>NW_022987662.1:2221814-2329314 GCF_902827165.1 Trematomus bernacchii | reverse complement strand
CACTAAAGAATCCCTCTATAATCCAAATAAACACACTTTCATGTTCTGTCATCTTCAGAAAAACTTAACAAAATTAAAATGTCTAACCGTGTTTTTAATATGTAAAGTAAAGATGAATGAAAAGAAGGGTACTATTCTCACCTGGCTGGTGTCAACAGGAGTGGGGATGAAGGAGGCCTGAGAGAGGAACTTGGTGGTCCCCAGCAGGTCACGGACCCCGTCATGGTCCCTCTTGTAGTCCTTCACAGGCTCCACATGCATCTTCTCTTTGGGCAGCAGCGCCTCGTAGCAGGGGGAGTAACCAGCGGGCGGCAGGAACTTGAAATCTCCGTGACGTCCACCCAACAGGAAACGGACCCTGAGAGGAGAAGTTACAAAACATTGCAGGACATTATCTGATCATATTCTCACTCTTAACTTCACCATGCATCACTCTGTAACTGCATTTTTTTTCTTTATAAAAAAGTATATCCATGGCATGGGTATATAAACATATTTTCCATAGAATTTTTGAAATCTAAAATGTTAAACTTAAAATGTATTCAGACCTCCACACACCTTCCATTACATAATCAGGGTATATGTAGGAATCCTGAAGTCAAATGTAATACCTTTTAAGACCTTTTTTTAAGACCCTTTCCATACATTTTAAGACCTCATCACCACTTGGAGTTTTAACCGGTTACATTGGCGACACACTTTACCTCACATTGACTATATACAGTATTGATTGTCCTTCCTCCTTATCTTCCAACCATTTGGACGCAAACTTGCATTTCCCCATAACGATGTTGTTTAACAACCGGCGTAAACGGACCTTCGCGCGCTATCAAGCAGTGAGCGTGCGATGTCCTGTTCAGATGACGTCAAATCCAACGGGATGCCATAAATAAACTACACAGAATCACACTACACACCTACGCAATGATTACATTCAGGCACACTGTAGAATACAACCTCTTTGGACAATTTATATACTTATTGAAAACAAGCTACAAAATGTAATACCTTGGAAAATGCTGTTTAATACTTTTTAATAGCCTTAATTTTCGCTAAATTGATTTATCAACTTTTCATACTTTTTAAGACCCTGCGGACACCCTGATAATAGCACTACCTTTTTCATGAATCTTATTCCAACACATTTGTTCTGTACTTGGTTACAACTAGTAATAATAAGATTACAGTTTTAAGAAGATTGTGGCTTTTAAGAAAAGTTTTGTGTATTTCTCTTGTTGATCCCTGACAAAAGGCCAACCCAGTAATCTTTAATTTAAAAGTACCTCATTACTTTATTAAGTTGTCATAGTCTGCCAAGCTGTAATTAAATCTCGAGTTTAAAAAACAAGCCCTTCTTTTGAGATTGCTTTGTCATATCTTTACCGAATTATAAATGCGGAGCCTTACTTGACACCTGCAGAGAAGCTGACGACGGGGAAGAAGAAGCCGTCGGTGTTGAAGTCTTCGAACATGCCCTGGACAGGCTGCCCGTTGATCCTGAAGGACATGCTGGGAGCGCCCAGATCCAGACAGCAGCTCACCACGTCGTCTGAGTTCAGCAGGTGCTGGTTAATGGAGGCCACGGCCCTGGGGATTCGGCCTAGACAACATCAGGCAAAGAAAGAGAGAGAAGATGGATGGATGTATCAGCAGCAAAGTCATTGCGAAAGTAGGGCAGGATGATGGGCGGGGGGGGAAGAGTTGAGCAGAGAGGGGGAGAGATGGGGATGAGTGCTTAAAAAGGGTGGAAATGAAAAAGTGATGGGACTTTTAGTAGATTTGGAAGGGGGGGGTGAACTGAAGTAGGTGTTACGCTTTTAGAGTGAGAGCAGAGAAGAGAGGGTATTCAAGGCTTTGGAGCCCTGAAGCACCAGAAGAGTTATGTTTTGGTATACCTTCATATCTGTGATTTGCTGGTATTCACCTTTGCATCGTGTTTACACAAGTACAACTTAAAGATGTTAGACCTTCCATAAGGACTTTTAAAAGACATGCCTACGATTGAGGTTTTAATTTGATATCACTGTAAGAGCTGTGACTTTGTCCTTTACTTTGTAGAAAATGAAGGAGCAACGAAGAGAGTGGACAGCAGGCTGCTGCATTATTCACAGAAAAATCTGTCCTTCCAAATCCACAACAGTTATTTTTGCTCACCATGACTGCTCTGTCTTGGTATCATTTGCTGCAATGATTCAAATTTGTTTTTGTTTTTCAAAAGCAACAGAAAACAGTTTTGGGTATAGTTCAATGATATGTCTTCACGTAGGAAACACTTTAAAACTTAAAAAAAACACTTAAAGGTAGGGTAGGTAAGAATGGAGAAACCAGCTCGAGTGCGCTAGATTTTGAAAGTACGCAGCCGAAAAAAATCTGCCCCTTCCTTCAGACTTCCTTACAGAGCCCCTCCTCCAACACACACGAACGCACACATGACCAATGAGGGCACGAGATAGGTTTGTGCACAGATGGAAGGCTGACAGGCAGGTAGGCCATCCAGTTATTTTAGCCGGGCCGGCTCAGATGATTGGTCGTGCTTTTTACAGCGCCACGGCTTCCACAGATGAAATTGTATTATGTATTTATTGTCAAAGCACTTCATGTATTCATTGCTATCGGGATGTTAAGAGCATTCCATGGAATATAACAAAAAGTGTATCTGAAGTGAATTACCTACCCTACCTTTAACATTTCAAATGATACAATTCAATGGTTTAATGACCTAAAAATAAAGTTTACATATTTCTTTACAAAAATACTTTCTTTTTGTGTTACCAAAAACTCACTTGAGGAGCTAAACTTTATAAAGTAAAGACAGTATGTTCACACCTTGCATACTCCAAGAAGGTAACACAACAATACCTTTGAAACTTGGCTGCAGATGAACAGTGAGATTTCTGTGTTTCCCAATAGGCTTCTATCTCATAACAAACTAGCAAGTGTTGCTGCAGGTCTTATATAGATTGTATATATTATTATATAGATAGATAAAGATGCCTACCTGACCAGAGATGAAGTCCATCAAAGCTGTAGGAGTACAGGTCGTCTCCAGCACCGTTGCCGCCCCACCCCTCTCCTCCCCCGGGGTACGGAGCGTAGCCTTTAGTGTTGGCCCAGCCCACTCTCAGGTGGGTCGGCTCTCCGGTTACAAAGTGGTCCACCTGGTCGATCACCAGCTCAAAATACCACTTCTTATACTGAGCTGAACCTTCAGCCACACCCAGGAAGATGTTCGGCCTCATACTGGAGGAGATTAGAGAGAAAGATGAAGAATAGAAATCATTGTAGTTGTGAATAATCCCATAAACCCATCGCGTGGCGAAGAGAAATGACATCTGATAAAGCCAGCTATCAAGAAGCCTTGAATGGAAAGTTTGACCGTCACCTCTGAACATCATTGACGAGTCGAGTTTGAAGCAGCAGGTCTCTCTTGGGAAGCAGGTTGTCACAGATCAGATTCTGATTGGCTCTCACTGCAACCCCGTTACAAACACAGAGGGAACAGAGGACATCCAGAATCTAAAACAGAGGAAAAGTGGAGGTAAAACTCAGCCATTGTATTGCTCTCTGTTGTTTTATAAAAGTGTTGCACAACATCTGCACCTTGTTTTTCAGTTTAATGATCAGTCGATCAGTCCGATTCTTTTGTTGCAATGCTTGTAGCATATGCATATTTTATAAAGAACCCTCAAGTCAACATGACCATGGACTTCTACCTAACACTCGTGAAATGACAGCTGTTGTTCGTTTACAAGGATGCCGTTTCATGCCTGGTAAAATGTACAGGGAATTTTAAGGAACTGTGATATATAAACACTGCATATAAACATGGTAAGAATGTCACTAACACAAGAAGCAGTCCACATGTCCTTTTTTCTGAGAGTTCTATTTGGTCACCAGGCAGCTTTGTATATCTGTGTTTTAAAGCTTGCTCCCTTCTTTCTGGATTAAACGAGGTGTGCAGTTTCATCTTGTGCTTTTCTGTCGTGTTATGAGCTTCACAGACTCATTGTCAGGCTGCTGGCATGGCTATTTTTTGTTAAGTAATTTTCCAAGTAATTTTTCCGCCTACCTTGTAGTTGCGTCCATTCTTGTAAAGCAGAGAGATTATGGATTGAATGTGACCTCTCTGAATGATGTTCAGAGCCTCCGGACTTTCCACCAGGATACAGTGGAGGACTTCCAGGATCCCTGAGAGGTCAGACAGAACATGTGTCATTATCAGAGCAAATGTAAAGTATACTGACCACATCTCAGCATCAGTATAATGCTCATAAGGGTTTAGGCTTTTTCCAATTTCAAAATAAATAAAAGGTTTCCCATAATACCTGATGAAGATTCCAGTCTCTCCAGTTTGCTGACCAACCAGTCCAAGTTGCGGGAAAATTGGGTGCAGTTGTTCCTGTTCCCACGGATCAGTGCGGCTAAACGAAGACAAGTTTGCAGAAGGTTTAATAAAAGTACATATAAGGTTTAGTAAAGATCCAATTGATCCAAGCAGCTGACTTGTGGAAAAGTGGATGTTATGACTTTTAATAAAAAGTTGTCACAAGACGTAGATATTAAAATTCATGAGATCTGACAAAGCTGACACCTCCCATAATGACATCTTCCTGATAGAAAATACATGGGATTTATATTTTGAAGCCTGGTTTGAAGGGAAGTAAGGCGTTCTTTTCTCTACAAAAAGGTTGAGGTGTATTCCCTTGTGCCCTTTCTCTGTCATGGAGGTGACATTACGGAGTCTCCTTATTACTTTACTGTCACATTTTTCACCATCAGGATTCAGGGACACTAGACGGATAATGCCTGTGAAACTGTTTAACAGCACTTTGTGCCCAAGGAATACTGATGGGGGTCTAATCTCTTATAAATCTTTCTTTTCAGGAAAGCTATTGTTCACATGGATATAGCCACACCATGAGGCAAGGGCAGGGATGTTCACTGTCTGTGATTATGTGAATGTGAAATGAAAAAAGTCATAGACAGAGATGAGACCCTGAGGCTACACAGACTACAGACTTTGAATAATGGTAACATTAGCATAAATGATATAAAAGGGATACAAAAAGCCACCACTAAATTACCATTGATGAAGTAGGATACTTTAGTTATAATAAACTTGGCAACATTGCAATGAGGAGAATCACAATTGTGAAAGGGTTTGTGTTTTGAATCCATGATCAACAGTCCCATCTCATTAAGATCTTTTATCACGTTTTGCAGCATCCTCGATGATTTGTGTCAGTGTGCGGGCATCTTAAGCTACGAGATTAAGTGTTTTAAAGACTTCCATTATCTGCTATTCATTCATTATACATAGCTACACAATGTACTTTAATGCATACTTGTATCGTGACACCTGAAAATCTTAGTTTCTGTCCTCCAGTGGATATCGCCTGACCTTGCTGCAGTGACGTACAGCTCCTATAAAGCCTCATAATGCACAATGAGATATAGAGGTTGGGATCTCTTAGAAGTACAAGGCACTTTGCAAGGACAAATATAGTAACTGCTCACTCTGATGACTGCTCATTATGCATCAAAGGTGGTAAGGTTTAATGAAGACCATAATATACTTTTTTTATTGGTTTACCTGAAGCAGACAGCAACATCTCATTCATAAGACTTGGCAAAAAACGGATGCAACTGTAATGAGTTTTTTCACATGTGCTAAAAGTAGTGAAGAGCATATCCTGGCATGGTATACAACCATTCTCTTATTGAAAGAAATCCTTTGTCAAAGTTTACTCAAATAATCAGCATGCATAAAGTATGTGATACAAGAGTCTTCTGGCATGTTTCTTCCTCTCCCACCATTGCTCCTGAAAGCATTTGCAAGATTCTGCTGTGCAAATCCAAACCACCAATCACAGCGGAGGAGTCTCTAACTGTGGGTGTTTCTCAATCGCGAGTAAAGCTGCTGCAGAGCCACTATTTCAAGCATACTACGTCATCGAGTGCCGCCGAAGTACTGTTCCAATCTCCAGCATACTTGGAAATCTACCGAGCCCGGCATACTCCGTTTGGAGAAATATCGAGGCTGCACATGAGTAGACTCCGCGGTCTTAAAATCCCCACAATGCTTTGCGCACGGACCAATTTCCAAAATCTGTGGCGGAAAATGTAAGGCGGGGCCTCTCATATGACGCACACCTACACACTTGCTAGCCTGTTCCACTCTTTGTTTTCCAAATGTCAGGAAGTATTCTTGACTCGCTTCTGAAGCAAGATGCTCGGCAGACATGTGCTACCAAGCAAGCGTACTCGCGATTGAGAAACACCCACAGTGTCATTTACTGATTGTGAAATCCAGTGTTTCCCATACATTGATTCATTTGTGGCGGTAAAATATTGTCCGCCACAAAAAATATTTCACCATTGGTGGTCTAATGGATAGTGAGGTGGGCTGATGATCGGAAGGTTGCGGGTTCAAATCCCGCCTGGAACACCACCACTAGAGTGCCCTTGAGTAAGCCACATAGCCCTCAGTTACTCCGGGGAGAATGTCCCTGTTATTGGTAGTTATAAGTCGCTTTAGAATAAGGCGTCTGCTAAATTGTAAATTATATTTTTGGGAGAATAAACCCCACAGATCCTCAACTCCGGTGTGTCTCACTCATTAACAACGCAACACAGAGCAACAAGAACGTTGTCTGCTACAGTAGCCATGAACTCGCATGTATTTTCTTATTTGAGGGGGGGGTGGATGCTTGGGCCACCCGAATAGGTTAAGGGGCCTTTGGCTTTTCTTGCCGGTGGTGCGGTGACGGTGCCCCCACAAATAGAATCAAATTCTGTGGGAAACACTGATATCTTATTTTGGTTAAGATGCCGTTACTGCATTGTCTATTTCTCACCTCTAGAACATTTCCTACTTTGACTATACTAGTGCATGGTTTTGGCTCCACTCTTTCCTATGTGGTGCCCTTGCCACAAACTCTTTCATTTTACAAAACAGGAACAGAATTTAGTTTGACAGTTTGATCAGTGTTTAGCAGTGATTGACACCGTGTTAGACTCCACAAGCTATTATTGGTTGTTTTCGTTATTCATGCTCAATGGAATCTTGCAAAAAAACATGGCAGCACTGGAGGGAAAACATGATTTATTTTTCACAGTTTACCTGTCTCATGCACTATTGTCAAGCAGAGTGGCAGCTAATATGAGTGGAGTTATTTACCAACTATAAATTACCAACTGCTTTTTGACATGCATTAAAAAGCTGTGTGTGTATTCCTTTAAAGCAGAGTTTCAGAGTTAGAATGGAAAGGAGAAAAAGGTCAGGGAAAACATCATTCATCATGCAAAACCTGCTTCACCAGACTGCCTCCGCATCCTTGGGGGTGACCCCTCCGCAGGAAAGGGCTGGAGAGCACTCAGAGGAGTGTATTTGTGGGTTTTTTAGCTTGTGTGTTTACTGTGTGTGCATGTGAGAGTACATGCTGGGGAGGTGATGAATATAAGGGCAGTCAAGGTGAGCCGAGGGGAAGCTGTTGATGTGAAAGCTCCAATGACAGCAAAACAAACAATAAAGTTTTCAAAATAAAACTTTCTCAGGGTCAATTCAGGGGATAATGCCAGCACCTCTGAAGGCGGGCATTTTGTTAATGATGCCATCATTTTTTTCAGATATGCAGCTCAACGTTTAATAATGCACCCCCAGACTGATCTCAGAGAACAATGTGACCTAAATGAAAAGCAGCCTAAATGATCAAAGAAGTATACAAGAGGCTTTTACTTTTCCCTCCATTCCCTTGTCCCAAATAGTTACATATGAATGTCACCAGCTGTGAACTACAGATGTGACACGGGCAAAAAGAAATGCGAACACAGGCGTGATAAGAAGTGTGAAGTGTGAAGGAGAAGGGGAGGATTCGGTGAAGACACTGAGGGAAGATTAATACTGCATCTCTGCCCAGGGTCGTCAGCTGTCAGAAGATGTGGATATTTCATGAGATTGATCACTCAGCAGGCTTACCCAGGAGTTCATAGAGGAGGTTGAGGATGTCCTTCCACGCTGTGCCGGCCTTCTCCCCAGCCACCTCTGCAAAGTGGGCAGCGCTGTTGTACAGGTTCATCCGGTCAATGCATTTAGACAGGAGGGACAGCATGCCCTAAAATGAAAGAAATCCAGGAATGATGGCATGATTAATTTGTGATTCAAATTATTCATAGTATATTCCTATTTGTAAGAAGACGTTGAATACTATTTCTTAGACTTAACTCAATGGGGTTAACTGAATTTTTAATCAGAATCAAGTTCATTGCCAAGTACATTCACACATACAAGCAGTGTTTCCGCCAGACCAGGGCTGAGAGGGCGTCCACCCCGAGAGCGGGGGGGAGGTTGTGTGACGTCACGTCGTGTCACGTGACTTGAATTTTGAATTGAGCTGTCCCTTATAGATACTATCTCTTTACGTATTAGTGATGGGAATTCCGGCTCTTTTTAGTGAGCCGGATCATTTGGCTCGGCTCACTAAGAAGAGCCGGCTCTTCGGCTCTCAAACGGCTCTTCATTTTAACACAGTTTACCACGGAGCCTCAGTTTCGCCCGTCAAGGCTCGCCGGCAGTACACTTTTCGTCACAGGAAACACGCTTTGCTGGCGGCGAAAATAATCCCACCAGACTCCTTTGCCCCTCCAACAGAGGGATGTCCTTGTCCTTTTTCCTTTTCGTCATTTCAAGCGATAAAAACTCTCAATCTTCTCTCTAATCATTAATTTTTTTGGACGCCCTCGACTCGAGTTCATCGAATAAGGGCGTCAAATTACGGCAAGACGCCCCCCTGGCGGAAACGCTGCATACAAGGAATTTTCTTTGGTGTATGATGGTGGAAACATAAACATAAGAAAATAAGATGCAAGAGAAGGTCAACAATATATAAAAATATATATCTAAAAAAACGATTTAGCATAAAACAAAAGAATAAAGACAAGTATGTACACCAGCTTAAATATTCAAAAAGAAACAAAAAAACTAAAAACTTAACACAATGAATATATGAGAATATATAAAAACTGCAGTGTGTTATACTGTTTAGAATCAGAAGCAGACCCGAATCAAGTTTATTGCTATGTATGTTTACACTTAACAGCATTCATTCGAAATATCTGACACACAAGAATATATATTGTCTTAAATGTCATCTCGATAGATCTAACGAATACACCCATTTAGATTAAATATGTATCATTTGGTTTACCAAGGAGTTATCAGCACAATCAGCATTTTGTTAGAGCTTCTTATTAAGAAGTTGGAGTCTCCACATCTTCCACTCTCACCTCATCTTTGAAGAGGTCTTGGCGTTTGATGAGTGAACGGAGGAGACACTGCTTCTCCTCGTGCTCCAGCTCTGAATCGGGCTGTTTGAAATACTCGATCAGGTCGTTGAGCGTCTGCAGCACCTCTTCAACATATCCCGCAACCGCCTTGGACTCGCCCTCCGCAATGCTGTCCAAAGCCCTGGAGGAAAAACACAGGATGGACGAAAGAACAAGAAATAAGCAGTACATCTTGAAATAAATCCAGCAAGAATCAACATGGTGTGCCTTTCTTTTGTCGTGCTGTGTGACAGAGATGGAAGGGTTTGTGATGAAGCCATTACTTGATAAAGTTGGCGAAGAGGAATGTGCTGTTGCGGATGATGCGAGCAGCGCGAGACTCCTCATGCTGACAGCGCTGCAGAATGAGCCCGTCGTCCATGTGGCCCTCAGAGTGCAGGCAGGCCTGGGCAAACACAAACACACACAGATAAGCATTTCCTCCTTACAAGAGGACCAACACCATCACATTTATAAGGCAATGAAACACCCAGGCATCAGTAAATGTCTTTTCAACTCACATACTTCATATTTTGTTACTAAAGCATGGGTGTTTGAACAGCTATGAGAAATGGAAAACAAACCAAGTACATTTGCATTAAGCATGCAATCAAAATGTAGCTGCATAGTTTGTTCCGCCAACCTTCTCTGGGTGACGTTAATGCGAAAGACATTTGGTAAATAGTTCAATATTTATGCTAATTTTTTTTGAGATTCTGAATGGTAATGTTAGAAAGCGTGATTAATCACATCCTACTTTTGATGTGGAAAATATTTAAGACTTGTAAAAGATGGATTTGAGACATCTGCAATAAATTGATCATATTTATTTAGGCCTTCAAATAGAATTCCATGCTTTTTATAACTTGTTGAGGACCAGCAGGAATGCTATAAAACTGAACTCAATACGGTGTTGAGTTCAAATATCAACAATCTTTTCCAGAATGCTGACTCCCTCTTTAAGTATGTAATGCATGAAGGGAGAGTCTCCTGAAACAGGTTGGGTTTATATCACTACTGCTCAGGGAAACCTGACTCACTGTAATTAAGCAGCATAATTAAGAAGAGGGGTTAGGTTTGGGGGTCTAAAGTATAGGCTGACCATCACCTCCTACAGATCAGGTGCATTGGTCTCCTGCCAAACTGCAGGGACTCCCTGGCACCGGCATGAGGAGGCGGTTGATGTCCCAGGAGGCGCTGCCACCAATGAGCAGCGTTCATGCACCTCACTAATCCCCCCCCAGGTCTCGTCCAAAAGCAACAGTTACCTCAGCACGGCACATTATCACTTTTTAAAATGGGTTGCACATAATGGGTGAGTGTGAGGGGAGAGGGGTTGAGTCAAGAGTATCCAGGGCAGACAATGACTTTAAATAGAGTAGAAAATAAATATTTGCCCGGGAGTTTAAATAGCCTTACGACCCAGCGGTTTGATAAGGTGTGATTTGCTACTGTGCACACGGTGCTCCGAGGTGCTGCAGGCGAGCTATGGCAGGCATTCAGGATCTCACTGTAAACACATAGGTAGACAGACGCCAAATACCATATATACAGTTATTTGTATCACTATGCAACAGTGCAATAATTGGTTTATAATTATGCACCAGCCACTTGCACTCTATAAGTATGTTAAGCCTGCAACGTGTTTCTATACTGCTATTAAACTAGTATTTTTCCGATAGTTATAATACACATCACTACACTACAAACTGATTAACGTGAAATTAAAGTAGCATGCTTTACATAATGACTGAGGGAAGTTGGATTGTTTTATCTCTGAAATGTTTAACTTATTCATCCTTAAATTCTGAAACTAGACGGTGCTTCATTTTGATAGGAACATTTTATCACTAAACAATCCCACTAAAAGTCAATGTAGCGTTACTGTGGAGTTATAGCCAAACCCTTGTTGGTTATTCATAAACTATGAGCAGTGAATGTAGATAACTGCACAACAAAGGCAGCTTATTGATAGTAAATAGGGCGGCTGTGGCTCAGTGAATAGAGTGCTGGACTTCGAATCAGGGGGTACCAAGTTCGAGACCCACTGCAGTCAGCATGTCGTTGTGTCCCTGGGCAAGACACTTCACCCCAAATTGCTCCTGTGGGGATTGTCCACAGTACTGAATGTATGTAAGTCGCTTTGGATAAAAGCGTCTAACAAAATGACATGTAATGTAAGATGTAATGTAAATATTAAATTGATCAACCGTTAAACAGCGAACTATATGAGCAGAAAAACACAAGACCCTTTTCTACAGGAATGTGCTTTCATCTTAATAACCACACAGACATATACACCTTTTACATTAACAGTCCTACATTTAAAACAGCATTTCTTAAAATGGTTGAATGGTCTTTTTCATGGGAATAATTCAGTAAAATATAAGATCCAGATTATCTGCGATGTGTAATGTAATGTTTTCCTGTTTACCCTTCTTTTCAGGGGTCCCAGACGAGATGATTTGGCATCAGGCGCCAGGTAGGACAGCCACAGTCCCGTCGCTACGTGCATGACGAAGCACATAGAGTCTCCGTACTTGATCTCCGGCACCCCCATGCCATCGATGTCTCTCTTTGGGCCCACCTCGCCTTTTTCCTGTACACATTACCAAACACACGCACGTTACACACGGGCATGTAAATATGACAAATTGAGATATATTGAGATTAGAAGCTAATCACAGAGGCAGGTTGAGAGACAGGTTTCATTGGCCTGCCAGCAGATTGCTGCGGCATCATTAGCTCTGCTACATTTCCGCTCAGCAGAGATGGAGCGATGCGGCTGATTGAAAACGACAGCAAGTAGCGGGGAACATATTAATGCCAGTGTTCAACATTGCAGACCAGTGCCCTTTTTTAGGCAGAGTGAAAGGTAGAAGAAGTGGAGAAATAAGAGAGTTTATATCCATATATATTTTTAAAAGAAGCATGAATCCTCCTTATTCCAAAATTGCCTGCAGGAAAGAGTCATTACTGAGGGCAAATGAAAGCCTCCAAAGTGGACAGCACTCGGGCGGATTCCATATTGAACCTTTTGCAGATAAAAGGATCTCTGCAGGGACACAATGGTCCTCTGTGAAGGTGACTCATGGCATTGAACCGTTTACGTGGCTGCAGCCCTTTCTGCGGGCAGGGAAGATAGAGGCCGACCCCTCCCACCCTGGACACAAACTGTTCACCCCCCTCCCCTCTGGCAGGAGGCTGCGCTCCATCAGGACCAAAACCTCTCGCCACCTGAACAGTTTCTTCCCCTCCGCTACCGGCCTATTAAACAAGGCCCGGCCCCCCCCCCACTGACACTTACCTCAGCCACAACGTAGTCTCTATATGCATTACATTAATGCACACAATGTTCATACTGCTTACTGCACATATTTCTTGTTTCATATTTCATATCCTATAATTCATTCATAGCATTCTATTTCCATGTAAATTACTGCTTTATTTTATTGCTATTTAACTATATTTTATTACGGTGTCCTTAAAGATTTCTTGTTTTATATCTTATGTCTGCACCATGACACCAAGTCAAATTCCTCGTATGTGTGAACCTACCTGGCAATAAACCTGATTCTGATTCTGATTCTGATTCTGATTCTACACAGGCTACTGAAGACATGTGTTTATTGTATTGGCATCTACAGTGATCAGCTCTTATTTTTGAAAGAATACACAGTTTACCTAATTGCATTGTTAAGCTTTAAAACAAGAGAAGGAATCAAAATCACTTGACGAAAATGAGACAGGAAGAAATAACAACAAAAAGTGAGACTCCTGTTTTTAACTGCTTAATCTAAACAACATCATAACCACCTCACTGAAAAATCACTAAAACACACATTTGAATTTCAAGTAAGCCATCTGCTTCCTTTCACACGTTTTCTTTTTTTGTCAGTGAGACTATTTTTAGAACACATTCTATTAAAAGCAGAGAAATGCAAATGCCTCAGAGAGTTCAAAACAGAGAGTGCAATAAATACAAAGGCTGGCTAATTGAGATAAATTAACAAGGGAAAGCAAATCATAGAATGTAAAGTAGGTATTTTGAAATCCCCTAATGCATAAAAGAGCATCTTATTACTGTATTGGGGGATGATAGATTCCTATTAACTCCATAATTGAAGATAGCTGCATCCCAGCCAGTTGCTTTTAGGTCAGTCAACAGCATGAACGTTAACAGTGCTGTCTACTCAGCAGCTGTGAAAAGGTCAATTTACTGTGGCCATGAGCTCATTAAGAGCTTACAGACCCGTCTCGGGAGCCTTTGATGAAGCAGACAGAGGAGGAGATATTTGGAGTCCTCTTTTTAATGAGGTTAGTTGACAAAAAACATTTATTTAAATCAACACCAGGGCAGCTTTCAGATGGCGTAGCTGCCTGACTCAAAAAGGCACATCAGAGCTATACTTGTGATAAGAGAATGATTCATTATGTCTATATGAGCCACTGACCTTGGAGGGCCTGAAGCAGAAGGAAGTGGCCGTGGTGTCGGACCTCTCCCTGTCCTGCAGGACCAGTCCGGGGTCCTCCGTCATGGCCAGGTAATGACCGGTCGCGAGGTGGCGGAGCCTGAAGGCCTGACCGAAGCGGATGTGGCTGCCGCTCCAGCTGAACACAGAGAACTGGGGTCACGCACTTTGGATACAACACTGGATTGTAGGGCTGTTGTGAAAACTGTGAAGCTTTTCCATGTCAATTTACCATGTTCAAAGCTAGTATTTCTGCACAGTTACAGATTAGGATAAGGCTATAATATTATAATTAGGGTTATAGTATAGTATTATATGAAAGTAGTATTTGTTATTTGTAGAATTATATTCCAGAGATAGATGCGTCTGACTTGAGTTATCCAAACTATTCCAAGAACTCCAGAGAGTTATAGGGTCAAAAAGCCATTAAGGCTTCACCTTAGCTTGTTGAACTTACAAAATCATAAATCCTGACTTTGTGAATTCATGATAAAAGACACCACTGACATGTTTTTATTTACATGTTGACAGGAATAACTTATTCTATATAGCCTAGACCAGGGGTGTCAAACTCAAGGCCTGCAACTTCATTTAATGTGGCCCGCAAGAGCATGCAAAGAATACAATACGTTTATTATATGGTTACATGCCACTTTACAGAGGCACGTTGCCCATAAACTACATGTCCCACAACGCATCTTGTTTTGTGACATGCGCACTGAAGAGACTTGCAATTATTTGCCCTAGACTTCTGCTTTCAGACGTAGTTAATTATGAAGTTATTACCCTATCCGATAATAATCCAATGCAGAGGCAATTATGTATTATAATACATTATTTTATATATATGATATATTTATATAGTCTTAAAGTCACAACCGGCCCTTTGAGTGCAACCATAATACTGATGTGGCCCGGGATGAAATTGAGTTTGACACCCCTGGCCTAGACTGTGCGGTAGATTAAATCACCCAATTAAAATTGTTTGACAACTTTGTAAAAACCAATATGCAAGTGGAATAAACACGTCAACTTAAGAAATAGATAACGTATATATTTGTTTACTGTCAGTCAAGCTCAAACGTTCTCTATATATGGTAAGTGCAAGTGTAGAAAACACTGATAACAAATCCTCTCTAAGCCGAAAAGGAGAACATGTGCCCTAATGGATGCACCTGCACCGTTTCAAAGTGAACACACTCTGACAGGCAGGAGATGTGACTGGAGGGAAAACAGCGTGGGTGGCCAGTTACAGAGAGGAAGAAGAGGGAGGGTGAAGAGGTGTAGATTGAAAGGGATGGTAAACAGAGCCGCACCTTCTAAAGGGCTTTGCCAACTAATTAGTAGTGACAGTTCAAAGTAGAGGGAGGTGGATTTGATGTATACCACGCAAGAGAAGCTGTGACATTTGCACATAAAGCAGTGATTCTATTTATTCTTCATGAAGGGATCACATCAAATAAGACAACTCCTCCAGGCATTTCTGAGAGAAATATGTCAGAGCTTTGTGTTATATTCCGAGCTCATTTTCTTCACTGTGTGTATTACCTGATCCTGAGAGGCTCCAGTCTCCAAAGAGAGCGAGCTCTTGACGCTCCCTTCCCCGCTTCATAGTTGACTATCCTGAGAGCACAAGGACATGAGAAGGAGTTTCTATTATTTACGAGGTTTTCAAGGCACACAGGGAATCAAATATTGTGAGGACTTTCCCTTCCCTGCTACTGCTACAGATACACACAGGGAATATACCCGTGATGTTGGGTATATTCGTGTCAGTGTATCTTAAATAAGTTGTACAAAGGATGTGTCCATACTTGACATTTCTCATTGTTTGTGGTTTATCTTTCTGCGTGATACAAAGACATTATTCTCCTTTTTTGTTATACTGATTCTGGAAGGTAATGCAAAGAGGTCAGCTGCGAAGCAACATCCCTTAAGATGGCAGAAAATCAAGGATATTAAAGTGCTTTTGTTTCAGGAACGACCCGTGTCTGCTTACTATGCTCAATTCGTGTACATAATTAACCCATACAAGGACTACAAAGGGACATGAGATGAATTTACAAACACAAAAAGTAGGATTACATTTTTTTTTTACCTAGAGTGAAGGTGTGGAAAGATTGTTCAAACCTAATGGATTTTTTGAAGCTGCATAATAATACCATTGCTTCTTTTCACACTACTATAAACATCCACTAACAATTTCTACAAGTAGTTTTATTAAACAGTTGAGCTCAGTAATTATTGCAGAACGGGAGTTTTAGAACAGTTTTATTGATCATACAAAGAAAATACTTTTTCAATTGTTAGTTTTAAATGTTTTACAGTTGATATCGACTAACTGGACTTGTGGATTGACCAAATTGAGTTAAATTAGTGAGCCTAATATCTACCAACCTCTGCTCCTCCTCACTCTTGTTTGCTCCAGGGATGGACAGGCTCTCATCATGCCCATGACAAAGACGCATCACATGTCCACCAGTCAAATAACCTAATAATAACAACAAAAACAACATTGTAATACAAAACAGTCAATACTCTTTGATCATGCAGTTATTCTCTTAACCATGTCTGTATGGGGTTTTCCTTATTGCTTACAAGCTCAACTTATCCAGACATTTAATAGACACATAAGTCATAATCCGAAAACAATATTAAAACTATATTTAACTGTCTTATACTGATAGTTAGGGCTGTGCGATTATGGCAAAAATCATAATCACGATTATTTTGGTCAATAATTGATATCACGATTATTAAATACGATTATTCATGACTTTGAAAACATCCATTTATTGAACTTTTAAATACAAATAATAATTTGAACAGTATCTTTTTAACTGTTGATTTCCCTGAGCGTATAATTCAACTGAAAAACCAATACTAAAATAAATGATACATTTATATTTACATTTAAATAAATAATATCAAAATAATAAATACCAATAAACAAGATCAACAAATATTTTGGAGCGCACTTCAACAAGCTACTAAACATATATAAATATGATAAATACAAATACATTTGATCAAATATGTTGCAGTGCACTGTCACAACCAAGCAAAGCAAAATAATCGCTTTTTTCGATTATGTTGTTTTCGTAATTGTGGCAGGCCAAAATCGTAATTGCGATTAAAATACGATTAATTGCACAGCCCTACTGATAGTGCTATTGTTTCTGAGGTGGTGAACTTGCCTACAGCCACGTTGCCTGAAGAGCAGGTGGGCTGGACGTTCCACAGGGTCTGCATGAAGGACGCGTCCACCTGGGCGTGTCCATTGGCGTTAGAGAGGTGCTGCAAGAGAGAAGCGTGTCATTCAGCGCTGATGAGTGGAGAGTGCCGGTAAAGAAGTTGTTTTAGCAAGATGGTAACATGGACAAACCGTGAGATTCAGCCATTGTTGCAACTTATTTTATTTAAGGCAGTAAAAAACATTTGTTTATTTGCTTCTTGACAGAAGTTAAGGTTAAAATGTTTCACAGGAAATGCTTTTATTTTGAAGTGCAAGTATGTGTCCTGCTCTTGCTTCTTCCTGTTATGATTTTGAAATGAATAGGAGTATTGTCGAGTGCATTTTCTCCGTCTTCCACCGTTCTTGTTGGAAACTGTTCAATTAATATAAAGTAAACATGTTCAGTTTGGACAAGACTCGCTTGGTTCTTTTACATTACATTACATTACATGTCACTTGTTAGACGTTTTTATCCAAAGCGACTTACATACTCAATACTGTGGCCAATCCCCACAGGAGCAATTTGGGGTGAAGTGTCTTGCCCAGGGACACAACGACATGCTGACTGCAGTGGTGTTTGAACCTGTGACCCCCTGATCCCAACACCAACGCACTAGCGCCGCACGCCTCCGCGTTCTTCGTTCGAAGCTTCTATTACACAACAGCCATACTGCACAAAGCAGGGAGATGTCCCAGTGTGGGGATTTGAAAAAAGATGAAAACAACTTTATGCCCTCTCTCTGTAGATACCAAACCGTGTTATAACGCTGTGGGCTCAAACCACTGCTGCATCAGTGTTTCTCAACAAAGCAATGTCCAGATAATACTCTGCAACAACTCCTTCCAGCAGAAACACTTGGAGCCGCTCCCATTTCCCCAGGATTCAGAGGCGAGTGATAGCTCAATAAGATCCTTCAGATTTATTCTCACAAGTGCTGAAGTGTTAATTGGCAAAAACCTATAAGTGTCTTAAATCACGTTTAATTCCCCTGAAAATTATTCCATCTATTTTAAATCTGTACAGTATTCCATATATTTCAGTGCGGCCTTGAGTGCACACAAAGGCAGAGGAATAAAGGTTGTGTCCCAACCTCCAAGACTATTAACAGTGATGGAGCACTGATTACTTTTGCCTGAATTTCTGATGTGTCCCATTCTTCAAAATCTGAGCTTCTGTGAGTAGAAACCGGTGTAGGGGTTTCCATCGGGGGAGATAAAAGTATGGCGCTTTGCAAGTTTTGCTTTAATTGGACATTTTCCGCCATGAAGGGCCAGTGCTGCTCTCTCCTATGCGTGGCACGTCGCTGTCCCTCCTTCTTTCCATTTCCCTCTCTGCCTCTCCCTGTCCTCTCTCTTAAGCGAGTTAATTGAGGTCGGGTGTGAAGCGCTGCATGAGGGAGACAGCATTAACTCTCAGCAGATCACTCAGATGGGTGCATTTCCTGAAAATTAAGTTATTTTTCAAAGGAAGTTGCACAAGAGGGCTTTACAGGTACAGACAGCAGTGGCAAGTTTTTTAAGATTTCCGCTTGAATTGCCCTGCCACTCTGAAGAGGCCTGGAGTGAGACGAGTATCAGAGCTATCCGACGGCTATGAAACTTTCTAAAATGCCTTTTCGAGACAGACAGTGAACCAAAGAAGATAACTGCAGCTATGTGAGGCGCATCATCTGCAAAAAACACAACCACTGTTCTCTACACTAGAAGCAATGTCTGCATCTAAACTCTTGCAAGTGTAGAGGCAGAAAATTCCGTCTGACATCAAAACGCTTGGCAAGGAACTGAAGACGCACAAAAAAAACAACAACAGCAAAGACAATCTGAACTTTGTGAGACCTGACAAACAAACCAGACAAAAGTTAGATGAGAGCTGATAGAGGCTATATTTGATGCATCCAGACTGTCTGAAAAACTTTAAATATTCATGAGCCTGAAACCTCTTATCTGGTAATGAGAAACGGAGTAGAGGCCTGCTGATTTAATGAGAGTTGCTCGAACTGCAATTAACCCTTCATCTTTAAAAACAGCATCTTCTTTCAAGTGTGGGATGGCGAGTTTAAAACAGATGATGCTGTTGATAAAGGTCAATTATAAGGCTGCATCTTACTAGTGGGAATGCTTTGGTTCATGGCATCTTAATTAAAAAAACTGACCGGAATGTCTCATCTGAACTGTTTTCACCAATTTGGTTAATTACACTTTGGAAAAGCAAGCTACAAGTTAAAGGTCACCTATCATGCTATTTTTAGGCAATAGCATAGGTCTCAGATATATATAAATATATAAAAAACATGTCTATGAAGTGTTTTGCTCAAAATACCAAACAGATCACCCATTCTAGCCATGCCTCATATCCCTCTATTTCACTTCCTGTTTCAAAAGTGCTGATTTGGGGTCTAAAGCTTTAAAAAGAAAAATAATCGATAAAATAAAAAAGGAGGGGGCTGAGCTCATGCGGGACCCGGCAGCTACTGTCTAAACTAAATACTGCGGTGATGAAACGCCATATCATGGATTATCAAGGATTATTTCTGAAACAGTATGGAGCTCAAAGGCTTTCTCTCTTGCCGGTTATACCACAAGGTGAGTTCCTTTTTATTTCCTGCTTCTTCACACACATGCTCTCCAGTACAGGTTAGCTCTGAGTGTTAGCGATGCTAATGTAAACACCGACCATATTACGTCCAAAACAGTCGGGCATTGTTTCTGATAGCAACGTTTCTGATAGTGCCGTGGGTGTAAAGCCAGCCTACATTTCCGATATTACGTCATATCGGACGCAAATCTGGATCAGCTCCGTTGTAGCCCAGTTTTTAGAGATTTGGGTACGGAGGAAAAGAGAGAGGGTTTTATTTTCTGACTCTGCGTGAGTTCCCCGACACACCGGGGACACATATTTATGTATAAAAGACATCAAAAAGTGCATTTTGCATGATAGGTCCCCTTTAAACACTGCACTGAAGTTTGTGTTGGTATCTATACACTGTGTTGGAAAATACATATTATATTGAAAGCAATTAGTAGTAGAAAAATCCAGTAGCTGTCTGTTGAATTGACCAACAAACAGCATTAGCAACTTTTTCTGAAATCTTCAATAATTAAAAATTGCATGTTTTTATTTTGTTAAAGATATTTTAAGATATGTATGACACGAAGTACTGCTACAATTATGGAAGTAAATGAAAGTTTATTTTGTTTTATTTTATATATTTGAAGTTATTAATTGACAGCAAATATCATCAAACCAAGAAATCAGCTTGAGTGTCTTCGTTGCTTAACCTCTATGGTTCGTTTTTTCTTGTGATACAAACAACAAATGTTATTTTAAGCTTTTCATTTTCTCCCAGTTGCAGGTAAGCGTGAAAAAATAAATTGTTGAGATATTGGACCTACCAGGTATCTCTCTGTGGACACGCTGACTAGGATCAGGTCGTCTCCGATGCGGACCTTCTCTCCCTCGGATCTCTGCTTGGACGCAGGGTGGATGGTCCACCAGCAGGCCTCTCCTGTTAGCATAAATATAACAACTTTATTCATATATATATTTATCGTCAATTAGACAAGATACATACAATTGAGCAGGTGTATTTTCCAACACATTCATATACTTATTATTTTAGAAATGGCTACTCGTTCTCTTTTGTGAAAGTGCCTGTCTTTTCTGACTGAAAAAACAGCATAAAACAGCCGTCATCTGAGGAACACTGGATCAGCAGATTGGTTCTGCTGGAAAATGGCTTTAAGAATACATGTAGTTCAGATGTCAAATGTAGCACTTTAACTTTGTTTTACAGTATTTCTCCCATGGGTTTAAATTCCATCTAGAGGTTACTTGCTTACGACAGAAATCTATAAAAAAAAAGCTGTAAAAAAGAAAATAACTGCAAGTGGACTGTGTAAAGTGCCTGTTAGTCATACTGTACCTATCGAATCTTCTTGTAAGCCGACATCAAATGACAGCTTGTCTGTCAGAGACCTCGATGTTTTCAAACAGGTCAGGTACTAAGGAGTGAGAAATCAGTTAGTGTTGGGTCAAAGGACACTTTATTACGAGCCCAGATTGGTAGACAGCTTTTTCTATACCTTAAATTATTTCTTTTTTTATCAAAAGTAAATAGTTTAGGACTTAAAACCCATTATCAGACTTAGCTGAAGAGGTGGTTATGTAGACAATCAACGTCACAAACTCAAATCTGTGCAGAAATGTAAAAAGCAAGCTCACAGTCTAGTGATCATGTTTTAAAAAATAAATAAAAAATCAGGTTAAACAGCTTTTTCAAGAATTGGAATATTCACGAAAATGGAAATTTACCACGATCAGCCTATCATGATTGTTTTTTTAAATTGCAATTCACGATTATGGCGCGAGTCGCAAGTATAAATGAACTGTAGATTACATATTTGTGTATTTCTTACTTCAGCAGGCGTCACTAGCATTTGTTTTCAGTAACTCTTGTGTTAAATTGTGTTTTTGATACTTACCATATCACTGAAGGAGTGGCGAAGTAGGATGGCATGACCGTAGAGCAAGGTCCGGTGTCCACCCCCCTGACCCGCCTGCAGGAAATACATAGGAAATAGATTATTCTCTTATTCTAGCATCCTTCTCCTCTGGACCCTATCAGGTTTGACTTATCGCATCTTTAGTCCACGTTAGTAACCCCATTTCATCTGTACGTCAGATATCAAGTTAAGAGTTTCCTCCTGTAAGCTGCAGTTAAAAAAGTATCTTCCACTTTGGACATTCATACCAAGTGCAAGCAGGAAACAGACAAAGAAAGAGGGAGGAAAACACACAAACAATCAAACACAAACACTCATCAGACAGCTTGCCCATTCTTGTGACAAACAAGAATAATTGTGATGAATTGTATCACAATAGAAAGTAAATGTTGGGTTAATAAAAAGAAAAGAGGAAAGAAATATTTTTTTTCTCCACGTCAGGAGATAAAAAAGAAAATTCTACTTACCCTTTTAATCAACTTCTAGCAGCAGGAGAAAAAAGAGGTACCATAAGCAGTGAGATCCAAATAATCTCTGTATCAAAAATTCTTATTAAAAGAATGTATGGACATTTACTCACAAAGTCCCAGACCTAAATGTTGTCATTATCACATTGGTTATAAGGGGTTATAAACAAACCTTCTATTCTCACAAACTATATCTTAAGTATGCCATTATTATACTTTGTGTTTCTTTTTTCTATAAAGACTTTTTATTATTGAGTTATTGAGTAAAAAAAAAACGTTATCTTTATAAACTTCGTTATGGAGATATTAAACAACTCATTTTTGGAGAAGAGATTTCGGCCATATGGCCGGCCCTAACTTAGTGGGTCTATTCAAACAGATTTGACTGTCATTTTATTTGACAAACAATATTTAAACTTCTCACAGAAACAGCAAGGATTGTGCCAACTAATGTGCCGCCCACTGCAGTTTATCCAGTGCAAGACATGCAGGCTATCCTGTGTCTTTTGCAGTTGTCAGTGTTAGTTTATGTGTTTGCTTGCGGGGTCACATTTAGTGTGACTTAAAGGGAACTCCCAACTGTCTTCTAAATTTGACACCAAAATGAATCTCTTTTGGCAACCAAGCCTCTCCCAGATGGCTTATATGTAAGACATACAAAAATGGAAAAAGAGTTTGATCAAAAGAAAAATGGGAAGATTATCCGGCAACAGCTGGGAGCGAGGGAGGGGTTACAGAGAGAGAGAGAGAGAGGGAGAGAGAGGGAGAGAGTGAGAGAGAGAGAGAGCGCCGGCCTGTATTTCAGGCCTGGTGTCATGCTGACACATCAATGTCAGGAACTGTGACCTTTGCTTTGGTGCCCCTCCAGTTAGTGCTGTATCCTAAACAGCTTACACTGGGAGAGCAGTAGAGAAACAAACAAAAACAGAAAGGTTTGTGTTGATTTTTTTGTGCGCATTTAGGCGAGGAGTGGGTGTGTTAAGTAAATTGTGTCTTCAATTATTATGGAAAGGTTTGGTAAATGTAATTGGCTTACAGGTCTAACGTGTGTGAAGTCATGACGACAGTGCCATTCATTATATGCATCCTATGTGTCATGACAGACTGCTCAATGGCAACACTTAGCACATTAAGCACATACTGACCTAACAAGTATTTGCATAGGATACTGGTAAAGTTAAACCAATAAGATGTACAATTTAGCTTTAAATAGGCCTTATTAGTTGTGAACAGTTGTGCATGGCTTTGCTTGTAAGCGGAGCCCCTATCATTGGCATTAAACTGTGCTATATGGAGAAAACTTCGCCACCAGATGACAGGTAAACATGACAGGTAAACATCTTAGCAACAGTAAATGAGAATTTAATGACTTTTAACGACTGTCCCCATAACTGCCAAACCAAAAATAGGTATAACAGTCTAATAATCTTTCTGTTCACTTCCAATACATCATTCAAGGTAGCTGGAAATATACTAGGAGCCTTAAACATCAAGTTCAACCAAACACTCTTTAAAACCCTTTTAATTTCAGGGCTGTTAAATGAAGCTAGCTTAACAGACAACTGGTGTAACGGTACGTCTACACAGCAGCGTTAAAAAAATCTTGGAGGTGGGCGTATCTGAAGCTTGAGGATTTTTTTGTAACATTGCCAACGTCCAGACATGATAGTACTAAACAAGTTATGAGTTAGGCTAAGTGACCAACGACATTACTGTATGCGTCATTTTTGATACATCCATGGCTGGAGCTTACCTTACAAGTCGTTTTAATTTTTCACGCCTGCTATTACCGTTAACTTTTCTTAACTACACTTCACTCACCAAAGTTACGTTAGCGGTTCTGTTGGACATTTAAATCAACGGCTATCTGTGACCTCATCACGTAATACGTAAAAACGTCGTCACCTGATTTGAGATGTACCTGTCGCGGTTGACGATGCATTCAAGTTGTATCGGAATAATCGGAAAATTGTATAAAAGAGGCGGAACAACATAAAAAGTATATCTGCAGTCTCACACATTTTTGCCATTAAAGTACTAGTATTTAACCATGACATTTTCCTTAACAAAGAAGTTTGCCACCTACGCTTTGAGGCCGTAACATGTGTGTTGATATCCTTTAGTAATGTTAGCGCCTGAAGATAAACACACTTTTTGACACGGAAGGCCGAGCTAAAATTGATATTACGCGGAAAACGGCGGACGAAAGAAGACTAAACGTTTGGTTAATGGTAAGAAACATTTTACTTTTTAATTCTGTACTATTGCATAATTATGCTTTTTTTGCTCAAATGTAATAGATGGGCTGTTACCACTGCTGTCCATCTAGCCTTCAGTGATTCTAGATCAGGTGGAAACGTTTGTTATCAAATACATACAGTGGATAAGAGTATGCAGTAGAAAAACATATTTTGTTTGTTTTTAACTCGATAAATATCTTTGGGTTATAGTAAATTGTAGCTAAACTACCAAAGCAATCAGATTTACAGTAATACACACACAAAAAAATGTAGTTTATACTTTATGAAACACTTAACTAGTTCTAAACGATTGTCAATCATTGATTTATTTTTCGGGTTATTCATTTAGAAACTGTGTTATGGGCCGGTGTAAAATTAAAACATATGGATGATTTTGCTGGCTGTGTATGAATACCTGATATTGAGCCAATATCCTGAACACTGCCTGCTTGGTGTTATAATAATAAAACAGAGTGTGTGCTTTCTCGCTTAAGCCTTACACAGCTATTATACTATAGCATGACGAAGTAATTAACTTAAATGTTCACTTCATATAAATCGCTTGTCTTATATGGAACAGCCTGAGGATGGAAAATAGCACACTAATCACTTTTCCAATGCTGTCAAGAAGGGATTAATGCCAAACTCATTTGCTAAGTACCATCTGATATATCGATTATAATGTACATAGGCACTGCCCTGTCCTTCAAACTATTTGGATAATGAGAGAGTAATTGTGCTTTATTTGCTTTATTATTTACTTTATACCAGTCCATCAAAAAATATGATGTACACTGTGATGTGTATTATGTGAAAGTTAAGAAAAGAAAAACACAAGTTGAGGATGTAAAGAAAAATAGATAAAAACTGAAGTGTGACCTGAATAAACCTCGAATTATCTATAAACAGCTTTGCTCAAAAAAAGTTAAACAATCAGGACATTAACTTGTTTAAAATCCCTTAATATTAATTGATGTTAGAGAACAAACCCAGAGAAAACAGAGCAGCACACCAAAACCACAAGTGAGTTTTTTCTGCCAACGTGTGGGTTTTCAGATCCTTCAATTTAAATTCAGTAAATTAGATAAATAAGGGAGCTCACCACTACCTTTGGTAAGCAAAATGTATGCATGTATCTTTTAACAGCACAAATACTGTAAGCTGCATACTAAAACTTGAATCTTATTGCATTGGATGAATAGCTTAAGCAAATGAAAAGCCAGCACTTTCAGTTTAAAGTGCTTACACACTTTACACAGAGCAGTCTTCAGAGACCAGGCAAAACATTTGACTCCTGTGTACAACGTGAGAGCACCAACGGATGTCTATTTCAAGATTGCCATCATTTTAAGTTCGGAGACATCTGTGACGAGCTAATTGATTGTGTCTCGCACTCTGGCCCAGAAGTTATGCTAAAGGAAAAACTTAATTTACAATCCAGAAGAAGTACACAGAAATAAATGTGTTTTAATATCCATCTTCACAATATGTGCTGAGGTGGAAAAAATGAAATGTACCACCATTAGCTTAATATCTCCTAACACTGCAGTACCTGCCACCGCAGTTTAAACTAAATGCTGTTCCAGCTATAAATGAAGATTTTATGGCAATCGAGAAATGGTCGTCACTTTAAATGAAAGTGCCGGTAATTCAACCCTTTCGTTTGGCAGTCTGTCATGCACGCTGACAACGTGATGGATGAACAAACTGATGGACCTACCCATTTTTCATGGTCAGCACTCTAGCAACAAAAAGATACAAATGAAAATAACTTGTTATCGGGTTGTGTGGCAGTCAATTACGCAAATGTGAGAGCAACAATGGAGAGAAATGGGCCGTTGCAGTGGAAAGGATAGAGGATGCTGATTCATTAGCCTTGCCAGCAGATTTTGTATTCTGGCCAACATCATGTTGTCTTGCCAAACGAGGCCAGCCAACAATGTTGCATTGTTAAGCACAAAACAAATCTGCTACCCAGGCTAATAACAACGCAGGCCTGATTCACCAGTAGGGACGACCCAAGCGGTATACACAAAATAAGACACTTAAAGAACCATTTGTGCCAGAAAGCTACATGAAGGAAAAGTGGTAGCATGCAGCACAACACACCATTTTGGCTAGCTTGCATTCATATTTAGGATTTGGTACTTAATCTTCAAAATATCATGTTGTGTTGTGCTCAGGTTTCTCTGAATTGCTGCAGCTGTCTGGCACAAAAAAAGATCACTATAAAGAATTGTCTTGTATGTCGTGGTTTGTAAATTAAAATATAGCACTGTTTTCTCTTTGCTTTTCCCAAAACATTAGCATTTCATCCAAACGTGTGATGCCATCCCTTCCCATGTCTTAACCCCTCCTCTGGATCGAGAATGGCTGGGTGATGAGATTAAACGACACATGAAATGACTTTGTTGGAGCGCAGCATCATGAAAGAATATGAACATACGGAAGGGGTTAACAGACTGAATGTAGACCAGCGCAGTGCTTCATTGCCCGTCGATGAAAACTCCATGGCACTACAGAGCCCGATCAAAGATTACTTACCGTTTCTAATAAACATGCCAAGTGAGATGGAGTGGAGCCGGAGGACTGTTAAGCGTAAATCAAGAGGAGAAAGGAGGCTGTGGATGCAGAAGTGCACTCACAGATCATTTCCCTCCTTTCTTTGACCCCCGACGGCCTTTCATTATCATTGCCTTCTGAACTCGTTTTGCAAAACAGGAGAGTGTTACAGAGAATGAAAAGAGACAGTTTCTATTTAGAATTCAATATCAGTTCTTGGTGTTGAAGTAGTTCAGAGTATTGCTAGATTGGGTCCGTCTGCTTTGCCTTTGGGATTTAATCCAACCAACCATCAAAGTAAAATGCCCGAAAAGTAGTAACATTTAGTCTATGCATAAATAATCACACTGTAACATTTTATACAAACATCTTTGCCTGTCTAAAGATGTTCTCACACATCTGATCATCAGCATCTGATGTGACATTAGGTGCTTTTCTCACTATGGGAAAGTAGGTCATCAAATACGGCCAAACCTGAAATCCTGAAATCCTGACAGCATTTGAATGCATCATTTTGGGGACAATAGAAAAACAACCATGGCTGGACTTGGTTGTGATAAAGTGGCTTCAAAAGGTCTCTGAAGTTTTTCCAATCAGGCCAGTTTACAGTATTTGAACTGAGACCACTATGAACAGATTTGGTGCATTTGTATTTCCAGTACTGTGACGCTTTAACAGGCAGTAGATTTCTTTTCAAGTTTACACAATAAATATCCTATTATGTCAACTGGAAAACAGTTGTGTAGATAATTATTCTTTTACACTCACTCAGACCACAATGCATATAAAAAGCAATTTCACAGAAATAAATTATGAGACTTGCTCACTGAAACCTAAAAAAATAACTCAAGGGTATTTTCGACCAAGTGCTACTGATAGACTACAGATTGATTTGTGTACGTGTTTGTGTATGTAAGTGTACAGTGTGTTGTGTAAGATATAGTAGATATCAGACGGAGGGATGGTAGTACTCACCCCTTCACTGTTCGACCCAGTCTTAGCCAGCATCTCCTGCAGAGCCCGCACCGACAGGGACTGCTCCAACACAAAGTTACACACACACAGGTCTGGAGGAACATACTGCGGGGGGGAAGGAAGAAAGGAGAGAGGGGGGAGGGAAGGAAACATTAGTTGAAGAGGCATTGACGGTGGCAGTGTTTTCATAAGAAACAGACTCCTCTCCTGGATACATAATCAATATGCAGGAGTTTCTATTCTCCTAGACTGTTTTTTTTCTCTTTTATGTTCCCAGTATAGCCTCAAGCTTTTGTTACTGCAACCAACATTCCTGATCCTCAGAGCTCAGATTTATTGACATGACATACATAACATAACACCAAACTTGAGGCAAACTTGATATGCTTTTCAAATGTTAAAGAACTCTTAGCTGCATCATTTTAGAAATGTATCAATTCATTCGTAATGCTTATTGACACTGTAAAGGTCGTCACACATGGTATCAATTTAGTTTGATGGACTGTAACGTGCAGGCTGTGACTTAAATAAAAATGCAGTGGCAATCTAAAAAGGCTCTAAACAAATGCTTGCGTCAAATTGATTTATATTCAAACCGTTTTGGAAACCAATTTTTGACAACGGACACATATTTAGAGTCTAATTTAATTTTGGTGCCTACTGTATATAGACATTGTTCTCCCTTTTATAGCTCATGTATGCTGGGATCTGTCTGCAAATGTCACTTTCATTCTGGTCAAAGTAATGCTAGATATACAAATTCTTATTCATTTGTTTCTATTAATCTTCGTGCATCTTAAAGAAATTAAACTCAATTGATCTGATAACAGAAAAATGCAGTTCTGTAGATGTTGATTAATTAAACACATGCACACATACAGTACAGTATACACGTGTAAATTGTTACCTACATCCTACTTGATATTTCCACAGCAGTAATTGGCTTCTAAATTAGTTGCAGGCACTGATCTGAGACCAGAGACAAACTGAAAGGATTACTGCTCAGTGAGGAATAGTGCTTATAAATCATTCTGATGATTTGCAACTTCTATGCTATGCCAGTGTGTTGCTAAAGAGTGACTGGGGATTATGAGGAGGCATGTCATAAGGTGTACAGCATGCAGGTGCAATGACCCATTCTTATGTAGGCTAGCGTTTATTCTTCAGCACACTGTGTTTTGTTTCATGCTTTAGATTTCTCTTCATCATCCTATTTAGTTTATAAACTTTAAATACATTCTGCCAGAAAAGTTCAGTCAAAGTGCAAATGCAAAACAAGGCAGTTGAAGAATGGAAATGGAGCATTTGAGATTATATAAAATATGTAAATAACACTTGCATCTACTTGTCAAAGTATGGAAAATGTATTTACCTTGTGATGTGCTAGATGGCACTGTTGATTCACATTATACTGACATGACATGTGATCAGTTCCTATCCCTACTCTCATTTGCTTCTATATTACTATTTTTATTGATTACACTAATCTTTCACAACAATAGCCAGCTTTATGCAACATGCTATCCATCTGTCCCCAACACAGAAGTGATTTAAAGGTGTTTGGCACTTGCCCTGACTCAGTATTACACCCGGCTGACCCCTGACCCCTGCAGTGAAGTGAGAAATGTGAGCAGAGGGGAGGGCTGCTGGGTGATAATGAGGATGGTGCTGCTCTGTAACTCAACGCAAACATGCATGGGATACGTGTCCAGATCTGTGAGCCTGCACTGCGCACAAATGTTTTCTACTCAGATAATCATCATTTAATTACATTTACAACCACAAAAGAGGTTTTCAATGTCAACAACAAAATGATAGTTGTTCATAGGCAAGCAGGCCCAATATCTAGTCATCTCTCCACAAAACTTAAAACTGGGTTATTTGAAAATGTTCTATTGCAAGAAGCTGCATCATGACATGACACACCTGTGGTGTCATAAGAGCTTTCACAGTGATAACTCGCAACCCGCTACAGATCTGACACGCTTATGAATTATTCACCGCCCGCCAATATCCCAATTATCATACTTCTTCCTGATGGGCAGACACGTTGAACATTCTTGCTTGTCTGGGAACAGAAGAGTCTCAACGGTCACAGCGACCTTTACAGAGACTACAGGGAGCTTAAGACAATAAAGCCGGGATCCGGAGTCGTGGCTGATCCTCTTGCTGTGGTCCTGTGCCCTGGATCCTCTATCCTGAGTTCTGGATTAAGTCGTGGACTTCGGGTCGTGGCTGGGCCTGTCTCTGTGGTCCTGCCTGGCTCTCGTCATGCTACTTCCCTGAAGGCTCCCACAGGATTGTTGTTGACATCCTCGTGGATTCATCTTCTTATTATAGACACATGCATTTCCTAACATTCGGTCTACCTACCTACGCTGTAAAATGTATTATCTCTTCGATTTACACACTGCATCTATTGCACGTCTGTCCGTCCGGGGAGAGGGATCCCTCCTCTGTTGCTCTCCCTGAGGTTTCTCCCATTTTTTCCCTTTAAACTGTGGGGTTTTTCTCCGGAAGTTTTTCCTTGTACGATGTGAGGGTCTAAGGACAGAGGGTGTCGTTTTTTCTCATACTGATATTCTGAACAAACTGTGCTGTTGTATTTGCTGTAAAATGTCTTCACTGTAGGGTATTTTTATTATTTGTACAGCACTTTGGCTCGACCAAAAATAGTTTATAAATGTGCTATATAAATAAAACTTGATTTGATTTGATTTGAATAATATCAGCTGTGAAAATGAGCAAAGTGATCCTTCAGAAGTTCAAGCAGTATTTCTAAATCCAGAGTCTTGCACCATGTGAGCTAGTGAAAAGAGAATACTAGTGTTGTAAATCCCATTAATCTCTTCTTGTTCCCAAACAAAAGCATGCAATATAAAATAAGCCCTTTTTTTAATGTTAGAGTTAAAGGATATAATTATGATCCTTTGGGTTATTTCATGAAATGTATTGACATTAGACACCTCAAAAGTTCAAAAGCAGAACAATTATAATCTGCGCAAAAACAATAGCCTTCCTCACACTTCATGCTAGGACACCGCATATTCATCAAGTACTGTACAGTATATGTGTTATATACTGCATAAACTGGCATTAATGTGAACTTCCTATACTAGAGGTTTAAGGAAGAGGATTAATTTTATTCTAAGATTGTATTTTACCTCCTGAATATTCACATTTTTGAATAAATGGTGCCACTACAGGGTGTCCGCGGGGTCTTAAAAAGTATTAAAAGTCGATAAATCAATTTAGCGAAAATTAACGCTATTAAAAAGTATTAAACGGCATTTTCCAAGGTATTACATTTTGTAGCTTGTTTTCAATAAGTATATAAATTGTCCAAAGAGGTTGTATTCTACAGTTTGCCTGAATGTAATCATTGCGTAGGTGTGTAGTGTGATTCTGTGTAGTTTATTTATGGCATCCCGTTGGATTTGACGTCATCTGAACAGGACATCGCACGCTCACTGCTTGATAGCGCGCAAAGGTCCGTTTACGCCGGTTGTTAAACAACATCGTTATGGGGAAATGCAAGTTTGCGTCCAAATGGTTGGAAGATAAGGAGGAAGGACAATCAATACTGTATATAGTCAATGTGAGGTAAAGTGTGTCGCCAATGTAACCGGTTAAAACTCCAAGTGGCGATGAGGTCTTAAAATGTATGAAAAGGGTCTTAAAAAAGGTCTTAAAAGGTCTTACATTTGACTTCAGGATTCCTGCATATACCCTGCACTAATGGTTTGACTTTGAATATGGAGACAATAAAATCAATATATGGAGCAACATGTAAAAAAAACTAAAGAAAATGGCCGCTTCTTTAAATCAGATCCAATTCACTAATGCTTCCATTTGTCAGCTCTTGGTTGATTGCACTTATTGTAAGTCGCTGAAAGCATCAGCTTAATGAAATGTAATGTTCAAATTCACTCTGGCCTTATTTCTCCCTCGCAGCAGCAGCAGCAGCAGCAGCAGCAGCAGCAGCAGCAGCAGCAGCAGCAGCAGCAGCAGCAGCAGCAGCAGCAGCAGCAGCAGCAGCAGCAGCAGCAGGCAGGATTCGAAAGAGTCAGTCTGGGAAATGAGGCGTCAACACCTGAGATCCTCCAGCAGATGACAGCTCCTCCCATCCTGCCGACCTTCCCCCCCCCCCCCCCCCCCCCCTCCTTTACACTCCCACATTTCACACCTAAGGAGGCCTGGAGCATTGTCACCGGTACCCAAGGTGAGAGGAGACAGGTGTGTGTGATGCGCTGCCTACAACTACACAAGTGTTGCCCTCCGACTCAACAACTGTTCCAGGTGGATCAGCAGAAATGACTCCCCAAGTCTTTCTGCTCAGTGGCTAAATTAAATCAGGCTTTACATGATATGCACAGCTCATAAACATCCTGGCATTAGAGGGTACTGACTGACATCATCACTGCAAATGTTGTGACTAATGATGCAAGCAACAATTATGTTTCTTTTAAGAGGCATATTCTCCAGAGCCAACACGATCTGCTTCATTTCAATGCAGTAAGTGCTGTCGAAGGGAAGATTAATGAGACGTGTAACAGATTATTGACAGCTCTGTTACAACGCCACAGGCAGCTAAATGCTAATTTAAGGAAACTTCTCTATTTTAAAACAATAGTGGTCAAAAACATAGACTAGGATGCACCGGTGCAGAAACAAATACATGATCCATAACTGACCCCTGTCATGTGTTAGGGTTTGTGGCCAAGCTGGAACTGAACCTGGATCACTGAAATGGTTGTTTTGTGTTTATCAAAGTAGCTTTATTTTGCACCATAGGTCTCTCTACTTCTTCCCTATTCTTTGACAGGAAAGCTCATCTCATTAAGAGTACAGGTGGAGGGGACAGAGAGATTAAACAGATGGGTTCAGTAAAAGCACCTCTTTGATTTAACACTCTATGAGGAGGAGACGCGGCCAAAAAATAATAATTCACAGCAGACCTTTTTCTCAATGATTGTCATTTTGTGCAACTATGCTGAAAACATCAGGATAGTTCTACAATTTAATCTTATAGAGTGCTGCGGGAAGGAGAACTTTAAACCTGGAAACAAGTTAGCATTTCTTGCACTTTTGGTTATCTCGCCTTGAAGTCATTGCGGTTTTTTAAATAGATGTTTGGATGCCTAAAGAAAAGGTCTGTGGTTGACAAAAGCTTAAGAGATTTGAAGGTTTTGTTTTACGAGATAAATACATCTGTAAATACCCTACTTGTGAAATGCGAGGCTCGTACATGTCCTAGAAAAGGCGCTTGCTAACGAGTGGTTATATGAGATTACTGAATGTCATCACGCCAAACACGAAAACGGTTTATGGTTGGTGATTGGTTAATGGTTACACAAGCCAAAATATATTTTGCATGAAAATGGTTGTTAGTTTCAGCAAAAGTAATTTCAGTAGCAGATTTCTCAAGTACTGCATCAGGTTAAAGGTCATGCATTGCTGTGTAGCTGCTACAGCTGCTTGTTTCATCCCAAACTGCTACAGACTTCCTATTTTCTCCTAATATCCAAAGCACAAAATGGGGCCATTTGCAATCCTCACCTTAGCTTCTGAAGTGGATTCCAGATAACACACACGGTTTCCCAGTCCCTCGGCAGCCAGGCAAAACTTGCGATGCTCCTTCTGGATGGTGGCCACACACTGGAGCACCACCTCATCATCCTGCCAGAGGAAAGAGAGGCATTAGAGAAAAACATGTTGTGACAGTGACCTAAACAAGATGGGGCAAAATAGAAAAATATCTAGATTGGCTCAGTTTTGTTGCCTCTCGTGCAAGCCTCACTTTAAGTTTTCAAATTGACACCTAGATATACATTTTATCTTATGGAGGTCAATGCTGCACATGAGGCTTTCTGATTAAAAGAGGCATTCAAAAAACAACTTGTGGAGGCTGATCCATCTCAACAAAAAAAGTCTAGCGTTGAAACACATTTCGTTGAATCTTATATAATAGAAAAAGGCATTTATCCATAATAATTTGTCATGTTTTGGTTAAGAAAATCTGTGCATTGTCAATGGGGTAAAATGAAGTATCTTGTAGTCAACTTTGAAGAGAAAACCAATTCAGCAGTAGAAAAGAAAAGAACAAATCCTATATAGATCAGCAGCATTGAGGAATATCATTTCTAAACCTGTTACTCAGTCTTTGTTATCTCCGTGGGAGAGAGGAAACCCTCGATTCAAATCATCCAATAAACCAACATCTGTATCTGTCAGGGTCGAGAGGGTCGGCTCTATTTGGCAACACAGATATCGATGTGTGTGTGTGTGTGTGTCTGTGTGTCTGTGTGTCTGTGTGTCTGTGTGTGTGTGTGTGTGTGTGTGTGTGTGTGTGTGTGTGTGTGTGTGTGTGTGTGTGTGTGTGTGTGTGAGATTGTGTGTGTGTGTGTGTGTGTGTGTGTGTGTGTGTGTGTGTGTGTGTGTGCGTGTGTGTGTGCGTGTCTCCCCTGCCAGCTACCGTCCCACACTAATCTGAGCTGATGGTTGCCATGGTTCTGGCTCCCACCGCCTTCACAGCAGTATTAATTCAATAGATTTAGATACAGGCTGCAGAGAAACCACCGACACAGGAGGGAGATAACAGAGCCTGACAGCATTTCAAAACAATGGCACTCTGGAACCAAAACTAGAAGATGTAATGTGATACTGATATGAAGTAAAAGTCACCCTGCATGGTCAGAATATTGTGTGAAGAAAAGCATAATATGAAGGATTTTTTTTTCTGGGGTGTTTTTAATACTGCAGACGTTTTTTTAAACTTCATTTGAAAGCATACAGTCTCCTGTTACGAATGATAAATTAGACAATTTGTAATTTCACACTGCTGTAGAGATGGAAATGAAATGAAAACAAAGAGAAAAGGGTGTCTTGCAAAATCCAGAACAATTTTCAGATTTCTCGTCTCTTCCGGCAAATGTAAAAGTTCAAACAGACATTGTAAGAAGCCTAAACATAATCTCTTTTTGGTTTGTATTTAGTGTGAACATTACACTCATGCATTGGCGAAGCATCACTAATTAGATATAATAGATAAGATCAGACAGTCTTCTTCCTGAACAGTAAAACACATTCATTTCACAAACAGAGCAGTAAGAAGACATTTTTTTAAATGTTAGCGATAAATTGTTAGTGTAAGGCTATAACAAATCTTTATTTTCTTATCTTATAACATGTATTTCCCTTAGTAAAACAAAACAAAGGAACAATAATATATTGTACAAATGAAGTAATTTCTACTTCAGAGAATATTATTCCACAGAAACACTTAGTTCTGTAGCTGAAATTGACAAAAAGCTACATTATGTTGAAAGGGGAATATGGGGATTTATACAGCAGCTAATTAGTGCAGAAGCTCATTAAAGCATATCCACAAAAAGGCAGTATTGACAACCTCACAAAATAAAATCTGTCTTCAAGCACTTTCAATACTGAAGCACAGTGGAGGTAAATGTCACAGGGAAGTGAAAGAGAGCCGGTTTGGCACCAAAGTCCCCGACCAGCAGTGTTTTAAATACCCAGAATCCAACTCTGGGCTTCAGGGAGGTAATTACAGAAAGCAGAAAGCATCAATGTTGGCTCAGAGACACCGCTCCAGCTCTCCTGGTAGAGTTGTGACGGAGGAAACACAGCTTGTTGTCTCAGTCTGACAGACGGAGACACTCAATATCTCCACGGGATGACCGAAGACTTGTCACCTCTTTAAAATCGAGTAAATGCACCGCTTTCTTTTCAGATGTTTGGAATTGTGGTGGCCTTAGGAAACCAGCGGGGCCTGGCACCGTTAGTGTTGTGCTTCATCTACGAGTGTGTGTCTTTTTAAAGGCTTATGAATGTGCCAACAGGCTGGGTCAGATTACTTTGAAACGTAGTCAAGTACACAGACATTACATTCAATAAGAAAAAACGTATTTAAATACTTTTGGATTTCTTTAATATCCAAGAAAAATAGTGCACTTTTATAGAAAGAAGTGGACGCAACCAAAGTTACACAAATACATTTTTCTTGAACATGTCAAAAACAAATGGATTTTACATATTTAGCTATTCTGCTTCTAGATTATTGTAAGTCGCTTTGGATAAAAGCGTCAGCTAAATGCAATGTAATGTAATGTAATGTCAATAAATAGTCAAAAACTGTACCTATATGTACCTATATGCTATAAATATCAAATCATCTTAAGATCTCAACTTGTTTTGTCACCATGAACAAAACTGGCTAACAGAGTTGCAAATCACTTTGATATACAGTAAGAGATATCGGGCATTTATAATTAGTCAAATCAAACGATCAGGATTTCATAAAAAACATGTTTTAGAATTTAATAATTACTAAATTGTTAAACTAATTTAATGACAGTGTTTACTGTCAGAAAAATCTTCAGCAGCAGTTAGATCTAGCTTGTAAAGCCAGACAGCAACATATGTTCATCAATACTTGAGTTACTTGAAATAAGCAACATTTAAATGGCTGAGACACAATTATAATTTCACGTTGATAGTGCAGCTCCAGAACCAGAAGTGGTCAGGGTTGCACTGGGATTTAAAAAGCTTCATAGACAGGATGCCATCCAGTCATCCGAGTAGAAAGGATGATAATGCCAACATTGCTCTAAATAAAAACAACCACCAGAGACACTGTTTATGTGGAGGGTTTAATACCAAGAAACCTACAGAGTGGCGTTCTCTCATAAAAATCCAATCGCTATGATTGAATCTCAACAACTAATGAAGTAGCCATGTGTTTTCACAGCCAGGACACTTTCTTAAGACGCTTTCTGTCCCTCTCTTCACCCCTGACTTGATCTTTAGCCAGAGAATCCGTTGAATCCGAGGCAAAGTGATCCACGCGGCAGCAGTGTGACCATCTGCTGAACAGCTAAAGAGCAGCATCAGTCCTATGTATAGGGCCCTGGGTGGCTGCTTCCCCCAGCTTCCAAGGGGAGAGCGGGAACTTGACCCTGCCCTCTCCCAACCCGACCTCACTAACCCTCGATATCCCTCTGGATCCTGAGGGTCCGACACCTCTCAATCAAACAAAAGAGTCTGGTTTAAGCTAAAAGATTGAATGTCCACTTGCACCATCGATTGGGGGTCTCCACCTGCCATTTAACCTTTCCCCACTCCTCTCTTGCTTTCTTGTTTTCTTCCTCTACGTTCAATAAGCAGCCGGTGTCCCCTTACAGACAGCGACAGGTGTGTGTGTGTGTGTGTGTGTATCCACCAGCGGAAACCCGAGAGCTACAGATGCTCTGGCGTGCCAAATAAACTCCCACAACTCACCCGCTGCTCCCACCAATGTGAACTTGAGAAAAGGTGAATCTGTTCAATCTCTCAGCGCTGCTATTTTCACACGCATGCTTTGCACATGCTCAGTGAAAAATCAACAGGCAGACCTTTTCAGAAGGGGAAAATGGGGGGACAGTGGGTTAAAAACTGAAGGGATTTAAGAAAACACCAAGGTGTTTGGCCTCCTTGTTCACACTGCAGCGCTGTGCAGTCTGTCTGAGTTGGTCTGACTGCACTGGAGTCGTGTTTCTCATAAATGTCAGGCAGGGTGCTAAGTGCAGCTTTAGCAACGTGTTTTTACTAAAGCTTAGCTCACAACATGGAGATCAAAGTAGATACAGTGTAGATGTGTGAGAACTACACCCTGATAAGCCGTATAAAAGGCTGATGTTGGTGCCTGCATCAGAGCGTGAATGATAAAAGTGAGATTTAAAATGTTAAATATGAAAAACAAGAATGTATACAGAGCGTCTATCCCAGAATTCTGAAATAAACTACACCTAACCCATATCTCTACACTAATGAACACCTGACGATAAATAATGAAGCTGTTGTTCCAAACCCTGAGGTATGTTACATTTTTAAACCTTGTAGAGCGGAGAGTGAAAAATGATTAAAAGGCAGTGAAATTTCAGTGACGGTGGGAAAGAATATAGGACTTGAAGCCACAACAAAAAACTGAGAGAGAAAGAGAGACAGAGACAGACTGGAAAATTGGCTTTTTAGCAATTCGCCATTTTAGCTCTGCTGTCGTGTTACCGTTACAGTTAGTCACTGCAGTCAGCCACACTGGTTGCACCTCCAGCAACCTCCTACCTCTCAAACACACACCGGGTGACAACAAATCTCTATTTACAGGCTGGGTAATTTGGCAATATTGTCTGTCTCCATAATTGAGTTTCGCTCAATAGCTCACAAGAAAGAACAAAGGGTACAAGATTGCTAACATGGAGGTCTCCCAAGCCGTTTCACTGCAAGATTCATTTAGTTTTTCCGTAATCCCAAATCCATATTCATTTTGATGATAGCATTTCCTATCTTCGAATGGAAGACAGTGGACATTGAGTCTATTTGTTCAAGTTAGCCTTTGGAAAATAGAAGGGTTCAGTATAGGAATAAATGCCATGGAGACATGTGACCTTTAGAGGTGTTTCTCTAGATTAAAGGCAATGACTATTTAGATGGAGTGAAGTCTACTAAAAAGGCATGACAAGTAAAAAATCAATATTCAATTATCAGGATCAGTGTTTGTAGACGTCGAAACCTTGTGAGAAAGTCTTAGACATTGACAAAATGCTCTAATCTTACCAGAAGTACAGTAGCTTCTAACAATTATTCTTAGTAACCTTTTTCTTTTAGTCCTACATTAAATGTCAGAGAGAACATCCTTTCACCTCAAAGGTTATACTTGTATAAATATCACACCAGCAGCAGTTCCTTTTGGCTTCGCTTTCACGTCTTCTTCTTCTACAGAAGACAGACTCCTTTTAGTCACATCTGATTCATAAAGTGTTTAAATCAATGAGATGTAGTCTCTTATCCAAACAGCCACTCAGCTTCAGAATACTCGCAGCATGAAGTCAATGTGGAGCTTCATTCTTTACTTCCTCAGCATCAAACCTTTCTGTGTAAATTATAACAATAATCTTTATAAAACACTCAAATACTTAAACTACAAATGACAATATGTGTGTTTTTTCCAAATGCAGATGAAACTCATGTTTGTCTTGTAACTTACCTGACCTTAGACCAGTTTGATTTAGGTCTAGCTTTCATATTCAAGATAAATATATACTTTACCAGATAGAATTAGTAAAAGTCGGCCAATGGCATTCAAGATAAATGTCTCGATTGACAAGGACAGATTTGTCAGACAATAGTTGAACCTTAAAATGTTTTCATGGCTTTACTTTTAAAACCTGTCTTATTGTTCTGTGCCAATGTATTATGTTATTTTGTTAGTGTCTATAATGATTGCCATAGTATTTCAAACATGTCTTGACCTCCAAGCAAAGCATCACAACAGCAGGTGATCATAGCTGTCATAAAGCCTCGAAGAATCAAAGATTTTTGACAATAAATCTTTATAAAATAAAATGTCCTCAAAGAGTAGAAATCTTTCTCACCTCAGGATTTACACAGATTTATCATTGCAGTTGCATTTAACAATAAGTCAACATTGTCCCACCTATGCATGCAGAATGTAATATGCAGCTGTGTGCATGTCCCCGACGACATTATGGTCAAAATGAATTATGCACTTCACATTTGAGCTCTATATTGGGGGAAAAAAGTAAATACAATCCTTCAGGTTTTGTCCCGCAGTATGCTTGCCATGGATCACAGACCCCAGGATTGATATGGTGTTCCTATAACAAATTGGATTTTCTTGGCTTAGTTTGTATGCATATTGCTTTGGAGAAGCTTCAAATGATAGAGGTCTCCCCAAGCGTGGAAAGCACCTTAGCATAAGGAAGTACGGAAATAATGTTGGCCTCCGGTCAGGGACGAAGCCTCTGAAGTCCATCATCCTGCCTGATGACACAGAGTGGACACTGGGAAGACGTAGTGAGGTGTGAAGAGGTGGAGAGGATTGTGTATGTGAGGTGAAAGAGAGGAAAGAAAGTGCAGGGCAGTTGAAGTGAAACATTCACCTGAACTTAACCCCTCTAAGCTCTCAGCTCATCTGTTTTTACCCTCCATTCTGTCATTTCTGCAAGTATCAAAGTCGATTATTTGAGATTTCACACCACAAAAGACCCAGAGGACAGAGACGTGATAAGGAGAGCACTTTTTCTTTGAAATACACTTCCCAGAGGTCGGATTTTCATTCCTGAGACAGACCGAATGGCTATGGGTCAATAAGAGGACGCGACACAAGATAAATTCTATGAGCGTTTATGTGTTTTGCGATACATCAGCGGCGGTGTGTGACAAGGTAAACCTCCCTGCCTGCAAGGCCTGGAAATACTTTCCAGATCCATCAAGCAACGATGTGTCATCTCTAGACTGCAGCTGTTACGGCTGGATGAACACAGCAAATAGAAAATGGTGTTTCTAAAATGTTAGTGGTCCTACTGAGAAACTAACGATGAGTGAATTATTAGAGAAGTGTCAGACAGAATCATGTTTTCCCCCAAAAGTGAAACATTCTCAAATCCTGTCTTGTCAGAAAATAATTTGAACGGGATCAGTTATTCAAACATCAGATCATTTTTTAGCGGCAAGAAAATTGGGTTTTGGAGTGATTGATCCTCCCCCTATTATTAGTATGAGGTGCCCTTGAGCAACTCAAAGCACCCAACTGCACCAGCAGAGCTCTTCAGTGACTCAAGGCGTTTTTCTAAAAGAGCTTTCCTGCTCAGCAAACTTGGCTTTAAATCTTGAAGCGCCTACAGTCCGAATTTATGATAGGAACAATGTGGCCAAAGGCACTGTGAAGACAATCAGGAGCTGAATGTTCAGCCGTCTGATCAACAACTTTTTACAAATGTTTAAGCTTATTCTCATTGCCCTCTTAAGCTTTGTTTTTAAACAAATTGTTTAACAAAAAGGCTCTCAAAACTAGGGATTGTCAATACTGGCCACATTACTGGATCAAAAAAAGCATAATTTGTTAGCCCAAACTGTCTGTCAACAACTGTCAGTGGGGCAAAGTCTACATTGAGTTATTATATGAAGAGTATTGATCAGGTGGACATAGCTGGGTTTCTGAGAAATAATGACGATATGTCTAAGATTGTTGCAACTGGTTTCTGCTGCCCCTCAGTTGCCAAAAAAACATCAGAAATTGCAGGACAAACCAGAAATGTCTACTGTAATGTCGCAGAAATAGCCAAGATTATTCAAACTTTGGCAGAAAAGAGTGTTTTCATCAACCAGGGCATCACACACAGTGAGGCCGATTAAGAATAAATGATTTCAGTCGCCTTTAAATAAATAAAAAAGGTGTTAACATTCAATAAAGGTTACAAACAACCCTAACTGCCGTGTAAGTGTTAAATGAAAGTGACCAGAGTGACCTAAGGGGAAATCAAAAAGCTATGAGGCTGGCGGTCGCCACCTTTTTCCGTCCTCTGTTGATTAATGACGGTAATTATTTGAGTTGAGAGTCCACTCACGCTGCTGCTGCTGCTGCTCTCTGTGATTCTACTGCTAACACCACAACACACTGCACTGTCATTCCTGCTGAGTCTGAAACAGCAATGTTAAATCAATGTTGGGTTACGATATAATATGTGATGCACACAGTACGGAAGGATATTGTTGAGTAAGTGCATCAGAGACAACATTTAAAAACAAGTTGTTGATTTAGATTGTATGATTTTAGCGTATAAGAATTACCAAAAATATGTGCATCCTTAACATTACAGACCAGTAGATTATTCTGCAGTTCATTAGTAATTTAACACAACAATAAGTATTTTAAGTATGAACATACTGCCCGAAATGTCGCAGAGCCTTGTCTCACTACTTTCATAATGTATTGGTATTTTTGTACCTTTTCAACACCAGTTCAAAGTTAAAAACCAAGGGTAATGCAAAGATAAGATGGCCTTCTTTCTGGAAATCAAAAGATAGGAAAAGATGCATTGTTGTCTCTGCATGTTAAGCACAACTAAATGTACCACTTAGCAGCGTATATACATATGAAAGAGCGCCATTGACATATTCTCCACGCAAAATAACTGGTCTGCATTGATTTTGGCTGTTATAAATTGTTTAGTATTTACCCAAAAGTACTTAATCTTCTGAAGCTACTTTTCACAACTCTTCATACATTTTTAATACAAGTCCAAGAAGGAGCTCATCCATTATTAAATATTTAAAACGAATACGGTCATCCTAAATGATCAATTAGTCAGTGATTTACCTATACAGGGCCGCCCCGAGCATCTCATTTACACACTTGAAAGCGAGTTAGTGAGGTGAGGTCCTGCCACCTTTACATCAAGGTTGTTTAAATAATGGAGATGGCAGCAGGTAGCTGTCCTTCAGCGCTGATGACGGGGAGAGAGCCAAAAGCTGCCGGTACTCTGGTAGCTCTGCCATCACAGCCTGCTCAATCAATGCAGAGGAAATCCTTCCCATTCAATTTACATCAATCTTGAGGGAGGTTCACCTGAGGCCGCTGGACAGTGCTACCTCGGTCTCTTTCCAACTCTCATGAAGAGGCAGACTTTGCAAGAGCATTAACTATTGCAACATAGTAAATGCTGCACACTGGAATGACTCCAAAGGTTCATAAGGTCTATATTACAAGTCCATAGTGCTTCTTACATTACATGTTACTTGTTAGACGCTTTTATCCAAAGCGACTTACATACTCAATACTGTGGGCAATCCCCACAGGAGCAATTTGGGGTGAAGTGTCTTACCCAGGGACACAACGACATGCTGACTGCAGTGGGGTTTGAACCTGTGACCATCTGACCCCCATACCAAAGCTCTATTCACTGCGCCACACGCCTCTTACTTTCTTTGATTCCAGGCGGAGATATCTGGGCTCAATTTCCAACAAATGGGTGTGAAATGGGTTACATGTATGGTCCTCCCTTAGCTTTCCCCTTAGACTTGATATGAAACCATCAAGGCAACAAAACCACAACAACAAACAATCCATTGATCATAAAAACCTGTTAAATCTTAAAAATAATATGAAAAATAACACAAACTGTTTTCAGTGTCGAAGACGATAAACATCATTCGTAGAAGACACAATTGCCACAGGTGTAAATCATCATTATCAAAGCATTAGTAGCATTTTTTGTCATTACTTCAGTGCATCTTGAACGGTGTCATGTTTCATTACATGTTGCCCACATCTGCAGAAATAAATTAAAGACATCATTTCTAAAAAACAAAGCAACGTTCTTTTTTTTCACCATTTCCTCTACATTGTTACAGAAATGTGACTCCACTCTTTTCATACTTCGATACACTTTTCAACCAATTACATCAGAGAAGCTCAATTAAATCCTGCCATTATGACAACAACCATTGGAACATAAGCTAAAACTCTTCAAACCTTGGTCTAAGATCCAAATCTTAAACCATTCAACAATTGTTCACATTTCAAAAGTCAGAAAATGTGACTCCAATCTTCTCTGGCCATATAAATGCATTATGTATTTATTGGACTTACTGTATGTGATTAACAGTAATACCATCAGTTAGAACTTGGTAAATAAAGGAAGAATACATGATCATGTGATAAATATAATGTACAAAGTTGCACCACATTCATTACTTTAACACATTTTAAGATTTAGTGCAACATGTGCTGTGTTCCCCTTTAAAGCCCAGTAACACTGTCCATCACTTTGACATATTAAGCCTTACAAACTGCTGTATATTACAGTGTGGTTGATTTCTAAATGCTACTTTATCCCTATAAACATGGTGTTAAAGAAACCCTGGTTGTGCTGCCCCTGACTGAAGCTCTTCCCCTGGTGGGTTAGTGCCAGGCGAGAAGAGCTGTACTGTATGTGCTGTGGAAGCATCATCTTTAAAAAGGCTAAATTTAAACCCCCAGAGTCCTCGCCTTGGTATGCAGAAGGCTTCCAGAACAACATAAACTCCAAATAAGCCCTGAGGAGCAACTGGTGGAGAGCAAGCCTCGATCACCTGGTTTTAAAAAAGGTGGAACAGCAGCTCACCTGGACAACCAAGTTCAAATTATTCCGAAGGATTTCAGAAAAATGAAATAAGTATTTCTTTACCTTTATTTTAAGACCATTTAGTAATAGCAACTACACCTGCAAAGCTTTCCATTCTCACACATATGCAGTGTGATGTTAACAATTAAACAATGAGTATTTGATGTCAGACAGAGGTAAACAAAAGCAGACGTATAATTTCTCCTTAACTAAACTTTAAAAAAATACAATCTTAATGAGTGTTTGCTCCAAATTCGCCATAAAAACATGCCATACTTGTTCAATTAACTTAGAATTTAGCTCAACATTTTCACAAGAACTGTCTAATATTACTTTAAATGTAACAATCCTGCAAATTCCAGATTAATCTTGATGTATAATGCTGGTTTGACTTTGACTTGTTAGCGCACTCAGTCTATGAGCTACATTTAGCTAGTATCTTAGCATCATAACATTGCACAACAGCGCTGCAGAAAAACTCATTTTTTAAGAACTTTTGATAAACCCAAATAAGTATGTTATCCATCCCAGATGTTCCCTGGCTGTAACACATTTTAGCTGAATAACATCCTTTTAAAGTGGTGTAAAACAATAGAGCGGTCTATTGGAGCTTAACCACAAAGACATTTTATAATTCCGAGAAAACATGACAATCACTTGGTTACGAAATATTCACCTGAAAATGTTCTCTTGTGTCATTTCAGTGAAGAAGCAGGTTCATTTCTGTTTTTGACAAGTATGTTGTTATTTAGCACAACAACTCAACCGACAAGTAACTATCCAACAAATACCACAAGTAATTACACGTCATCTCATTGCACTGCAATTACCAAAAACGATGTTTTGACAACACTGCAATTAGACTCAAAAAGAGCGTGCACGTTGTCTGATTCCTGCATAAAGCCAATCTATTTAGTTTGAAATACAATCAAAAGCAGAACTGAAGATAACAAACAATCTAAAGTAAAAAAATAAGTAATTCCAAATCCATGAGCAATGACTTTGCAATGATAGTTGTTCTGCCATTTATTTAAACGTTTATATATCAGCTTCAGTGTGTGTCTATGGAGTTAGAGAGGGGGCTGGTGTCTCCATCTTGCAGTGGACGTGTAACATTTTCTTCAGTTTTCTTTGACAGATAAGTCCTGATCGCTGCCAGCTTTCCCAACGTCACACATCAACAGCAAGGTGAGACTGCGTCTGTCCTGAAATGTAATCACAATATCTGGACTTCTCTCGACACATGGACTTGTGTCTCCTGTATCCAATTACAGGACACTTTGCAATTTTATTCCTTAAACACGTCATCTGACATGACAGCTGCGCATTTTGGCACATTTTGTCCTGCAACTGTTTTCCTTCCAAAACAGAGGCTAAAACAATGCGACAATGAAGTTAAACAAAAAGCACGAAAGACTGATGTTTTTTCCAATTAATCCTCCAATTTTAGGACTTCCTGTGAGGGCACGTTTCTCTCACCACCAAGATCTGATAACAAGGCCTCTGTGGACCCAGGGGAACCCCCTCCCTTTCAAACTGCTGTTGCTGTCAAATAACCAGCATGCCATTGTGACAGTTGAATCTGAGAGGCATGGGTCAGCATATCACTGGCATCACAAATAGTAGGAGCTGTTAAGTGTTAGGGTCCCGCCTGCCACTAATAAGCAGCCAAGCCTTTGCTGGGATTACATATTGATTAATGGCGGTGTGTGTATATCAACATCTCCAAGCCATGAGAAAGGGGCCCACTGACGTTGGGCTATCGGCCAAATGGACGTCAATGGAAAACCAAAACAAAGAGAACGTCATTTACTGATAACCAAACCAGCATGTTCATCACATTTAATAAACCAAAAATGTACTTGTCATGAAATAATACAGTCTGAAAACGGAAGTATAACTATATTCATGACCACCGGGTGAATGGGTTTAATGAGAGTCAATATCAAGTTGCATCCTGGGATATGTAGGCTCTATTAAATACAAGTCAAGATATCTTTGTGCTGCTCAAAAGCCCAAAAACTGTATGGAGGTTTTACACTAAATTGCTGGAGTATCCCCTCGCTGGAGAACAATAAAACATTGCAATAATCATCATTACTGTGAATATAACAAAGTGTAAATAGGCAAATAATATAACTGCTTAAACATTATGGTAAGTTAGGAAATAGTTGTGACTGTAATGCAACTTTCATAACCATAGACACCTTATTACTAAATTAGCTATAACATGCATAGCCGCCAGTATAATTCTTATTATACTAACTATTGATATTACTGAGATAGCAAAAAACAAGTTCAACCAACACATAATGTAAAATCAAACTGCTATGCTATTAGAAAGTAGTGCTTTATAAAACCATGAGATCAATAAGGGGGTCTTTGACTAAGTTTAAGGTTTCCAATTACAAAGTAAACCAAGTACAGCACATTTGAAGATTGACACAATGCCACACCAAGTTAAATTCAAGGAAAGCATAATAAACTAAGTGCAGTGCAGAAGTATATGGCATGAGACTAGACATCCCAGCTGAGCATGTTATGGTGCATGTGTCCTAATAACCGAGTCTTATCGCTCTCCATGCAACCCTTGGGTCACAAAGCTTCATGAGGCAAGAGAAGAATACCATCGTGACAGATATTCCCACCATACCAACATACAAGCTGTCATATCGTTTACAAGGATAACTGCTGCTGTGCATAACCACATAGAGCAGAGACAGCGTAAGCGATCTGCGTCAAACAACTAAAATAGTAATCAGCAGGAGGTGGAGGAGCACAACTTATGGAACTCTTCCCACCGAGGAGCAGAATACATCCATGGAAAGTGAATATTTAAACAAAGAGCAAGTGCACAAGGCGTTCCCGAGAGATCAGAAAGCGAGGAATGGTGGGGAAATATAAAGGGGGCAGGTGTTGGGAAATGGCAAGAGAGTGTGAAGTCATTTTTGCCCTTGCACCAGCAGACAGGATGTCTCATTGAGATTCCCCTCATCGGGACTCCTGTCGACAGGTGCGCCGTGGCAACCTGCCGCAACTTCCAGGGAAAAAAACACCATTCATGCACAAGTCAAAAATAAACCACTGATGATGCCTTTTCTTTCCAAAACTTCCACAATAATCCAACTTGGATCGGCGATTTTACTTAATTGTCCACTGATTGGCGTAAAGTGCACGCTATGAATCGGCTCAGCACGCACCCATGACATTATCTTTACTTACAGTTCTCAAGAACTGGATTTCGTCTTCACCTTCTCCGCCTTCAGCCATAGCTGTGAAGGAGCCTGCTCAGACTCTGGAAGCCACCACTGACTGCCGGCAGAAACGCGATGCTGTGCCTCTCAAGACGATATTAGCATACAGCTCATCCACAGCCATATAGGGCAGCCCGGCGGAGCCCCCTCCTCCCCCTCCTCCTCCCCCTCCTCCCTCTGCCGGCAGCAGCAGTAAAGACCCGGGTAGCAGAGGACGAACCCCCGCTGGTGTGATGCTGCTGCTGATGCTCAGTGGATCAAATACTTAAAACAATATATTTGAGGTGAAACCCCTTTTGATCCAAATTGAGTCAACATGTTTCCCTGTCTGACAATGACGCATGGTGTCAGATGAATGGCAGCAGTGGGGCTGAATGTAAAGTTAGGACTGGTACCCAGAGGTGGAAAAAGTACTCAGATATTTACTTAAGTAAAAGTAGAAAAAAGAAAAAAAAAAGTCCAGCATACAAAATGCTACTTAAAAAGTCCTGCATGCAAAATTAAGTATAAGTACAAAAGTATTGGCATTCAAATATACTTAAGGTACAAAACGTAGAAGTACTTCATGTGCGTAGTTTCCCATTGTTCAATATATATACTTTGCTGGATTATAATTAATAATGCATCTATTATGTGTTCATCGCTGCTGGTAAAGGTGGAGCTATTTGATTACCTGATATACTGCTACTGAATATGTAGAGTAACTAGTAACTCATTTTGTTAAACATTTATTAAAAAGTACAATATTGGCGGCCAAAATGTAGTGGAGAAGTATAGAGTAGCATACAATGGAAATTCTTCAGTAAAGTATAAGTAAATGTACTGCAATACATTGCACCACTGCTGGTACCCACAGCACCCCCCCTCACCTCACCCATACATACATTCACACTTGTGTCAAAATTGTGCAGACATGTAATTTTAGTTCACAGGAATAGATCTGTTTTTACTCTCGGGAGGGAAAACACACCTCACTGCTCTCGCTTGTTAGTTTCACTGGCCAGCCTTCTGCTTAATTGCATCCTCTATTTTTATGCAAATGTTACTTTATCTTTACTTGTTTGCCAGCTTGCTCATTAGCTTTGCTAATTCAGGAGAGTGATAATCAGACTCAGGTGTTGTAACGATTAAGTTGGCTCAAATATCAGTTTTCATTGTACTATAAAAGTCTAATGTAATCTGTATGTCTGCTGCAGCTGTGAAATCAAAGCCAAGATATACAGGTGTCTCTATTGTTAACCATTGAGCACTGTGTTGCTGAGAAACAGTGAGGTTTCTTTTGCCTACTTATTTCATTTAACTTGATAGACATGTGTGAGAGTTCAAATGTATGTTAATTGGATATCAAATATATACTTGTTCTTACTTCAATGATTTATAGTCCAATTTAAAAAGAGAGTTATAGCTTTCAAGGTAACACTCACATTATTAGGATTATATAAAGGCTACATTTCATTTTTTACTAACTTGAAGTCTATATTAATAATAACAACACATAGATCGTTGTGCTGGAAATCAGTCCATCCATATTATCTTCAGCTTAACTGAATCTACCTTAAACTTCAGTGTCTGTACAGAGCAAAACCCAGCTAGTACCAGCAGACAGGTGTCCATATGTGCTCTTCATATGCTCAGGAGAGACACCAGAATAATCTGCAGATCAGGTTTCCTGCTGAGACTTTACTGACCTCTAGTGGTCATGTAGTGAACTTACAAAGGCAACATGCAATAATAAAACTATATATATATTACATGTCATTTGTTAGACGCTTTTATCCAAAGCGACTAACATACATTCAGTACTATGGACAATCCCCACAGGAGCAATTTGGGGTGAAGTGTCTTGCCCAGGGACACAACGACATGCTGACTGCAGTGGGACTTGAACTTTCTATCCCCTGATTCGAAGTCCATCATACTTTCCACTGAGCCACAGCCTCCTGATATATGACCAGTTAGTAATTAAAACAGAAGACACAGATTAAGCTGGAGCCACTGAATGCTTTCGCTAATGTATTTCAGGTTGAGAGTTCATTCTGCTCTATAATTGCTTTTCCCTTTTGAATACATTTGTATTTTAATGCATTTTTTCAAAACTGTGCACTTTGGACTGTTGGTTGGACAAAAAAACAACACAAATTGTGTTTTTTCTGAATGTTTACACACCAAGCACTCAACCCATGAATAAGTAATGAATGAGTAATAATCATCTGATTAAACCTAATGAAAAGATAGATTAGTTGCATCCTGATACAAAATAGTTTATTATATAACAAATTATAAGGATAGTAGAATGAGTAATATGAATAATAATATGAATAATAATAATATGGTCATTGCGGACATTTTTCCACTTTTAGAACTTTGACTTACTTTGATTACTGTTCCTCCTTATATTTCAATACTGTTACTTAAGTCATATTTTACTGCTGGATTTTTGCTTGTAAACAAGTATTAATACCACAAGTAATGTGGAATTAATACTTTATTTGAGTAAAGGATTTGAATTTGAACTAAAAGTAGACAAAAGGTGTCTTCACAAAGCCAGAAACAAAACAGTATATCCTGCTTCACTGTGATCATTCAGCAGATCGGTGTCAATAGGATTAGATTGATTTGGGCAAATCCTCACTGAGCTGCCGTCTGTTGGTTTGTATGGTCCTTCAGTACCTGATGGTCCTCAGAGGATTAATGACAGTGACTTTTATCTGAGGAGCCAATAGGAGACATTCGAATTCTCACGGACAGCGCTGATTGGATGGAACCCCTGTCTGTCACTCCAGTGGGCGGGGAGTTGTCTTCTGTCACTAAAGGGTCACTGAAGAACAACAGAGAAGAACCTGCTGCTAGCTGAGATGCGACAGAAACGAGTAAGTGAATGCTTTAATACATGTGGCACTGCTTGTTATCTGCTTTTATATGATTATATGATGTGAATATTTATCTGTTTTAATAAAATAATTGACAATATGATGTTTAAAGATACTTCTTTTGACTCGTTGCAAGTCTACTGAATACAGTCCTTTTTTGTGGCCAGGGTGTTATACCAAATAAAAAATAAAATAAACATATTAAAGTTGTTGTAATGTAATAATATATGGTGGTAGGAATAGTTTACTCAGATCTTTGCATATATGTGTGAGTATTACTAATACTGCATCTAATAAAATTGAGCTAATTTGACTTTTTATTCTGCCTGATAGCTTAATACAAAATGCAACATAATTTATTACTTTATTATATTTTGCTTTAGTGATATGAATCTGCAAAGTAACTAGAAATTACAATTTAAGTACAATATAGGCTTTCAAAATGTAGTGGAGTACAATTCTTTAATAAGTCTAGAATAAAAATGCTGAAGTCGATAAACCTCAATTTCACTTTATAACAGTACTTGGAGTAAATGTACTATATGTATATAAGTTATTCTTTTATCAGTATAGTTAAAGAATAACTTTAACTGTAATAAGTGCCAGCAGTTGCAGGATCAGTTTTCATGTGTTTTCTCTGAATTGATTTTTCAGTAAGTTATATAACTGGATAAGGCATTAAGGAATGTGTTTCCCATGCATAGTATCTTTGCACAAACCTTTGTGTCTGGTTGTGATGCGTTAGTGTAGGGATGCATTGCCATTTTCATCCATGGTTAATTGGTTTATAACTTCCTGGACCAAACATTTAGTGCAAAGAAAGTCGATAACAACTTCCCAAAGCCCAACAAGACCTATTCAGATGTCTGTTAAACCAATCAAGGCTCCCAAAGCCACACAAATACATTGTTAAATATCATAAAAGATTGAGAAAACAGGAAAATCAGAGAAGCTAATGTAATAAGAAGATAACAAAATGTAGTGCATCATTTAGGGTATTTTATTGCACTTAGAACTCACAACACTTGGTTTGATGCAGTGTCAAACCCTGAGAAACATCTCCTTCTACTTGTATTCTTCTTCTTATGGATATAGTTGGACAATTTAACCCTTAGATGCACGAGTGACTGGACCCTACACTCTTCCATAAGTGGGTCAAAAAGGACCCGTATTAAAATAATATGTGTTTTTATGCCATTTTTGTCATTTTGGTTAAGAAAAATCACTTGTATAATATTTAGTATTATATTTTGGTTCACACTAGAAATATTTTATATTTAATTTTTCACTATTTATAATTTTAGACATGTTTTGAACATATTGATGCAAAGATCTCCGCTATTCTGAGACCCTCGCAGTATTCCAGTGCCTTTTCAAAACTCATCTCTTCTCCTCTTGTCTACTCATAGCCCACCCCCCATCAATCCATGCCAGTTGATCAAGTTTGATAGTCCACCCTAACCTTCCCTTATATTGTATTGGTCATTTTTGACCCACTTATGGAAGCTTGGGGTAGAAATACAAAAACAAAAATGTCTTAAAATTCAAATTAAAAATTTGAATGGCATGATATCCAAAACATGTTTTTTGAGGAATAGCTGGAATATGAAATGATACATTTTTTATTTACAAAGATACTTCAAGAAAACCACCTCACCGGGTAAAAAAAGATCCACTTATGCATCTTAGGGTTCCATCTAGGGCTGTGCGATTATGGCAAAAATCATAATCACGATTATTTGGGTCAATAATTGATATCACGATTATTAAATACGATTATTCATTGACTTTGAAAAAATCTATTTATTCACAAATACAAATAATAATTTGAACAGTATCTTTTTAACTGTTGATTTCCCTGAACATATAATTCAACTGAAAAACCAATACAAAAATAAATAAAATAAATGATACATTTATATCTACATTTAAATAAATAATATCAAAATAATAAATACCAATAAACAAGATCAACAAATATTTTGGGGCACACTTCCACAAGCTACTAAACATATATAAATATGATAAATACAAATAAATTAGACCAAAATTAATTAGATCAAATATGTTGCAGTGCACTGTCACAACCTAGCAAAGCTAAATAATTGTTTTTTCCGATTATGTTGTTTTCGTAATTGTGGCAGGCCAAAATCGTAATTGCGATTAAAATACGATTAATTGCACAGCCCTAGTTCCATCTGCACTTAACACATGCACATAAACTAATTTGAAAGTGTCAAATAAACTTTCTGTCTTTCAGGATTCACTTTGTTGTGCAGAGGTCTCATCGCTCCAATAAATCCACCCATGCTGCGAAGGAATCATCTCCTGCTTAATCTTCGTTAATTAAATAACATCATGGAGAGCACTCGCGCGACCTTAAACCTCTTCATCCCGATCAGTGAGAGGAGCTGCATGAGTCCTTCCCTCTCTCACTGCAGGGGCCCCGCGGCCCCCTTTAAAGCCCATCTGAAGCACCAAGGAGGACTAACTTTAAACTGCAGGGAAGAGGGTCCGGTAGACACAGCAAAGCAGGGGCAAGCAGACAAATTCAGCAAAGTGTTGGACGACTTCCCGTTGTGTTTGGAGTGCCAGACTTTCATGAACATGGGCAACCAACACGGCACTAGGTTGAACTTTCCTGGTTGTGCACAGGATGCTTTTCCAAAATCCCCCAGACTACAGATCCCTCGGAAAAGAAGGAGAAGAGTGGAGGGGCTTGGTGGCTTCGAGCATAACCTCAAGATAACACCCGGGACTCCTCAGGCTCCTCCGAAGGCGAGGAGGCTGACAAAGCTCCAGATAACGAGCCCCCCAACCTTCGGGGAGTGGGATTTAGAGGAAAACAAGCCGATCATGTGCACTCCTGCAGCCTGGAGAAACAGAGAAATGGGAAAGGAGAGAGTTTCATCATTCGAGGAGAGGAATAAGTGTCCACAGGAGCTGAAGCCAGCATGGAGAGTGAATCTCTCTGATGCTTTGACTGCTAATGTTCATGAATCTTTCAGCAAAAACAGAAAGGATTTATCTGTAAAGGAAGAAAGTGCTCTCCCTGACTCAGACACTGACCTCTCCGAGTATGACAATGATATGTTCTTAGCGTATATCTCCCCCTCTAGGAAACAAGAAGACAATTTTAGGAATACTCAAAAAGCCCAGCAGACGGTAAGAGATACAGATGAGATAAAGAAAGCAGGAGATATAGAGAAGAAGTCCTCTCAGTGGAGGTACGAGGAGATGGAGAAGAAGGCTGCAGAACGGCGAGTAATGGGAAAGATTGAGGAGGTGGAGGGGATCATACGCCGGGTGAGTCTCACAAGTTCTGACTGGATTAAAGAAGGGAGCGAGGAGAAGGATGGAGACCTCGTGGAGATGCAGAACAAAGGGTGCTCTGAAGAAAAGCCTCAGCTGGTGGAGGAGCTCCGAGCTCTGGGAGAAGCTCTGAGTCAGAGTCTGCGTCAGGCCCTGAAGATGGAGGCAGCAAAAACAGAGAGGCCGATCACAGAGGATAAGAAAACTTCTCATGATGCAAACGTCTTTGGATCGACAAAAAGGCCCCTCGCTATACCCATATGTTCTCAAAGCTTCTCCTCTACTGTGCAACATGCTTCCCCTTCGCCCTGTTTGTCTGTCACCTTGGATGAAGCTGCGAGAAGAACGTTATCCAGCAGCTCTGAAGGCATGTCTCCCCTCCTGTCTCCTCTGTTCACCTCCAGACAGATCTCTCTACCTCTGAGCCTGGCCGACCTGCATGAACAAGACTTTTCTGAGCGTCACAGAAGGTGGAGAAGCTCAGTTGAAGACAGTGTTTTCAATCAGGGGGCTGGAAGATGTGGGAGTGCAACCCAAGTGTCTGATGGGCGAGGAAATAATGAGAAGAAGAAGAGAAGGAAGAAAGTGAGGCTGAATGAACAGAATCAGACCAGTGAGGCCAGAACATATGATCAACTATTTTCAGGTAATAATGCTTTGAATGCTACAACAACCACATATATGTGTTCAATTAAAAATGACAGAAGTTGAAGCTGAGGTTCGAAGTTTAAACAACAGTCAAACCACAAGGTCAATTCGGTGTGTGCTCAAAAGCTTTTGATCAAATCACATGATCTTTATCAACAGAGCCCAGGCTTTCTAGCCAACATGGATAAGAAACTATTTTGAAACTCTATGTTCTGGTGAAGTTCATGTGATGAGATTGACAGCTCAAAACCAGCCACAAAATGTTTATGTGGTCAGACTAAGTCTAATAAACTAAGACAGAAGTTTTTTCTGAAGTGAACATTTTATTTTGCATATATTTGGAATTCTGCTGTAGGTATGATACCCATGTAAATCAAAAATAAATATGAATCTTCAGTTAGCAAGCTATTATTGCTTGACAGTTTATAATTGTTGATAGTCAATACACCAAAAAGATACCGGGAAAAATACCCAGTCCTTATTGAAACAAGTTAATATAATGTTCTCTAACTATGTACAGTAAAAGCATTTTGACTTCATTTTCTCGAAAAGTGACCTGACCGGTTTGTTTCAGATTCAGTTCACTAATACGGGAGGAATTCAGACAGCTGTTCTTGCAGCATTAGCTCGAATCATATGAGTTGCATTATGTGCGCATCATTATGTGTGCACCATCATGGTCTGAGGGTGAGGAGAGAAGTGTGTGTGTGTGTGTAACTGCAAGACATTTACTTTTAGCGGTTGGTTAGTGAAGTGAACACAGGAAGAAGAGCAGACGACTGTGAAGGTGCTACATGCTGTGCGTCAGATTTAAACATCGATCAAGACGCTCTGATTTAATGCTCTGAACTTAACCTGATGGTGTCTGGTCACACACATACACCCACTCTCTCACACACACACACACACACACACACACACACACACACACACACACACACACACACACACACACACACACACACACACACACACACACACACACACACACACACACACACACACACACACACACACACACACACACACACACACACACACACCACCACACTTTTCTCACCACAGCTGCTTTTGTTGACCTAAAGGATGTGAGGTAGACTGTAAATAATGACCACTTGCAGGTTTTGACATACCAACGTGTTTGTGTCTATGTGTGTGTGGTGTTCTCCTCTCAGTGTGGTGTGTGTGTGTGTGTGTGTGTGTATGTGTGTGTGTGTGTGTGTGTGTGTGTGTGTGTGTGTGTGTGTGTGTGTGTGTGTGTGTGTGTGTGTGTGTGTGTGTGTGTGTGGTGTTCTCCTCTCAGTGTGTGTGTGTGTGTGTGTGTGTGTGTGTGTGTGTGTGTGTGTGTGTGTGTGTGTGTGTGTGTGTGTGTGTGTGTGTACGTGTGTGTGTGTGTGTGTGTGTGTGTGTGTGTGTGTGTGGCCTAGCATTACTATACTTGTGGGGACCTAAATCTGTTTACACAGTCACGTGTGGGGACTCGCCTCCCTTATGGGGACAAAATGGAGGTGTGGTGTTCTCCTCTCAGTGTGGTGTGTGTGTGTGTGTGTGTGTGTGTGTGTGTGTGTGTGTGTGTGTGTGTGTGTGTGTGTGTGTGGTGTTCTCCTCTCAGTGTGGTGTGTGTATATGTGTGTGTGTGTGTTCTCCTCAGTGTGGTGTGTGTGTGTGTGTGTGTGTGTGTGGTGTTCTCCTCTCAGTGTGGTGTGTGTATATGTGTGTGTGTGTGTTCTCCTCAGTGTGGTGTGTGTGTGTGTGTGTGTGTGTGTGTGTGTGTGTGTGTGGTGTTCTCCTCTCAGTGTGGTGTGTATATATGTGTGTGTGTGTGTGTGTGTGTGTGTTCTCCTCAGTGTGTGTGTGTGTGTGTGTGTGTGTTCTCCTCAGTGTGGTGTGTGTGTATGTGTGTGTGTGTGTGTGTGTGTGTGTGTGTGTGTGTGTGTGTGTGTGTGTGTGTGTGTGTGTGTGTGTGTGTGTGTGTGTGTGTGTGTGTGAGCTCAGGCATGCAGTACAAGTAAGCACCTGATGTGGATATAGACACGTAGTCGTGCATTAACAAGTGACCTGAGATGACCTATGTTTCAATAGGAATTCAGTGTGCGTGCGTGCGTGCGTGCGTGCGTGCGTGCGTGCGTGCGTGCGTCGCTTAATTAGGTCATTATTAACTTATACAGTGCATATCTTTTTGCAGAACTATATTTCAAATGTCTAGAAAAGACCAAATATGACTGGATTTATTTTTGGAGAGTTACTTTAGGTCGAAAAATCTGTTAAAACCTCATATTCAAGAGATGGTTGCTGAAATGTAATATACAGGAAGATATGAAGAGACAGTGAGGAATAAGCGGATTTGAGCAATCGTAAAGAAAATTGAGGGGAACAAATACGAGAAAAGTCTTTGTTAAGTAACTCATTCATGTACAGAAATTGCTTGATTCTGAATATTGAGTTAGAGTCAGATGAAAGCCGGTGCAGCAGAACGCCGGCTGTCCAAATAGGATTAATGCTCTGAGCTTTGTGTAATGCATCACATCTTTAGAGGATGACGATTAGAGCGAGAGGAAGAAAGACATGCCAAGTCTTCGGAGGGTTTGATTCTCAACATCCAGTGTTCTCCTCAGTGTGGTCAAATGGAGGACAGATAATACATTCCATAAGCTTTTTGATCTGGCTTTGTTATGTGTCCGCTGAAAGTTACACAAGTGGGATCTGTGTTGGCATTGTTTCTCAAAGGATAGAATGAGGACTAGTTACAACCTTGGCAATACAATGGGGAAATCTGGATGCAGGAAGTGAAAGAAAGCACAGTCCTTTCCTCAAGGTCTCGCTGCCTTTGACCACATCTGGTAATATTTGTATCCAAAATGCCATACAGTTTATTTTTAGCTTCACCGCAATGGAAATTGAACCCCTAGCTCTTGCTTTATCCTACTGTGGCAACTCATGAAGTATATAGTTGGACAAAAATATATAAATAAATAGTTTGCCTACTTAAATATGCATCCAATTTCATTTTAAACAAAACATGTCTTGAATGATAATTAAATATCTCGTCATTCACTTGCAGCCAGTAATAGTTGTTTAATTAGCAAATTTGGCAAGAAAACAGCTTTCAAGCTTAAAACTCCATGCATCAATCGTCCATCTAGTGTTGGTGCACGTTATAGTAGGTAACTGTTGGGGATGTGTTGCTTAAAGGGGACCTATCATGCAAAATGCACTTTTGTACGTCTTTTATACATGAATATGTGTCCCCGGTGTTCCAGGGAACTCACCAAGTGTCAGAAAACACAACCCTCTCTATTTTCCTCCATACCCAAATCTCTAAAAAAGGGGCTGCAACGGATCTGATAAAAACTGATCCAGATTTGAACACTGTCCTGACGTCAGGACAGTGGCGCTACGGCTATTGGGCCAACTCCACCAATCAGGAGGAGACAGCCACGGCCATTGCCGTTCGAAAGCGCTGGAGACGCTGTAGTACATATGCCAGGCCAGTAGATGGTGCTGTTCTCACTGAATCAGCCCTTACAAAAACAGAGCTAAAAAATGTCAAATTGAGCAAAATGAGGCATGGCTAAAATGCATGATCTGTTTGGTATTTTGAAAAAAAATAAGTATAAATATGCCTTATATAGGTATGGTCCTACACTATATTATTCAAATATAGCATGATAGGTCCACTTTAATACTATAAATAACCAAATAAGCTCCCATGTACACTATTGTTTGTGCATGTATGGCATTTAACTACATTTGTATACTTTTGGAGCAGCTTTCAGGGTTCAGACTCTGCTTTTGTATCTGTTTTCAGTTTTTTATTCGACCCTGTATTAGTTTGGGATATTACATTACATGTCACTTGTTAGACGCTTTTATCCAAAGCGACTAACATACATTCGGTACTGTGGGCAATTCCCACAGGAGCAATTTGGGGCGAAGTGTCTTGCCCAGGGACACAACCACATGCTGACTGCAGTGGGACTCGAACTTGCTATCTCCTGATTCAAAGATCAGCGCTCTAACCCACTGCGCCACAGCCTCACAGATATGGGTGTTAAAGTAATAACAAGTAATGATTATAATACACAGCTAGACAACAGTAAAAGTAGGCTTTGATAACCAGAATGCCTAAGAGTTGTTCTCCTTTTTTTAAGTGCAAAAGTTTAAGAAAAGAGGTTTTGCTTATTATTTCTATAGCTGGAGTTCTGTATTATATCCTCATGGTGACACTGTAGCATAACACGAACGATGTACTGCCTGGCTGGAGAGTCTTTTACACTTTCTTGTGTTGATTAAATTGGCACCCGGCAATTTAACAGTTCCCTCCATTAAATTAGAAGAATTGAAAGGATTGTATTCTCTGAAGCACGTGTTGTCTGTAGTCTAAATGTGTTTTCATCTGTGTCTACTGTACGTGTTAATATTTGACATAATTGACTTAATCAAAACTGTTGCTGTCATCAAAGAAACAGACCTGTGTCACAAGGGAAAAAAAGCTCATTTGTGCCACTTTATTTTGCAGTTTGGGATTATATAGATCCTGTTTTAATCGTGATGTGACTCCCTTTTCTCCAGAGGAGGCTCTGCAGAGACAGGAGAGGATCTGGCAGCGGGAGGTGGAGGAGTCTCTCTCCTCCTGCAGGTCTCTCTCTCATCCCTTCAGACCCAAACACATCGACTTCCTGCGCATCACCGCCGCTGAAGACGACATCTTTGATTCACGCCCATCCTCGCCTCTCCCCCCGGAGCTCAGGGTGAGTAGCTTTAAAGACGTGATGTGTAACAGATGACCTTACTTTGTTGGTACTCTTTGTCTTATTTGAGTGAAAATAGTCTACTAATGGCTGTGTTATCTGCACTGCAAACAAAGTCAGCGATCATTGTCAAAAACTCAAATAAAGCTGCAGCAATCATGACATGAACCTACATGGTCTATGTCTATTCTATTATATGTCTGTTCTACATATTATATTCTACAGTGCCTAACAGTCTTTTAATTCAAGTTTTAGCAAACACCTCATACAGCAGTGTGTGTGTGTGTGTGTGTGTGTGTGTGTGTATGTGTGTGTGTGTGTGTGTGTGTGTGTGTGTGGTCTAGCATTACTATACTTGTGGGGACCTAAATCTGTTTACACAGTCACGTGTGGGGACTCGCCTCCCTTATGAGGACAAAATGGAGGTCCCCATGAGGGGAATCATTAATTTTAGGGTGAAGACTTGGTTAGGGTAAGGGTAAGGGTTAGGGTAAGGGTAAGGCATGTGTTGGTTATGGTTAAGGTTAGGATAAGTCTCCAGGAAATGCATGTAAGTCAATGTAATGTCCCCTGAAGTGATGTATACATCACTTCAGTGTGTGTGTGTGTGTGTGTGTGTGTGTGTGTGTGTGTGTGTGTGTGTGTGCGTGTGTGTGGTACGTAACAGAAGGGGTTTCATGTAACTCTGTAGGTGCATTGTATACAGTTTCTGTGTAAGCATGAAATGTTCGTTTACTGGGGTTTAAAGCTCTTAAGCTCCGCCTCTTTACTTCTGCACACGTGAGTGTGTGGTGCTGAAAGTTGAAAAATACATACATTATATTTTGACCATTTTGTGAGAAAAAGGTGATAATAATAAATCCAACGGGCAAAGTAACGACCATCTAAAACGAGTTAATAAATCGAAATAACATTACATAGATAATAATTAGGAAAAAAAATGACTTCCAACCAAAAAAAACATAAAACATAGAATATGTGTAAAAATGAGGAGTTTTAAAAAAACACAATAAAGACATGAAGATGAATTGAAAATATGAGTCTCTAATTTTTTCTCCAATTGTGAAAACTGATCACCATATATGATTTAAAATGCATTCAATTCAGAGAGAATATGTGTATATAATATGGACTTTATTCTTTAAATACAATAAACCCATGCTGAACTCTAACAAACTTTAAATTATTTAAAATTCAAAACTAGAGAAATTCCCAACCATAACAGAAAATATTTGGTAAACGTATATCTGTTATCCAGTAAAGACCATGTGTGTGTGTGTGTGTGTGTGTGCGTGCGTGCGTGCGTGCGTGCGTGCGTGCGTGTGTGTGTGTGTGACTAATGCTATTTCATGGGATTATCTGGATTCATTCCTATTACATAAACACAGCTCACATAAAGGCCGCTGTGTCCCTCTCTGGGGAATGCATAAAAACACTTCATACGTGTTTGTATGATTAGTTCTAGTTAAGACGGCACTGCAGGCTTCAGGCTGAGGCTCTGAGGACAATAGGAGTCAGAGAAAGTTACACAGAGAAGTGACATACTGGAAACATGTCAGTCAGCTACTGCTGGGTGTGATAATGTCATACTGTAAAAGCAAACATGGGAGGAACCTGGGAACTAAGAACAACCAAAACATGAACCAGTGGACGAGGAAGGTTCAATCTAAAATTCAATATTACAAATCTAAGGAAAAATGCACAGAAAATGCTTCATTTTTTTACACTTTATAAAATGAAAAGGTTCCTTCTTTGGTATTGCTCAGTATCACCTCCTTGACTGTTAATGTACTTGTTTATTCATATTCATATTTTTATATTAAGTGTTAACTTTTCATTCTTGATTGTAACACTAGTTGTTCACTTAAAAATAACAACGTACAAATAGCAACAAGTAAAATATACTTATATATACATTTTTAATATATATTTTCACTTTTAATAGAACATGTTTCCCTTATTTGAATAAATCTGTGTCACCATCAACTTATAATTTTTACATTTTGTATAAATATGTATGAAGAATTCTAGAAAACCTATGTTTGCATTGGTTTCTCTGAGCAGGTTCGATACACAAAAGCAAGTTTTCCAATAAAAAAAGTACACTACAAACATACAAATGTGAGCTAATATCAATGTAACTGAACCCAGCACTTTTATTGTATAACTTCCAATAATCTGAATAACCTCTCTGATTTAGCACAGTGCATGTTGGTTGTGATGTGAGCTGATTAGCAGAGTAGGTGGGGTTGGTCCTGCTAAAACGTCCAGATTAGCCGAGTGTTGCCTAATTCCTGCAGGGGGGCTGAACGTTCCTGTGGATTTACAAACACTATCGTTTAACAAGTGATCCCGGCTGGCTGTATTTACCCTCCTGCAGCTCTGGGTGTGGCGTCCCTCCATCTGTTCTGGGTGGCCTCCTTCGCCCTGTAGCTCACGGATCTGTCAGGGTGTTGTCACAAACAGTGGCTGAAATCACCATCTGCTTCCAATTACACTCTGACAATCTGTAGGACGGTCGCCAAAGAACCTGCTCTGTGAGGAACTATAGTTTTTAGAGGAGCCAGAGGGGGAAAGGAGGCAGAACCTGGAAACTAAAACCAGGACGTGGAGCTGACTTTTAATTGTGGTTGAGCTGAGTCATGGAGCTGGGGGTTTGGAAACTTTTCCGTTACTCTGTGGATTCCTCCCCGTTCATTCTGGAGTGACTAACTTCCAGTTTGGAAATGTAGTTCTCCGGTAAGACATGAAGGAGATGTTGCAGCAGTGAAAGGATACATCTATTTCTTTTCAACAAACTGGAGCAGGTCGGATTTTCAGAAGTGGTGATGTGACTTTTCAACATTTCTTGCATCTGTATTAATACTAAATGAAAGTTGCATGATCCTGGATGTTTTTATACAAACTATTGCATGGCTAACAAATGCATGACCACTCAAATCAGCCTCTTAAACTGCATTGTTCTGAAGTAAGATGTTGCACCTAAGTCTCAGATATTAGCTGTTGACATTGTGGAAAAGGCTTTTCAACAACTACTCCCTTCACTCTGGATTAGGTTTTCTTTGTGAGCTATTTATGAGCAATGGAGGAGCAAACAGCCATCCTAAAATTCTTCAGGATCCTTACAGAGGAGGAGGATGAGGATTTCATTCAAGGAGACACTGAGCTGAGTTTAGATATAAAGAAAAATGGCTTTGAGGAAGCTGTGGAGAACAGTAGAGAGTCCTTATCGCATGTTAAACTGCTTTATGATGAGGAGAACATGACCTGTAATACAGTGAGACATATATATAGAGGAGAAGCAGGAAATGACTCAGACATGGCAGAGGAGGAGAGGTGTAATGTCAACCTAACAGAGCAGCAAAGTGAGGCTGCCAACTCTGAAAATGTCTCAGAGAAACAGACCTTTGCAACAAATCAAGACGAGAACAAGATGCCATATGACAAAGTTAACGGCTACAGCAACGAGGGCTGTCACATATCGGAGAACTCGCTGGATGAATGTGCCTTGAAGGAATCTGTGCAACCAAAATATCAACATTCTTCAACTGACTGCACGGATACAGGCTGGGATTCTCATTCCAAGCAGGATGCCACTGAAGAAGTTAATAAGAAAGAAAGAAAAGATTATGAAAATGTTCACATCCAGGATGATTGTGTCCCAAATGCTTCCAGTTCGGATGTCGGTTCTGACCCTGAGGAATCTGAGAAAAGTAGATCTAAAAATATAGTGATTACAGTGACTCGGACAAGACCTGGCGTTGAGGAAGAACCGATATTAACACCAACATTTGAGCATGCTGATGGCTCATCTCATATCCAAAATAAAGAGGAGAGGACCGGATCAGATGAGGACAGCGAAGAAGAAGAAGAAGAGAAAAGAGATGAATTTCCAGACTTTTCCTCCCCTCTTTACCCTCCAGCCCCAAAAGACCCTCTTTCCATAACATCTGCGACCAATAACCCTCCACCTGGATCCACCTTCACCAGAGCCACCTTTAAACCGAGCTCCCCCACCGACAAACAGATCCAGCTCCCGGCCCTCTTCAGCGGGCTGAGGGTCCTGAGGAAGGGGGTCGTCGGGCCCGAGCACGACACCGTGGCCCAGATCAAAACCTCATCGCCAGCAAAGAGAGACATTTTCCCTGATAAACAATCGGACGGTAAATCCCAGGGGAGCTTCCTGGACCAGATCTCACAGCTGCTGAACCGGGAAACGAGCGAAGATGAGACGGAGGTGACCGAGGAGATCGAGGAGACCGAGGAGAGGACGGAAAAGGAGGCTGAAGCAGATGAGAGTGAGATGGAAAAAAGTCAAGAGGACGAGAGGGAAGAAGTTGAAACAGAGGAGGAAGCAGAGGTTTCATCTGAGTCCACCAAGCCTCCTGCGTCCAGTGCAGAGGCGGCATTCGATGCCTTCAAAGCCTTTTTCACCCCAAGGCCTCTGAAGAGGGACCCGGCTGAGAAGATAGACCTGGACGCAGTGAGGAAGAAGATCAGAGCAGATACAGATGTGCTGAAGGCGATTTTTGAGAGATCCTCCAATAAGACGCAAGAGAAGAAAGACTCTCCTGATGGCAAAGTAGGAATTGTGTATGAATCAATTTGTTATAGATTATGTTATAAATCGAATGTCAAACTCTTTTTTCATTTTAGTCAGAAGCGTCCACCCCAGGAGATGGAGAGGAGAGAACGCCAGGTCGCCTTCAAGCTGTCTGGCCACCACTGAAGGAGGAAAAAGTTGGGCTGAAATACACAGAAGCAGGTACAAAACTATAAAATCCACACAGATTAATTATGTTAAACAATAATATGAATTTCATGCAGTGAATTTGACAGCAGTGGAGGGAGTCGCCGTGTTTACTCTGTGATATCAGGTGGTGGATGTAATATCAAGCTCGGCTGCTTTGGTAAACACAGCTCCACCCTGAGTGTGTCCACAGCAAACATCCACCACCTTCAGTTGTGAAGGAATTGACATGACTACTGTACACACTGTGGTGCCTTTAAGCAGCTTTGTGTACATTTAAAAAATATATTCCAGTACAACATTACCACTCTCAATACTAACATATATACTGGAATGAACTCCTCTATGGCCATTTGAACAAAAACTGGAGAAAAGTCAAACAAACTTGATGGCTGAGCTGCTGGATTGTAAGATTATACATGTATATCTAATAAGGTGGCCCATCAATATTAACACCAGAATGAAAGATGCAATAATGACATAGAAACACGTTTGATTGCATGAAACCATGTGGTGGCTGCAAATAAGGTGTCAAATGTTTAAAAAGGAAAAAAAAGGTCAAACATTTTTGGTGAAAGTGATCCTGCTTGTAAATGACACCAACTTGCACTTACTTCCATTATCAAAGGCTGCTTGTGCATGGACACAACTGCAGGCACACACCCAAATACATTTCCTGTATAGGAACTGTTCAAGTGAATACACTTTCTGAATGACAGGCACCCATTAGCAGATAAATGTTAGCTTGACCTCTTTGTATAGAGATCAGTCAGCTGTGTGCCAGTGTGTATGTTTGCCTTTCATTCAAAGCTCTACTGCCATCATCTGGTCAAGGTTTGTATTGTTAGTTTGTCCTCAAGCAGCCCTGTTTTCTTCCCCGACAACATCACCAACGTAAAGTAAAGCACTCTAGGGCCACACTGCTGTAATAATAAAGTAATGGGGCGAAGCCTGCGAGCTAGTTCAGGCAGTCAACTCGAGCACCAATGATACATTAAAGGTGGGGTAGGTAAGTTTGAGAAACCGGCTCGAGATACACTTTTTGTTATATTCCATGGAATGCTCTTAACATCCTGATAACAATGAATATCTTAAGTGCTTTGACAAAAAATCCATAAAAACATTTAATCTGTGGAAGCCGTAATACTGTAAAAAGCACGACCAATTATTTTAGCCGGCCCGGCTAAAATAACTGGATGGCCTACCTGCCTGTCAGCCTTCCATCTGTGCACAAACTTATCTCGTGCCCTCATTGGTCATGTGCGCGTTCGTGTGTTGGAGGAGGGGCTCTGTAAGGAAGTGGCAGATTTTCTCCGGTTGTGTATTTTCAAATTCTAGCGATCTCGAGCCGGTTTCTCAAACTTACCTACCCCACCTTTAACACGTGACGCACCTCGTCCCTCTTACAACCAACCAATCAAATTCTCCTAAACATGCCGCTCTATTTAAGCTGCCAGGTCTCCCTACCTCTGCCTCGCTCATGCTGCTGCTGCCACTACTGTGTTCACTTGCTATTGCTGCGTTCATGTTCCTGTTGCTGTGTTTCATGTTGCTGCTACTTGCCTGCCCCCCCACCACCCCAGCTCCACCCCACCACCACCCCAGCTTCCACCCCAGCTTCCACCCCAGCTTCCACTTGTAGGCTCGGGGGGATAGTTATCTAATCATCACTCAATGTGCTTTGTAAATCTGTGGAGTGATGAGGCCCGAGCCTAGACGCCAAAGTCAAACTATATGCTGCTTCTAATAAACATATTAAGAAACACGTGAGTTGTCTGACTGAAATGTGTTTGTTGTAAGAAGTTTTAAAAATAATGTTCTTCTGCTGTGTTTCCTGTCAGAGCACCAGGCCGCTCTCTTGCAGCTGAAGAGAGAATGCAAAGAGGAGCTGGAGACGTTACAGGTCAGTGAGAATGATCGAGTCAGGATAAGGAAGAAAAGCGCTTTAGTGCTTTTATGCTTTAGCTTATGGGTCCATCATCGCAAAAATATTGAGAAAATCCATTGAAAAATAGCTGGAAAAGACTAGAAAACGTAAAAAAAAATGTGAAACTCCAAATATAATGAAACAAAAATGTCCAATCATTTGGAAAAAAGAAAATAATATTTACTTAAATTTAAAAGTCAGATGCAGTCGACTGGCAGCTTTAGACTATTCTCAGGAATTGTCAATGTCTCTTGTACGCCATGTAAAGGTTTCGGGTACCTACTGTACTTACTGTATATTGTGGATGTCTTTGCTTTATTGTAACTAAAAGAACAATTCAAAATAAAGTATTAAAAAAACTATTATAATTGAAATGTCACTGGAGAAAAACACCTTTTGTGTCTTAACTGATATTATTTTCAGGAGGACTTTGGTCAGCAGCTCTCCAGACTGCGGGTGGAGAACGAGGACAATGTGTCCCGTCTGGAGTTCAGTGTCTCCGAGCTGCAGGTCCTCCTCTCCCAGGCCGGGACCCGCCGTCACGGGGAACTCAAAGACGTTGCTGTGTCAACGGAAGACGACTTCTTACACAAGTCTTTCCGCACAGTGTGCATCCAGACCGACAGGGAGACATTTCTTAAGACCCCTGACGATGGAGAGGGAGCAACGAGAGCGAGCACCAGCCCCCAGCAGCAGAGGGTGACCCCCAGAAAACTGGACCTGACGTCTATCAGCCTCAGCCTGGCCGGACACAGGGACGATTCTTCCTCTTCATCACATGACCCTCCATCACTTCCTCAAATGCAGCCTCCATCAGTACAACCACTAGCTCCTTCTCAGACAACCAAAACACAAATCCTGCCTCCTCCTCCTCCTCCACCTCCTCCACCTCCACCATGTTTTTCTTCACCCCTTAACCTCATGCAGACGTCACATAGCGCTCCACCACCTCCTCCACCTCCTCCCTCCACTCCAGGCTTTGCTCCCCCACCTCCTCCACCTCCACCTCCTCCCTCCACTCCAGGCTTTGCTCCCCCACCTCCTCCACCTCCACCTCCTCCCTCCATGCCAGGCTTCGCTCCCCCACCTCCTCCTCCTCCAGCTGGGGGTTTTATTGTTGAACAACCTCCAAGGAAGCAGACAGTGGAGCCGTCCCGACCCATGAAGCCTCTCTACTGGACCAGAATCCATATCCAGCACAACAAGTAGGGTCAAACACTGCTGTAAAAATAAACGTATTCTTACTTTTCATTTAAATATATTTTTAAATACATAAGGGTTTTTAAAAATCACTTATTGTATGAATTCAAATTCAAAATGTGTATAATAGTAATCGGGGTTTAATTGAGTAAAGAACTTAGGGCTGGGGGCTCTGAGAAAAATTCTTATTTTGTAAATGAAATGATTATCTTATATTACTGCCCCACTCTAAACACCTGACAAAAGTAAATAGATTGAAAACATGCTGATGAAATATAATATTTCTCTCTCCCTATAGGAACACACTGTGGAACATTTTAGAGGAACCAAATATAATAAATGCCGGCCAGTTTGAGGATCTTTTCGCCAAAACCATCACACACACCAAGAAGAAGCCGCTGTCCGAGGCTTATGAGAAGAAAGCCAAAGCCAGGAAGGTAAAATGCAAAATCATGCATGGCAAACTGCAGAATATGGGATATTTGCAATATGTTGCTTCTCCACTAGAGGGGGTTAATGCCATTGAGACTACATATAGGGAATATAAAAGAACATTAAATCCAGATTGAGACACAACTATGAGATTTTTGAACACACTAAATAATCCCCCTTGTATCCTCAAATCAAGTGTTTTTAAATCGTGATTATTCAATATCTTTCCCCTCATCACACCCCTCATATTTTGCCACTGTTATGTAACTTTGATCATTTCCCCCCCAAATTTGATTGAGTTGCAGTTCCTCATTTTATTTTGTCTGCTATAGTTACAGGCAGAAAGGACCCTAATGCTACAGAACTATTTGTATTGACACAAAGGCAATCCAAAGTATAACAAATAAGAACACATTTAACAGACAATGAGAAGAAAACATACATTTACATGATTATCATTAAACAAAAAGGGAAAAGAAGACCCCATCTGTTCAAACAAGAGGTTAATAATAAGGTCAAGGCAAAACGTGACCTTTGTTTGTTTTGCTGCACCTTTAAACAAAAACTCTACACTAATGACTCCCTAATGGCTTCTAGTGTTAAGGTAGTCATGGTAACTGTGTGTGTGTGTGTGTGTGTGTGTGTGTGTGTGTGTGTGTGTGTGTGTGTGTGTGTGTGTGTGTGTGTGTGTGTGTGTGTGTGTGTGTGTGTGTGGTGTGTGTGTGTGTGTGTGTGTGTGTGTGTGTGTGTGTCAGATCATTAAGCTGTTGGAAGGGAAGCGCTCTCAGGCCGTGGGCATCCTCATATCGAGCCTCCACCTGGAGATGAAAGACATCCAACAAGGTGAGTAATCGAGGCGTGTCATTGGTTCAGTCGTGTTGCTAGGATGCGGCTTAGTTCAAAGTGCATCAGGAAATAAACCTTACTTCCAATATAGTCATATAATGAAGAAGCTCAGATTTCTTAAGCACATTTTGTCTTTGAATAGCTCAGATTCACATTCATTTGACATTATAACATTTCAACTTATACTAGAATATATTTTTCTAAGACCCATGGGAATAAAAAGTGTATGTGTGGCAAAATCAAAAGATCTCTTACATTAATTATACCGATTCCCATAGGTATTTAACACAGCTTTTACAAATCGGTGGGACCTGATTTGATGGTAAATTGTGGTTAGTATGATTTGTGAAAAATATCAAAGTACATCTACTAAAGTACAGTACATTATGACAATTCTGAGGTACTTTACTTGAGTATTTTCATTTTACTTTATGCTATTTGTACTTTAACTCCACTAGGGAAGGGAAATATTGTACTCTTTACTACTTTCTCGGCTTTTAAACATAATTTGGACTATAAAAGTGTGTGAAATCAAGCACACATCATCATGTTATGACATCAAATTCAGCGATCATTAAACTAGCTATATTTCCAAGCCAGTTTTGGGAATTGCAGCCTTCATCTGTAATCATTCAGGTAACCGCTGTTACACCAATGTTTAACTTTAACCCATCATCACACTGAAGTTAGCCTGGGCTTCACTCTGAATATGAGCTGTTGGTGAATTTAAAGGGGACCTATCATGCAAAATGCACTTTTGTACGTCTTTTATACATGAATATGTGTCCCCGGTGTGTCAGGGAACTCACCAAGTGTCAGAAAACACAACCCTCTCTCTTTTCCTCCATACCCAAATCTCTAAAAACGGGGCTGCAACGGAGCTGATACAGATTTGAAATTGTTCTGACGTTAGAAACAGGGAGCTCCGCCTATATGGGCAACTCTCCACCTATCAGGGGAATGGGGGGTTGGGCCACGGCCATTGCCGCTCGAAAGCGCTGGAGACGCTGTAGTACATATGCCAGTCCTGTAAGTGGCGCTGTAGTCTGCCACAAAAGCAGCGAAGAAGACTTCTCACAGAATCAGCCCTTGCAAAAACAGGGCTGGAAAAGAGCAAATAGAGCGAAATGACGCATGGCTAAAATGCATGATCTGTTTGGTATTTTGAAAAAAAAACTTCACAGACATGTTTTATATAGGTATGGCCCTACAATATATTATTAAAATATAGCATGATAGGTCCACTTTAAAGTATGACCAAAGACTGAAAAACATTTACCACAATCAGCAGTGCTAATCCCAAACTCCTCAACATGTAGCAGAGAGCAGAGAGAGATGTGTTCATGTTCATGTCCTCTGGAGATCTGCTGCTCTGTTTGGACTTTCACTTTTACATTTGATGTCTGTGCCTTGATTTAACATTCCCGTTCTAGCGGTGCTGGCAGTTGATCACTCTGTGGTGGACTTGGAGACCATTGAAGCCCTTTATGAAAATGTAGGTATTGCTTTCAATGTATTTATATTAATGTACAGTATGTATATTGTGACTACGCTAAAACTGGTGACATGTTCTCGCTTCACATGTTGTTTATTTAACACAATGAACATACATGTCAAAGTAATACAACATTTTGTTTTTATAGCACATTACTACTGTATACTGTGGTATATTTTAATGTCAATATATCAGAGAGCGCAGCCAGAAGAGCTGGAGAGGATCAGGAAGCATTACGAGACGTCCGAGGAAGAGGAAGTGAAACTGCTGGACAAACCTGAACAGTAAGTATCTCCCCTGCTGTGTTTTGTGTGTGTGTGTGTGTGTGTGTGTGTGTGTGTGTGTGTGTGTGTGTGTGTGTGTGTGTGTGTGTGTGTGTGCGTGTGCGTGTGTGCGTGTGTGTGTGTTCATGTGTTGATGTTGTTGTGCTGCAGGTTCCTGTATGAGCTGTCTCAGATCCCAGACTTTGCAGGCAGAGCTCACTGCATCATCTTCCAGGCGGCCTTCATCGATGGGACCACATCCATCCAGAGCAAGCTCAACACAGTTTCATCCGTCTGTAAGGTGGGACATAAAGCACCTGCGGCACATACCCATTCTTCTCATAGTATATTAACATACTGTACCAGAAATATTGCTCTTTTTCCAGTATGTATCTATGCTTTGAGACGTGTAATACAGAGGGTTTGAGGTACCAGCAGTCTGTAATTGATCTTGTGTGTGTGTGTTTTGTTTGAAGGCTCTGCTGGAGAGTGAAGGTGTGATGGATGTGATGGGACTGGTTTTGGCTCTGGGGAATCACATGAACGGAGGAAACCGGACCCGAGGTCAGGCGGATGGCTTCGGACTCGAGATTCTTCCCAAACTGAAGGATGTCAAGAGCAGAGTAAGACCTGGAGGAGGACTGGAGTGGCTCTTTTGGAGGCCAGTTTTTTTGTTTTATTGGGATGGAGTACAAGTGCGGAGTACAAGTGCGGAGTACAAGTGCGGTGGACAATGTAATGTGTAGAATTTATTGCTCATTGGCAAAAGCAGAAAAGTGTTTTTAGTGCAAGTGAAAAGAGATCATCCAACACTTATATCAAGTCATAGAGAGTGGATTTGTTTTCTTACTTTTACACATTAACTCTATGTGAGTGACTCCTTGCATGTAGTTGAATATCATGCAATACATTTTCTTTTCAAATGAAACACCTTAATATTCATGGTTTTAATAAAGGCACTTTAATATGGCTGCCAGCTTGCACACTCAGATTTCATCTTGTACTGTATTGTCGTAGTTTTGATGCATCTTTTGCTTTTCTTCTCAGGACAATCGTATCAGCCTGGTGGACTATGTGGTGTCCTACTACCTGCACAATGTGGATGAGGTATGAGTTGATTTGCTATTTAAATATTGTTATTCCTTTTTAGGCTATACTCTACAATGAAGCTGTCTATCTATGTTGCTTTCTCCAGAGTATAATATCCGAAGACGGTTGAGTGTGCTTTTAAAACCAATAGATGCAACACAATATTTTCTTTTTGGAATCATCATCCAGTAGATTTGAGGTCCTATTCAACCAGTTATCGACGGACAATTGAACACATTTTCTACGTTAACTTAAAGGTAGGGTAGGTAAGAATGGAGAAGCCAGCTCGAGTGCGCTAGAATTTGAAAGTACGCAGCCGAAAAAAATCTGCCCCTTCCTTCAGACTTCCTCACAGAGCCCCTCCTCCAACACACACGAACGCGCACATGACCAATGAGGGCACGAGATAAGTGTGTGCACAGATGGAAGGCTGACAGGCAGGTAGGCCATCCAGTTATTTTAGCCGGGCCGGCTCAGATGATTGGTCGTGCTTTTTACAGCGCCACGGCTTCCACAGATGACATTTTTTAATGTATTTATTGTCAAAGCATTTAATATATTCATTGCTATCGGGATGTTAAGAGCACTCCATGGAATATAACAAAAAGTGTTTCTGAAGTGAATTACCTACCCCACCTTTAATATCTGTTTGCTTTCTTTCTTTGTCCATTTTGACTCTGATCTGATGAATTAGTGTCAGAACTACATGTGTTTTTGATTGTATCCCACCAGAACGCCGGCACAGACAAGAGTGTATTCCCACTTCCTGAACCTCAGGACGTCTTCCTGGCTGCACAGGTCAAGTTTGACGACCTGAACAGAGACCTGAGACAGCTCGGACGAGATCTGACAAGTATGTGAAGACACAACTGCAACCTCCTATCTATTCCATCTTCTTCTGGAGAAATAAATATCAAAACTCCTCTCGGTTCATAATATTATTACATGATAATCCGCAAACCATGAGCTCCTCTTTGAGCTTCAGCGTCCGTGTGACTGGGTGACCGGAATAGTCTCGCCTTGTGGTCATTTTGTTGTGTTTTTGTGTTAAAACCTCAGCCAGCCTGTGTAATTCTATCACTCTGATTTTGAGAGTTTCCCACAGACCAAACCTCGGCCCAGTCTGGCATCGTTTTTCCTCAGACACCCCCCCCCCCCTCACACACACACACACACACACACACACACACACACACACACACACACACACACACACACGCACACGCACACGCACAACTCACCACCCTGGTTTCCCATCACCGGCCCCAGCCATTGAGTAACTGTTTATACTTAGGACTGCTTCTTTTATCGATCTTGAGTTTGCTAAAGCTCCAGAACAAAAGATTTCCTCTCGTCTTTCTAACTCTCCTCGCTGTTTCTTTCTCTCTCTAAGTGTGCCCATATGACGCCACTCAGCAATGCCAGCCAGTTAAAGTCACGTCCAGGACAATGCTTACTCTTACATGTGTACGATTGTGAGTGGGTGCATTGTTGTGTCCTTATGTATACATGTGTTTTTGCCTGCACTTCGCTGTGCGTGTATTCAGAGTCTTTCTGCTGATACACTGGCGCCTTTCAGATCCAGCTTCTAATCCTCCTGCCCATCAGATCTCACATCGGAGGGCCTTTGTGCTACTGTCGCCAGTGCAGGGAGACCATAGCTTCCTACTTGTGTAATCTCCAGACCTCCAGTATCTCTGCAGAGATGCACGGATCCTTAACCTGCCCGACTGTATCACTGGGCTCCAGTGTGGCCCCCCCAGATGTGAGCGCAGACAGCTTTCTTTACCTCTCAACACAGCTTTGTCTTTATCGCCCGTCTACCCAAACCACCGTGCGATCTCGATGGCCTGACGCAGCTTCCTTTTGTTCTGCCCGTTTGAACCGCCCTCATGTTTGGTTTCTGTCGTTCTTCACTCTCCCTGTGTTTTCGGTTTGCTTGGTATGAAATGTTTGCCAACAAAGTCACAGGGAGATTAGCTTCTCTTAAGTCATCCATGTTGACTGTTGACGGAAAGGAGATCCAAAGACATAAAAAGACCTTCTTCTAATAGCAAATTAACAAGGTAAATGTCAATCCACGGTTCTCCAGGAGAGCCACTATGTAGTTATCATTTTTGTTTTTTGGTCTAATGTCTATAGAACTATTAGATGGATTGCCATAAAATGCGTTATCTTCATATTACCTTCAGGAAGATGTGTCATAAGTTTGGTAGCATCAGGTCAGAAATGTGTCCAACCCGTTAAACTCATCCTCAGTTCTAGGCAAGGCAAGGCAAGTTTATTTATATAGCACTTTTCTGTACGCGACAATTCAAAGTGCTTCTACCTTGTTTCTAGCTTTAATAGCAAGTTAGCATGTAAGCTAACCTTAGATGGTTAACATTATACCTACTACACATCAAAACATGGAGCATTTAGGGTACTGCCATGCCTAATTTACATGTAGACTATTGTTTTGTATTTTGGGTGAGCTAAGCCTTTTAAACACTAGCTAGCTTCATTTCCATTATCATTTTAATGTGTTGCTCTTACAATATTGTTTGAGTTTATTTCCAGTATCATACATGGACTATGGAAGTACAGTAAGGATCTTTCTTTATTTGCGAAGCAGTGAAACCATTTTCTCTTCCATTCATTGGCCAAGTGAAATATTGGTTGTGAAGGACGGTGTTTGCTTCCATAGTCTGTCTGTACTTCAGCCTGAGTTTGGTTTCCTTCACATGATTTTGCTGCGATTGATGAGGTTACTCGTGTAAACCACCAAAACCTACAAATCTTCTCACTATGAAAGCAAGTCACTTCTTCAGTCTCACATCTGAACGCCCCACACTCCTCATGAGCCCGCTCTGTTTATGTGAGGGTCTATAATCCTCTTCGGTCTGACATAAGCAAACTTCTGCTGAACACAAAGGGCCGTCAAAAGATAGAAAGGAGAGGGAGAGATACCCGCCTCCACAGTTTACACAAATCCTGAATGAAAACAGTATTCTTTTGTAATCTTATCTGCGAGATGTTGATCGAGCGTGAGGGTGGTGGGGGGGTGCAGGGTCTCGGCTCCCTCTGCAGCCTCTATTATGACTGGCTCTGCAGACTGGCTCCTCTGATCCACTGATTGGAGCAACATGGAGAGAGGGAAGGAGGCAGAGAGGGAAGCAGTCGCCATCTCTGGGTGAATCTCAGCGAGTGATATCTAAAGAGGAAGCTGTGCTGATGACCTCCTGCTCGGCACAGGTGGAGCTAGTTTAACCCACTTCTCCCCTTTATGGAAGCTCGTCTCTGCGAGTAAAAACAAAAAAAAAGGTTGTAAATTGAGACTTAGCATTCTTAAAAAAAAAAATCTTAGTACCTCAAAATAACAAAGAACATCTCAAAGTAATGACTTAATGTCCCAATATAATGAAAACTCAAAAATAATAATGAATATGTATCACAAAAAAATTAAAACGTTCTCAAAACATTTACTAAGTTCTGCAAATAATGACCAAGTATCCCTAGATGATATAAAAGTCATCGTGTTGTCTCTTTCCTCCGCAGCTACACATTGTCTCTTCTTAAACACCATTCATTAAATCTAGAAATAAATGTTGAGTGTATTTTCCAATCCTTTCTTGTTTCTGTTTTGTCACCAGGATGTGAGAAAGATGTAAGGAACGTTTGCTCTGATTCTCCTGAAGAAAACCTGCAGCCGTTTAAAGACAAGATGGAGGCTTTTGTTCTCAGGGGTGAGTTCTCACACACAGGACTAAAGGCCGAATTGAATGTTACTGGGTTCAACAACGTGGTACATTGGAGTGCTTGCTAAAGGAAAACATGTAACCCTTATGTTGTGTTCGGGTCTCCCGTGACCCGTTTCAAGTTAAAATGATGTAATAACTACGCTCTAGTTTTTTTTATCGGAACAAGGCTTCATGATATCCTCCACAACAGCTATATAAACTCTACAAAACTGATTTTGACCATTTTTGCCAAGTCTGAAGTCTCTTAAAAGAAAGTGTATAATTTGGTGTTGGGGTCTGGGGAGACCCAGCAGAATTGTTTTGGGTGACTCGAGGTCAAATTTGGCCCAATCAAGATTAATCTTTGACTTTAGACACCCCTCCCCCACCCCCTTCATTAACTGTAACAATAATTGTTCGCAACATGCACCTGGTCTCCCCTCCCTCTGCCCCCCTCCCCCCACGGGAACTCCACCTTTCTCAAAGAATATGTACACTAACACTTGAACCTGAACACACACATGCACGTGTGCAATATGTGGTGTGATGTGTTTTGGGCCATAACATTAAATTACAACAGGATTGTACGGTTATGAATGCATTATAAGTTAGTTATGATGTAGTTAAAACAATATTGGATGATAGTATTTTTTTGTGTGTGTTTTGGACTGAGATAAATCATGGGTCAAAATTGACCCGCTAACACCATGAACGGTAACAGCTTTTGAACACAACACACGGGTTAAGGGCTCAAAGGGAATATTTTGAAGTACTGAAAATATTTAAAGGGGTCCAATTATGCTCATTTTCAGGTTCAAATTTGAATTTGTGCCTCTACTGTGAAATGTTTAAATTGTGTAATTATCAAAAAGGTCTTTATTTGTTGTCTTGTACTGCAGCAGCTCTTTTCACCCTCTGTCTGAAACCAGAGTCTGCTCTGATTGGTTAGCGGTCAACAGCTTAGAGATGTCCCGCCCCTTTGCTTATCACGTATCACATGTGTTGGAGAGCTATCTAAAAGTAGTGCGAGTGTTACATAGTGATGTCACTGTGTCCAATGTATGCATTTCATTTGAGTGTGTGGAAGAGAGAACTTTGGGATTTTAGCCTTTGCAGACCATTTACATGCACCTATATTACAACCTACATGAGAGGGAAAACATCAATAAGCATAATAGGGCCTTTTTAACTCCTGAGTTCCGATTACTTAATTTAATATGAGAATGATCATATAATAAGGAATCTGTCCACTCTACCATTTCTTTCTCCCTAATATGCTTCATCTAAACTAGTTTATTGTCTTTAGCAGTCAGATAAGTCTTGTTACCGTCTGTGTTCGTAAAGGACAGATAGGGAGGATTCAGAGTACAGGCTAGACACGCAGATAGGGATCAGGCAGATTTGGCAATGACTGAGAGACGGCTGAGACACACCGGCTCTGGGACATATTCATCATGTTAGGGTTTTTATTTTGACCCAGTGTCAGGAAGAATCACACTCAGTTCCCCTCACAAGAATTTCAAATGGCACGGATGGATTTTAGTTTCTTGTTTTGAATATAATCACTTTTTCTGCCTGTGATGAAAAGTGACACCCCAAAGCTTCAAAGTAAAGAGTTTCAACCAGAAAACTCTAGACTTTTGTTGGATCTTTTGTCACATGTGTTTCATTTGATATACAGGGCATCGAGGAAGTATTCAGACCTTAAAGGTCCCATGTTATGCTTTTCCGGTTATTACCCGTCCCCTTGTGTGTTATGAAGGTTTTTATGCATGTAAACGGTCTGCAGAGTCACAAACCCTCAAAGTACACCCTGTAGCGAGTAAAAATCTAACACAGAAAATACCTGTCTATGCTGCCCCAGAACGCCTCGTTGGAGACTGTGACGCGCTGGGGGGGGGGGTGCTAGTGGAGCCTCGCTGCGGCGATACTGTGGCGCGCTTACACTGTAGGTGCGCCGCGTTTGGGCGTGCGGGTGCTAGTGGAACATCGCAGATGGGGGTTCTACAGCACCCCCCCCCCCCCCCCCCCCCCCCTCCCCGCGTCCATTCGCGATGTCTCACTGTCTCACAGACCCCACGCAGCAAGCAGGAAATGAACCCAGCTCACACTGTCCGCTCCTCGCAGCAGCGAGCCGCGCAACGTCCCACTAACGCGGCACCCAGACCCCACGCAGCATTCTCATCTGTTTGTCCTTACTGGTGTCATTTTCTGGTTGCTAATGCCATTGTAACACATAATCACTGATGTTCCGCTGTAACCGTGGTGGACTCATCAGAATAGAGTGGGCGAGCTGACCAATCAGAGCACAGTGGGCTCATAGGGAGGGGGTGGCAGGAGCACCAACAGGCCGTGTAGGACAGAGAGTGAATACACATACTAGAGATGCTGTATGAGAAACCAATGTGAGTTTGGAAAATTGCACAATGTAAATCTATTCTAGTATACCTCAACAATGGAATTATGATCAGTAGAAATGGCCATGACATGGGCCCTTTAACTATTCCCCCTTTTTGTAAGGTTGCAGGCTAATGCTTAAACACCTTAAAATGCACTGTTCCCCCTTCATCTAAACTCAGTATCCCATAATGACAAAGCAGGATTTTAGATTTATTTCTGTGATCTGCGCCTCGACACACTAGCTGTTTCTTCAACCACATGTCCTAGACTTTGATCTGATTGGTCAGCTGTGAGACCTTTTTATAGACAGGTGTGTGCCTTTCCTAATTAGGTGCAATTAGTAGTTGAATCACCACAGGTGGATCCGAACAAGGTGGAGAAACATGTCACGGATGATTAAAAGGAATGAGAGGCACCTGTTTCATAGTAAAGGGTCAACTTTCAGTTTATCGTTTGAACACATTTGCAAAGATTTCTAGAATCTTTTTCCTGTTGTTATGATGAATTGTGGCCACATTTATGTGGGAAAATACATTTATGCATAAGGCTGCAACATAACAAGATGTGAAAAGGGGTTTTAAAACGTCCTGAACTCGCTGTAAAACAATAAAAGACCAAATAAACTGTTTGCATCTTTCTGTGAGAATTTCTGCCATTTTCAATCTTTATTTGTCATTTCAAACACATGAAGCACATATTTCTCAAACAAACATTTTGGAAGATTTTAACATCACAGCTTCACCAAACAATGAAAGCAAGTCATATATGACATTGTGTCTTTGTTGAAAATATATTTAAAAAATGTGTCTAAAATGGTAGCAGACTCAAATTAAGTAATCTAAACTAAATGGCTAATAGGTTCATTTAGAAAACCATCATTATAAGATATTCATATTGTCTTTTTACATGTATTTATATCCATATAAGCTCCATATGATTAGGGTGAGGGTTATGTTTCTGAGGCTGAGTCTGCTCATAACTAAACTGTTTCCTTTTCTCTTTCTTTGCAGCACGTAAAGAACACGCAGAGGCGTCTTATCAGTTGATGACTGTACAAAAAAGGTGTGAGAATTAAACCATATTTTGTGTGCACCATACAGGGCTTTGTTTGAATTTGATTAAAAAAATAATTGTCGACATGAGCAGCCACAAACATGTTTACAGTAGGGAAAAATGCAATCTATGAACGTGTGTGGAAATTATTTTAATTTCAGTTAACTTGTTCAGTTTTCAGGACTTGACTCTGTACTTTGGACTGAAGCCTAAGTCAGGAGAGAAGGAGGTGACGGCCGGGCATCTCTTCATGCTCTGGTTTGAGTTTTGTGCCGACTTCAAAGCCAGGTGGAAGAGGGAGAACAAGAACCTCTCAAATGAAAGGTATCAGAGATTTGCACGTGCATCTTCTGTTTGTAATAAGTAGGATTCTCTCTTTATTTCTTTCAGGTTTGTCTGTTTGTTTGCAGTATTACATAAATACTACCCGCCCAATTTCCATGAAACTTTGTTGAACGGTGTAGCATGGGCCAAAGTAAACCCATTCAATTGGAGGTGATCCCGAGGTTGTTACACAAATGATTTTACACTTTCATTGACATTGCGAGATAGGTCTGTCTGCGCTCTCTGAGCTCTGACTAGTATTGAAGATAACAGATTTGCAAACAGTGAAATGCTTTACCTCCACGTCATTGAGTAAATCTGCGTTCCTTTTTTGGTTTGATTGAACTAATTTGACTGAACTTATTAGTCATGTCAAATCTAGTCGATACTTTGAATTTATACTCTAAAGAATGTGATTTCTAAAACTAAGTCAAACCATTGAACCAATGAACTTGACACCTTGTTTTTGCAGATTAAAAGAGGCTCAGCTGTCAGTGAAGAGGATCACATCGGAGAAGAAGGTGGAGACCAGAAAGATCAATCCCAACAGTCTGGTAAGATTTGACACAGTCACAGTTTAGACTCTAAATTAATACATTTCCTAAACCACGCAATGCAGATAAATAAATACACATACTGTACATAAATAAACTCATGCTTTTACTCTCTGTCTCACTAGGAAATATAGGCACATTATTCAAAACACTTCTTTCTGCTTTGATGTCCAGATTGTGTTTTGTCAGAATTGATAACACACATTTTACTACCAACAGAAAGAGAGACTGCGTCAGAAAGAATCCAACATCTCCTCGATTTAAGAGAGAAGAAGCATAAAGCTGACTGATCCGGATCAATAAAACCATCTTGGGTTGGACTGGAAATGGACCATGATACCAAATGAACAGTTTATTCATTAAAACAAGATCAATGAATGGATTTTTTTTTTAATTCGTCACTTTTACCTAAAGAATCAGTTTTGTTAAATATTTGCCACCCTAAATGAACTTTGATTTGACAGATTTTAACGTGCAATATTTAGAGTGTAATATTATAAACCATAGCGCTATATTTATATTTGTGTATTGAACTTTCTAAGCCAATGATTTGCATCTCCAATCCTCATTTTTCTACGAATACAATCACTGATTAAAAAAATACATGATTTCATAGTGTTTTATTTATGAGCAACTTTACAAGACATGAAACACATATTATACACGGTTATAAAACAAAAGAAGTGGCATTTAGCAGTGCAGGTTGTACAAATAATAAATCATGATGAGCTTAACATCCCACACAGTGGAAACAATAAAACCATCCCAATCCTTGGAACAAATGTCTTTATAATCAGATGATCCATCAGCCTGCATGCTAATATCTGATCATCAGTGGCAATACTGCAAAATAATAACACATCTTCCAAATGTGATAACAAAGGAAAAGCTGTTGGTGTGAAAGCAATGACTGATGATAGATGAGATATTTGGACGATGTGAGGAATTATTGATTACAGCTTAAAGTATCATCTATTTTAGAGAGAAAAGGGAGAAATAAATTGAATCAACCACGTTTGTATATTCATCTCCTCTCCTTTACAATGACAACAAGGGCTCAGGTTACTTCTTCGCCTTGTTATTCCAACTTTTGTCCTTTAAGCCAAATACACTTTCCAGTTGTTGTTTTTTGCAATGATGCAGTCTCCCTCCAGTGGCATCGGGTATTTACAACCTTGATTTGCGACAGTTTCCCGTCTAATCCGTATCTATCGTGGTGCAGCGACACTGCTTTACACGCTGGATCCGTTTCTTCCTGGTGCTGGGTGTCTGGCCCGGGCAGTACAGGGTGTAGGTGACGGTGCTGAAGGTTTTGGGTTTGCAGGCAGAGCAGGACTGAAAGGCGTCTCCGTCCTGGTAGTTATGCCTCGGGATGTAGAAGGAGTTGCACTGTCCGTAGCAGAACCGGTTGATGATGGTGCGGCTCAGGCAGCCCTCCTCCTGGATCGTCTGCTTCAGCGGCTGCGTCTTGCACCAGTCCAGCCGCAGGTACCGGCGCTCCGTGACGTGCAGAGCCTCCTGACTGGACTCCAGCACCTCGTCGGTGGCGGTGACAGGCCCCGGTCCGCGGGTAAGTAGTCCACTGATGGCGGGCTGTTGGCATCCATCCGATTCGTTTGGGTTGTATTTGTTTGGGTGGGGGAGTGCGCCTTGAAAAGTGGATGCTTCCGCGAGCAAAAGCACTAAAACCGCTGCAGAGATCATCATTGATGGTGTTGTCATCTTTGAAACTAAAAGAGAAAAACCGTGTCAGTCATTGGTAATCATTTTACGAAATTCGTGTGGATTTACGCACAGCTTTTACGCGCCCATTACGCAACAAAGAAAATGATAATTTAGAAGTTCAGTCAAACACTATCAGCCGTTACTAAAGTTGAGTTACCTGTTTATTAAAGCTCCTCAATAGAAAACGTTATCCAGTCAGTCACAGCGTGGGTTTCTTCTTCAGGTCTCTCCTCCTCTGTAGTGGCTTATGAATGACTCACTGAGGGCTTTTCTAAACTGTCTTGAGCTACAGAGCTTCATCTGAACACGCCCCCGTCCCCCCTTCTCAAACTCTGACCCTCACCTCATCTGTCTGGATTGGAATTGTAAAATAAAAAACACTTCCAAACTTTTTCAATGCAGATAAATCGTTTATTTGACTTTACAGAACAAAAACACAACACAAACATTTATCCGGCAAGATGAAGTTACACAACAGATTCAGTGCTGCCTGTAGAGACTTATATACTGCAGTATGGTGACAGAAGCAGATATACATCACCAGTAGAATAGCTACAGTATTTACCATGCTACAGTGATGTTTCAAATCATCCTTCACAAGACAAAGCAAAGCCGCTACTTTGCTTCCAAGATTAATGTGACTTATATTGAATCTTTGCTTCAGATGTGATTAACTGGAAATATCAAGACATACAAAAAACCTAACTTCAGAAACTTCAGAGTGAGTTAATTCATTTCTGTACAGTCATGAATAAGAATTACCATCTTATTCAACATTTCCCCAGATCTATATTCAACTCATTATAATACATTTCTAGGTATAATGTACACTGCCAGTCAAGATTTAAACACACAGTTAAAAACTTGTTTCTGGAAGTATAGTAAATATTACAGTGAGTGCTGCAGGAGTTTAGGTGGTGGTTCTGCTGGCAGCAGGGACGGTCGGTGCCGCTTCCTCCTCTTCCTCAGAGAAGTGAGGAACAGACTTTTTGGCGACCACGTTGTCGAGCCTCTGTCCCATCAGGTACGGGTTCACGCTCTGCAGGGAGGCGGAGAAACATGTTACTATTTATACTGTAAACATGAACATAATGACCTAAAATCTGAGCAAATAAGAACATCTGAAAGTTAGGTTTTTAGCTTGTACCAGAAATTATTAATTCAAATGTAAAACAGTGAGGTTAAAAGGAATACTTCATCCCCAAAATGATTATTTGTAGATATAATAAATTACCCTGTGTAACCTTGAATTCCTAAAGAACACTTTGTATGTCTGGCATGTGTCCACAGAAAATTCAAAAAATTGAGGAAAGTTATTTACATATTTATAAAGAATTTACAGTTTTTGGATTTCGTTCATAAAAGCATGCTAAAAAAATGTAAGGTATTGTGGGGTGAGTGATTTAGTTATACAAATGTGTTCTTCCTTTCAGATACATCACTCTGCTCTGGGACAGATGTCAGCGCTGGTGATGTGGTTTCTCAGACACAATACTACAAAGGAAGAAGACAACAAACATGATACCCTTTTTCTTCTTTTGGGTCCACCCTTCAGTTTCTGGTACAAAAGCTCCTTGTTCTGAAAGGAAACACAGAAAAAACATCTTCAGACATTAAATCATGTTTGCCTTTCTTCTACAGCCAGAGTATTTGTTTCTAAATTACAGTCAACAAATCGCCTGAGCAGACAAACATTCAGGGATGAATCCATGCAAATCACAAACAAGTTTAGTGAAGTTTACAGTCCTGCTCTGTACTCACCCACTTGGCCAGCGCTGGGTAGTCGTGCTCGGGGTCAAACAGGTGCTGGTGTTTCTGAAACTCTCTGCTGAACTCGGCTGTGTCCGGAGCGTTTTCCAAACAGCCGTCTGATGCTGTCGGTGTCAAAGGATGCAGAAACGTATGTTAAAAAACAGCAGATCAATTCAATAAAGCACAGACGGAACCAGCCCTGTGGCGTCAATTAAACATCTGCCCTTATGTTCATACTGAGACATTAGTTTGTTTATACATTATGTAATTATAACAAGAGGTCCGACCTGTCTTCTCCAGAGGACAGGGGTTCGGAGGGTCTGGGTACCCGTGATCCTCGCTGAAGTCTTTGGGAACGTTGTCTCCAGTCAGCTCGGCCACAATGTTAGGGATGTTTCCAAAGGGGCCGAGGTGCTGCAGCCCCTCGTGAGCACCACCTTATGGAGGGACACAAGAATTACTAACGGCACAAACACAACAGCAGCTGGAAAAAGATTCATAAAACATGGAGGCAGTAACAGTTGTGTTAATGTCATGTGTTTTTCATGGCATAACAACATTAGTTCTTACATCTTAACATTTGTATTAGTCATTTCAGAACAGGAGGAAGCCCCATCATTGATGAATGATATTAGGCTACTTGCATTCAGCATGATGTATGAATTTGCAACTACTTCCATAATCAGTTAATGTTCATTGTCCATGTTTAACAACAAATGTGAAAACAAATGTGTGAACAAGCTGTACGTCGGATAAAAAAAAAAAAATACAATAAAATAAAGTTATTATATTTCTACATTGCTGTTTTGTTGTTTAAAAACAAATGCAGAATAGACACACATGATAAAGGAATTATCATTTATATTTCTATATATAATGAAAGCAAACCAGAGGGATTGGGTTGTTCTGATCCAGTGTTATTTTAATATTACTGTTTAGGTTGTTCAATCATAATGAGAGGGATTATAGGGCAAAGTGAATATATACTAACATTTAAAATACAGTATGGTTAAATACACAATTCATGCCTCATATTGCACTATCCATACTGTCCAAATGTCCCTTATAATAAAGTGTATTCTTTATTATTTTAGCCATTAATCTTCTTCCTGGTTTTCACCTGGTTCATCTCCTCTTTACAGATAAAGATCACACGGTGTGTCACTGACCCTGAATGCTCTGAGGACCCACGATGTTGGTGGCCTGGTGAGCCGGGTACTCCACCCTGGGCCGAGCGATGCCCAGCTGCTCCATGACGCCGTGCAGGAGGCGCTGGATGTCGGCCTCGGACACCTGGTCTGCCGTGCGGGGGCTCCGGGCTGAAGCTCTGCCCAGCTGCAGGACCAGGAGCAGGCCGAGCACTGAGAGCCGCACCGCCGAGATCATGTCCGTCATCTGCGGGGGAGAAACACATCAGACTACCGCACACAAGATGGACAGTAATGATGTGCAAACACAGCTGCATTTCCTGTTAGATACACATAACAGGCTAATTAAGAACAGATCCCCTAATGTGGAAAAACTGATTGCATGTTATGCCTTCATGTGATCTGTTGTATTCCATACAGACTGTAAAATGCTGTATATTATCTGGAAATGGAATTAAGACTTGGTGCGCCACTTACTCTGTAAACAGACCCATGTAAATATACATATAAATAGCCTATTTTTTCTGTCTATTTAGCAGAAAAAACACCATATTTTATAAGAAAAGCAGAATTGTATAACATGCATTGCATATAAATGTGATTTTATAGCTAGTAAACATAAGAAATGAACAAAACAGAAATGTTACAGTATTGCTTCTTACCGTGTGTGTTGATGGGGACCTGCGTACTGCGCGAGACCTGTGTCAAGCTGGCCAGAAAAAACATGTTTCTGGCTTTTCAGAATAAAAGCTCGCTTTCGTCACACGATGACAAAACTACTTAAAAACCTGTTTCTTCCCTTCGAGACCTATTCTAATTTAAGTTGATACATCATATTTGTGTTCAATTATTTCTAGTTGTTCTAAAAACATTTAATCTTCACGTGTCCGTCGCCTGTTTATTTCTCCCACTTTATTTTGAAGGGATACACTTTATTTCCACTGTCATCATAAGTGCCCATTATGCAACACGCAGGATGCAATCCTCCTCGCTTCACGGTTCAGATGCAGTCGTTGCTATGATACAACAAATCCTCGCTTCTCATTGGCTGTATGCATGTGGCAATTATTTGTGGATGACCTACAGAAACCCTGCACCGAGCAATCATGCTAACATAATCTTAAACTGTAATTATGTCAAAGACAAATCAGAGTAGAAATCTATGTATTTGTGTTTTTTTTAGTAAATGTGTTTGTTTATTTTACATCAATATATCGTTATTCCATTATTTAATTTATAGGTGTGTTGTTTAACGGGCCTTTTTAACCCGATATGCAGTTTAAACAAACTCCTGTATGCTTGGATTTCTGGCATTTTGAGTTTAAATCTTTGGTTTGCATCAAAGATATACTGATATTCATTCCCTAACCATAACCATTTAACAGTTAATATCATTATGTTAAACATAAAAAAGTGAAAAAGAAAATAAGTAAAAAAACTGGAACATTTATTCACTTGAAATGAAAGGTGAAGGTTCACCTACAAAAGTCCTGTGGTCAAATAAATATTAAAAACACATCAATTAATTAAAACTTTCTTAATATTGAAATGCGTTTTCTCCAAGGTGTGAGCTGCCGTTTCCCGACACCAGTGAGAGCAGGGGAGCTCTCTGAACCGTGTCCTCTGGCAAATCGTGAGAAATTGACAAAACGCAGGTCTCTGAAAACAAAAAAGGGCCACGAGACAAAAAAGAAATATCAGATGCATGTCCATTAGATGTGGGACTGGGTCATTTTTACCTTAAAGCCAGTAAAAAAAAAAACACCTATTTTAGTTGCACAGCTCAGGATATGTTGTTTTTTGCGATATCAGATTACATTTAAGCTTTGATACAACACTATATTATAAAAAAAAAAAAAAATCACAAAAAGATCCTTACTACATCACCCATCTGCTATCTCAACCCCAGGTTACATATTAAGTACGTAGAAACCATAAATCTCCTTTACCCCTGCCATAATAACTTCATTTGTATATGAACACTGTTTGAAATGAAGTGAATCATGCTTTAATAATTTACCTTTTTAGTATCTCTTGGGGGCATGCCTCTATGCCATAGAGGCTGTGACTGTCCGACAAAGCCGCGTCAGGCTTGAAACATTGGTCTGTAAACATTAAAAGCGTTACATACTGTAGAAAAATGTATAAAATGTAAATCTGCTGCAGTCTTTTGTTCATATTGTGCTTAAGGCATACAGCTCCTAAACAGCAGGATGTTGGGGAAGGTCTCCATGCCGATGCTTCTCCTGAGCGTGGGTTTCTCCCCGGACGTCGACTCTTTGCTCTGCTCAGAGACGGCCGGCTTGACCTTTGACGTCGCTGGAATCCAGGCTGCCGTCTTCTCTAAAGATTTGAGAACATAAATGAAAGAGGCGTTCATTTCAAGTCAAAGCTAACGGCACAATTTCTACTGCTTTACCTTTCAAACTTTGTGTCTTTCCGTGTCCTCTCCTAGCGTCCTTTAGAACAGGGAAGTTGATCAGAAACTCCATACTGTCCATTACTGCTTTGGGAATCACAGCTAAAAGCAAACAGTAAAGATCTTATAACATTGCACGTATATAGTCAATTCAAACAGCCTTAAATACAGTATATAGCTCAAGGTAGAATCATTTGGTTTGTTACCGAATAAGTGAGGACTTTCAATGAAGGTGTGTAGGACGAGAACTCTGAGTTTAAGCCGCCCTTCAGACATTTCGGCCTTGTTTGGAGGCGGTAAAAGACACGGAGCAAAGACTATGGCGAGGTTGGAGCAGGTCATCAAGTTTTCAGAGCATCTGACAATGAAGAGAAAACACAATTAAATCAATGAAATAGTGTGGAATCCTGCCACTTCCATCAAGTCACTTTAACTCATTGCTCTGAAAAGAACAAGATGGAAAGGAAATAAGGGAACTGTCCATAATTTTAGGCCACTTACACTTGCTATAAAGTCAGTGTAGATCAGGTCAAGTCACCCCTTGATAAATGAGGTCCCAACAATGACTAGAAATAAAAAATATATGTCTATTACAGCAAACAATTACATTTTTTAATGACTTTGGAGACGTTAAACTCTTCAGGCTTCTAAAAATCACTGATCCACAAAAGGAAATGTATGTTGTGTGGTTATCATAAAACCTTTCCACACTGAGGCCATATATAGGGATAACAAGGGGTTACAAGCAGACATAACCTAATTGTGTTGCATCACAAAATGAGGGTGTTATATGTTGTACAGATTGTATGACCCTCTAGGTAAAAAACGAGTCATAAAAACGTCAAATACCATTTTGATAACATGTGTTGAAGCTTTAAATCTTGCTTTTACTGATAAGAAGTTCAATCTCCTGCAGATATGCATCAGGTAAAAGAGACACTGCTATTCAGTTTGTGTTAAAAGGATCGTTCTGACAACATAAGACAGAGACGACTGCTCCTTAAAAACTTTAACATTAGTGTCATCTTTCGCAGATCATATAATAAACTCAAAATTGAGCTTCATACATTCCAGCGCACTAATATAAGCAGACTGTCAAACTTGTAGTTACTCTCAGCGCTCTTTGCCCAAGGATTTCATTCCCCCACATTATTAGGCTCTACAAACCTCTCTGAGACTTTGGAGAGGAAGTCGAACAGGTAATGCAGGCAGGAGGAGTTTCTGGCAGGCAGCAGACAGGACAGCAGCTGCAGGGCGGAGGTCCTGTCCTGCGGGCTGGATAACGCCTGGCCTTTGAGCAAGGCAGCGTGCAGCTCGGGGGGCAGCAGGGGCTCCGGCAGCTCCCTGCAGAACTGCTTGATCAGCGTGGAAACATCATAAGGGAGGGCAGTGGACAGACAACCCTCACCGCTATTCAACTTAGCCTGAAAACACACACAAAGGGGGTCAAATTAACAACACCTCAGTTTTATCCCACAGGCCATAAGAGCATGCTAAACACCTGAGCTCTGTAAAGTGCCCCGATAAACATTCCTGTTGTCATCTTGCAATATACTAATTTATATAAATAGTTATCACCGCAATAAACCGTATTAAATGTTGTCTTAATTTACATTGTTTAATTTCATATTCTGTTCTTGTACATATCATATACTATTGACATGTGTATAAAGACTTTTTGCACTGCTTTTTATTTTGTATTTATATATATATATATATATATATATATATATATATATATTGCATTGTTGGAGGAGCTCAGGTCAGAAGAATTTCATTGCCATTTCTACACTGTAGCTTTGTGCATATGACAATAACACCTTTGAATCTTGAAAAGAAGACACATCAGATCAGTGTTGGCTCAAACCAACAGATGGTGCTATTGCTTCAGGGGAACTTTTATTAGAAAAAGGTCAAAAGGTTATCAGAATCAGAATACCTTTATTCGTTCCACACAGGGGAAATGTACATTTGTTACAGCAGAAAAGAGCCAAAGACAGCTTAATATTAAAGGTAGGGTAGGTAAGTTTGAGAAACCGGCTCGAGATACACTTTTTGTTATATTCCATGGAATGCTCTTAACATCCCGATAGCAATGAATATCTTAAGTGCTTTGACAAAACATCCATAAAAAAATGTTCATCTGTGGAAGCCGTAGCGCTGTAAAAAGCACGACCAATCATTTTAGCCGGACCGGCTAAAATAACTGGATGGCCTACCTGCCGGTCAGCCTTCCATCTGTGCACAAACTTATCTCGTGCCCTCATTGGTCATGTGCGCGTTCGTGTGTGTTGGAGGAGGGGCTCTGTAAGGAAGTGGCAGATTTTCTCCGGTCGTGTATTTTCAAATTCTAGCGCACTCGAGCCGGTTTCTCAAACGTACCTACCCTACCTTTAACTAAGGAGCATGCATTGAAAAAAATATAACAAAAATGACACAATTATTATCTAAATGATCTTACCCTGAGAGTCTTAATGCGAGGAAGAGAGCCTGATTTTCTGAACAGGCCCACAGTCCCAGCACGCTCCAGCAGAAATGAACAAGCATCCACTAAAAAGCTGAGGAACAAAATGTTAAAAAATACAAAAGGATTAAACTAATCTGTTGTTCCAGTTGAATATCATATTTGTTCCAATCCTGCTACTCACCAGGGAACCAGTCCAAACTCAGGAATGTATTTCCTAGCTAAATTCTCCAGAGGAACTCCAAAGATCTTTGAACCACCTAATAACAGTGTCTTCTTTTTCTTCTCCAAGCTCTTCACAGTTATCCCATGGATAATTTGAAGGTGAAACCGAATCACATTACTGTCTGTGATCTTCATGGTTCAAATGCAACTCAACTCAAATATGTTCCAAAGTACACAGCAGTCTCTCACTGAAACACCTCAATCTCCGTCAGTCACTTGGTAAAGTCACTGGTGAAGGAAGGAAGGCCGGCTTTATTATCCTCATCAATATCACCTGCGCTTCAGGTGAACAGGAAGTGAAGGAGTGTTGTGTTCAGGGCAGGTGGGGAACATGGTACATTTGAGCGTTCAACGTGAATATAACTTCAGCTTTTGTTGTCAATTATTGGGCATGATATAATTAAAAAACTAAATAGAAACAATCTTAGCATAAACGTTGTTTAGCTCTCAACCCTTTTGAGGACATTATTTGCAAAAATACTCATAACGAGCAAGGCCAGCTGAATCGATAAATACAAAAACAGACACGGTAAATCTCAAAATGCTGAGAAATGTAGCTGCTTTAGAGGGACTTAAAGGGTCAAAACTCACTAAAAGGGACAGTCATTGTAAGTATGATTTACTTTGAGTATATCAATGGTATGATATTTTTATTTAGGGATCCTTTAAGATAAAGTAATTAGGGAAACGATTATATTTTTCACATATACTTTTGTTAGGTGGATAATTAATAGATATATGTTTTTTATATCACTTGATGAAATCTACAAAACACAATTTACTGTATGATTGAATTCAAGTTAGAGTTTTCACCATAGACTGTACATGGTTTCCACTGCATTGTTCTACAATGTTCAGGTTCAAGGAGAAGAAAACACTTTCTTTAAGCCAAGGGTTGAAACTCCAGCACACTTGTGGTATTAAAAACTTGATGTGTGAGAGGTGTTGGTGTTAATAGTACAAATGGGGTCTATGATCATTTATGTGTGAATAAATTACAACTCATGACCTCATGATATCTTTATTTATACAATTTATTAAATATTAGAAATGTTATTTTGAAGGTGACATGACACATTTCTTTCATATACATTTTTGGTAAGCACAAAATAAAAAAATATTTTAAAAACTGGCTTATTAAAAGGTGCAAACACATCCAGAAGTAGGCACCAGACAGTTACTGTTAAAAGCAACTATTTTATTACAACAGAACATGTATATACAGCAAATGGAACAGTAGAAATACAGATTTGGATGGAGAGCTGGCGCAGTTGGAGTGGAGTTGAATGTTTTTTGGCGCTGGTTGGACGTTTAGAAGCACTTCCTGTGGACGATGGAGGGGCCTGCCTCATCGTACTCCTGCTTGCTGATCCACATCTGCTGGAAGGTGGACAGGGAGGCCAGGATGGAGCCGCCGATCCAGACGGAGTATTTCCTCTCAGGGGGAGCGATGATCTGCGGGTGGAGGAGGAGTACAGGTTGGTACGAGGACATTTTACAATATGAAACTTCAGGCACTTGCTGTCAGCTGGATTTAAAGGGACCTCCAAATGTGAAAACATACTTCGCTCTTACGTGTAGAGCTGTTTTTCAGTCTAGATTGTTTTTATGTGAGTTGTTGAATGTTGGAGGTATCAGCCGTAGAGATGTCTGCTTAATCTCTGATCAAATTAGATAGCACTTCTTGCAGAAATCCTGACCTTGTTACTCAAGATAATCCACAGTTCTTGTTGTGAGCAAGTGGGAACTATTTTGTCTTTCAGAAGTTTTTTTCAGAAGTGCATAAGAATAGGCAAGTTTGCTTCTGCGTGGTGATTGATTCTTCATGTTGGCGGATGAAGATCGAAAGAAAGGAAATAGTTCCTTCATTAAACTTCTCACGACAAGGTCAAAATGGCCTAATGCATTTAATAGTTTCGAACTCTATGGAAACACTTGAATTGCCTGAATCTCTTTAACCGTATCACACACATATTCTATGTTGTATTCTTTTAATTTATGTAACAACTAATGCAATATTTCTTGGTATTCATTCACTGAGCCTTTCCTAAAACTCTCTGGAGAGCCTTCCACTTATATATTTTATTTTGGGGTGACCTTTAAGCAGTCAGTTCTGGTTCTGAAGGCTCACCTTGATCTTCATGGTGCTGGGGGCCAGGGCGGTGATCTCCTTCTGCATCCTGTCAGCGATACCGGGGTACATGGTGGTTCCACCGGACAGCACGTTGTTGGCGTACAGGTCCTTACGGATGTCGATGTCGCACTTCATGATGCTGTTGTAGGCAGTCTCATGGATACCAGCGGACTCCATACCTGCACAGGTGAGAGGAGGAAGGTGAGTGTTTGTACAGCTGACAGTAAATATATAAATAATATATATAAATTAAAAAAAAGTAAAATACTTCATAATGTATTTATATTCCAAAAGAAAACAAGTTTATGTTGTTTCTTTATTATTATTAAATATATTTGTATACACCAGTCTCTGCTGCTAAAAGAAAAATACATTTAAAAAGACTTGTGTGTGCTTACAGCTTCAGTATGTTTAGTTATAAGCAATGTTTTAAATGATATATAATGCCTATACATTTTAAATATTGGGGTAGTTAAAGTAAGCTTTACAAAAAAAAAATGAAACTAAAATATTAATATTGAGTGAAAATTATATGAATAATTATTTTTTCAGTCGAAACTCAAAATTCAGTTTCATGGTGTTTTTAATTTTGTCAAATCATAATTTATTTATGTAAAAATAAATGTTTTTTGTATAATTATAAATTGATTATTTTTATGTTAATCTGTACTTATTATTATGTATATCTGAGTCACTAGAAGCCATAATCAGATATAAAAATGGCTGAATGGGTGCGGGTGCTCAGCTGCTATGACTCACCGATGAAGGAGGGCTGGAACAGAGTCTCCGGGCAGCGGAAACGCTCGTTGCCGATGGTGATGACCTGACCGTCGGGCAGCTCGTAGCTCTTCTCCAGAGAGGACGAGGAGGCGGCGGTGGCCATCTCGTTTTCAAAGTCCAGAGCCACGTAGCACAGCTTCTCCTTGATGTCTCTCACGATCTCACGCTCAGCTGCAAATGGACATTTATCAACGTTTAGTCTACTATTCTCACATGACAACACTGTGATTTATGCATAATCTACAAACAGAAATTACACGTTTCTCTTAACAAATGAAATGTGTAATTCATGGGCAAGAACATCTATCTTTTAGCTAGATTTGTCTGTGATTTGTAAACACATTTTAAAAGTTGGCCTGTGTTAAATACACTTTAGATTATTTGTCTTTTCCTACTTGGAATTTCGCCTTGATGTGTTTAGTTTTTTGGCCATTTATTTGATTTTATCCTGCATATTCTTCTCAAAGGTTTTCCAATATTTGCCATTTTCTAGTTAGTTTTCCTTACCAGTGGTGACGAAAGAGTATCCACGCTCAGTCAGGATCTTCATCAGGTAGTCAGTCAGGTCGCGACCGGCCAGATCCAGACGCATGATGGCGTGGGGCAGAGCGTAACCCTCATAGATGGGCACGTTGTGGGTCACACCATCACCGGAGTCCAGCACGATACCTGTACACAAACAAGCACTATGTCAGAAAACAAATCCAAATGTGTTTTCATTGTCACAGAGTTAAAGGTCCCCTATTACACTGTTTTTTATCAATATATTATAGGTCTCAGATATATAAAAAACAGGTGGTGGGGGGGGGTTACCTAGGTTGATTATTGGCTAATGGTTACAAGCCAAAAAATCGTTATGACATCATAAAGTGGCCAAAATCTGATCAGCTCATTTTCAGTCAGGTATGAATGGATCAGGACAAAAAGTGAGTGAATATTTTTTCCTGAAACTTTTAGAATCTCTTTACACAGAGGGGACACATGCTTATGTATAAAAGACGTGAAAAAGTGGATTTTGCATATTAGGTGACCTTTGAAGCCTTAGGCAGAGACTCACCGGTGGTACGACCGGAGGCGTACAGGGACAGCACGGCCTGGATGGCCACATACATGGCGGGAACGTTGAAGGTCTCAAACATGATCTGGGTCATCTTCTCTCTGTTGGCTTTGGGGTTGAGGGGGGCCTCAGTCAGCAGGGTGGGGTGCTCCTCAGGGGCCACACGCAGCTCATTGTAGAAGGTGTGGTGCCAGATCTGAGAAACAGGAACAGGGTCCATGTCAGTGACAGAATTTAACCATATGTTTGATCAAATTCACAAAAAGGACCCCAGAATATAAGAACTATTAAATGGTCATGGTTGGAAGCCAGCTTAGTTGTTAAACAAGGGCAGGCATACGTCATGCAGTGTTCCTTGTGTTAAAAGTACATTTGCAAAACAGTTTTATGGAATAACTTGTCCATGGACATTAAACAAAGTCAACCATTGGCAATTTTAAAGACTACTGTTTAGATGGCTTTGTGGGAAGAGTTGATGGTTCACTTTTAAGGAAGGAGTTTAATCCATTGGTGTGGAGTTTCAAAGAGGACAAGCTGTTTTGTCGTAATTCGTCTTTTGCCATCTTTTTGCATGTAAAGTGTAGAGTTTTTTTCTGTCGGGACCACTTTGGAAGTGAGTGTTTTTAGTTTTGTCTTTTGGCGCTACCTTCTGGAAATGTTGTCAAATCAAAACCAAGAATTTACTTTAGAATTAGTCAGAGAATAAACAGTGAGATATTTCTGTTTGTCTTCACCTTCTCCATGTCGTCCCAGTTGGTGATGATGCCGTGCTCGATGGGGTACTTCAGAGTCAGGATACCCCTCTTGCTCTGGGCCTCGTCTCCTACATAGCTGTCCTTCTGACCCATACCCACCATCACACCCTGAGAACAAAGCAAACACAGCTCAGAACCTCAGCAACAACACAGACACACACAGAGTGCATGTGATAAAGCTACAAAACCGTAATCCTCCAGAAACGTCTGTGTCCTTGTTCAGTATTCCTACCTGGTGACGGGGGCGTCCAACAATGGAGGGGAAGACGGCGCGGGGAGCGTCATCACCGGCGAACCCAGCCTTCACCAGGCCGGAGCCGTTGTCGCACACGAGGGCGGTGGTTTCTTCGTCGTCACACATGTTTGGTCTTGTCTAAGCTGGCCTTCTGTACAACACAGAAAAACAGGCAAAACATGAGTTTAGATATTGTGTCTTTTTACACAAAGCTTTTTAACTCAAGACACTAAACATTATCACTCTCTTTGATAAAGCTTCAGTTAAATCAATCTTTGGGAAGTGATTATAATCAGGGAAAGTATGCCCCTATCATGTTTAAATGTGTCTATATAAAGTCTAATTTCACATGAAAACAATCTAATCAAGTGAAACAATCTAGCACTATGTTTAGTATGAAGACACGTCTGAGTGCTCTAATCTCCTCTCTGAGTCTCACAGCTGCCCGAAAAGCCAAAATGGGACATGGCTCAGCCCCCCAACACACACTCAGGTCTATTTTCGGCCTCGGGACCCTTGTTACCCCCAACAGCCTTATCTCATCATTAAGCCGGTAAGCAGCCAGTTAACAGCTGAGGCGGTGTGTCTTTTGACATGTGGAGGTCTGGGTCTCAGCTGTCGCCACACACAGTGGTCTCTGTTTGGAGCCAGACCATGTGCTGTGGTCCCTCTAGGACCTCTGCACACAGCCCGCATCACAACTGCATCCTGCATCCCCCCCCCCCCCCCCCCCCCCCCCCCACACACACACACACACAAAAACACCCCATCTTCATACAGGCTTTCCATTTCAAATCATCATCTCTACATTCAATGTAAACAGCTGCTGTTGGAGCCAGTAAAGCAAATTAGCCAACTTTGAAGTTACGACTGAAAATATCTGAATTCTTCTTCTAAAACTGACTTTGATACATTAGGAAGAAGCTACTTTCCCTACTGTAAACTTTCCCAAATCAATGCCATTCATTACAGAGATGAGGTTCTTCTTCTGAGCAGAGCAAAAGTATATATTAATTGCATATAACTAAACACTGTCTTGTCATTCCAGGGTAGTACGACTTTCATGAAAATATTTTAGCAAAGCATAAAATAAGCAACTTTCAAGAGCAGTATTTAGTATAAGAGGTCATTTGTATTCTAAAGGTATCCACAGTGAACCACATATTTTTTAATTTTAATTTAACCTGGCGAGCCTCAAATCTATTAGAAAGTCTATTTCTACCTTTCCTGGCTAAGATAATCAGAATAAACTTTGATAATTGTGGGTTTCAGTGGAGCTTTATGTTTCTTCAGAGGATTTGCAGCCTTGAAAATATTCTGTGCAACATACTGAACAGAGTGGTTGAGTTATTTGTTGGTACCTAAACAGTCAAAGCTATCTATATCTAAATCATCTAAAAGTACATCGGTATTGAATTGAAATTGTGTTTTCTCAGATTGTATCTAAGTTGAGTTAAAGCATCAAGCCTGCCTCTCCACAGGAAGCATCCCATCCCTGCATCCTTGACCTCAGAGCACAGGTCACTGTTAATACATCTGGATCATTCACAACAAATGTTCCATCTTTACTCACTTTCTTTCAACCTCTTCCCCCTAGCTTATGCTCAATTCCCTTCCTTCTACCAACATTATCATTATCAGCTCTGATCACAGAAACAGAAACAACTTCAAAATGAATAAATCCATGTTGTGGCAGTGAATAGTCACAGCAGCAGCGTCTGTTCAACATCCCTGATCCCTACAGTCCAACAGCAGCAAGAACAACAGCAGGAATAAAAAAGACTGCAAACACACTCACCAAGTTGTAACCACAAAACTGGAGTTTCCACCGGGACAAAGGGCCGAGGGTGAGAAGGGGTTCCTTAAATATGTCCCGGCGTCCTGCCGCTGGGGGGCCGGGGGGCGGGACCAGGAGTTCGCACAAGCCCAAATTAAGTGTTGCTTAGCAAAAAGGTTCAGTAAAGTGGATCCTCCTGTGTCAGGGACGCCATCATACAGGAGACATGTTGCCTAGGAGACAAAAAGGCAGAATACAGAAGGGAGGAAAAGAGGGAATGTTCATGAACACTTTTACTGGACGGATGGCTTTTTAAAAGTTGGGATGTTTTCAAGGTTGATATGAATTCCAGTGTGTTTAGAGTAGACGCTCTCTATGATATCCTCAAATCCAAATATGGACATTTTTGAAAATGATGTATGGTTTGAACAGTAGTCTGCTGTATATAACCATATTTTAGGTGTCAAATAGTGAGGATTCCTTTAGAATTAAGCAATGTACTCCCTTGAAATCAACTTATGCCCTTTGAATTTTATGTAAAAGATATCAGGACACTCAGAAAAGCCCTTAATAAGTTCATATTTCTGCAGCATCTTTCTCTCATTCATACTTTATGGAGCTTCTCTACAGGTCCCTAAGGATGTGCTAATATGACTAAGCTAAAGCAGTAAGGGGTGAATGGAGGGTGAGATGGAAATCTGAGATCTTGTCGGAGCAGTCTGGTTAAGGAGCCCTCTAAGGGGCACCCTGCCAGTGACAGTTTGCCAGTGTCGTGGCATGTGTGAGGAAGAAGGGGGGCCGTAAAACATGCCAGACAGCTGAGAGGCAATATTGTAAGAGGGTGAGGGGGGGTGAGGCATATCCCAGACCTCCAGCAGACGACAGATCCCTGGGACTGCCTGTGCGAGCGCTGGTTCTGAGCTCTGATTGGCTCCAGTGTCTCCTTTTAGGGAAATGGAGTGTAACAGGTGCCAGAGGCTGCAGACTGCCGCCAGGGCTCAGGCTCCTTATTCGTCACCTCGCACGAAGTCCCCATTATGGAAACACTATCCGTCCACTGTGTGTGCAATAAGAATGTAAATACACCATCAACACACGAAAGTATGCCATTTGTAACCGTGTGCTGTCATGTCCCTCAAAGGGAGCTGGTAACCTGCTTTTACATACCAGAGAGTTACTTCACATTGTGTTACCAACTGATAGTTGCTTAAAACTCACAAGAAGAGAAGAATAACTATGGCTCTCTTTGGCTGGTTAGTGCATCATTAAGCAATTCTTTAGTGTTGTTGTTTGTTGTTGTGGAGCTAATTAGAACTGCCTTCTGTCTATTGCAATTCATAATTTGAAGTGAAGTATAATCCTCAACATCTCCCTTTAACATTTGGTGGAGTGGAAGTATAAAGTCAATTAATCAAGACAAGTAACAGTGTATAGGGTACAGCACTTTATTCCTACAGGTCACAAATCCCATATCATGAGTATAATCACATCACAAGGCAATTTCTCTCATTCCCTGATGAACAACAATGAAACTAAGACAGTCTCATTATGATTCTAAATGTGTCTACAACATGTACATCAACCAATATAAACATGATTCGATAAGTGTTTGCGCCGTAAAGAGTAAAACTATAAGCAAATTGCTGAGTGAAAAAGAGTCAGAGACATCACTTTAGTTTTTGGGATAAAACTAGTGCTGTGTTTTGTCAACAGCTCCCAGCAAGTCAAGGAAGCACTTTTTGGCAGAGTCCTATCTCTATCACCAGGGTTTTATCAGGATAAAGCAGATATGTCTTAAATGGGTCATGGTTTTGAGGGACATTCGTCCTTATAAGGGCATCGAGGAAGCACACGGTTTGTCTGTCCTGACAGCTGCCCCCTCTGCACCTCGCCCCCCCCCCTCACCTCCTCCTCCTCCTCCTCACACACACACACACACACACACACACACACACACACACACCACACACACACACACACACACACACACACACACACACACACACACACACACACACACTTAGACAGCTGTAAGTAACAATTGCCTTTTAACTGTAAAGTATTTCTCCAACAGTGATTGTTTACCAGTGAAAATGCAGTGTACCATGAAAGCTATGCTAAAGAAAAATGGTGCACATATCTGTAATATCTGTAGCTGAAAGTGATTTAAATCCAAGTTTGTACAAAAATGTCAGAAATTATTTAGCCTCTGTTGGTATTTGGATAAAAGGAAACTATACTGAATTTGCCCCCGAGGTCAGAGTAGTTTAATCTGATTGACTTAAGCTGATTTGTATTAGTTCCACATAGTCTAGATGTCTTACTGGTTAAGTGGAAATTATAAAATGGACAAATAAGTAATAGCTTTCATAACTTTAAAACGTATGATACTTGTCTGATAGCTTTGTTTTGCACACATCAAGTACCAAACCTTTGCCACAGCTGAGGAGTACATTTCAGAAATGGACAGTGACAACATGCAGTGTTGTCTTTGGCCCCAACAGCCGTCCTCGTAATGTGCCACATGCCGGCTGTAAACAGCTGCTGTTCTCTCAGCGCTCCACAAACGCATGCTGGCTGACATGCTTATCAAAACAATCACACAGGCGGCTATTTTGTTATTGTAACTCAATACAGCAAGGACATACAGGTATGATAAGTGTGACAGCATAACCATTCTGATTGGAGACTGTTACGTCAAATGATGTCATAACCTAAATATATATTTCATTGTACATGAAGAACAATACAAACATTGGTTATTGAATTGTTATGATGTCTGATATCCTCATTATTTTTTAAAACCTTCAATAACTTAGGGCAACAAAACTATTTTTGAACACAATACCAATTATATACAGTAATGCCTATATCTTCACCATTCAGTTGATTAGGCAAGGGTTTTAAACAGTTAATTATTTACACATTTAATATTAGGTGCCAATATATATTATTTTATCTATCCTTTATTTTACCAGAAAGGTCCCATTAAGAAACAATCTCTTCTTCCAAGGAGATATAGTCAAGATGGACAGTTAGTAAAATGTGCCATATTACAAGTACAATTGGACGGATAACATCTGAACGAAAAACATACAAAAACAGACAAACAGACACATATAGATACAGAAACAATATATTTAGAAATATATAATAATACTGCATCTCATGGATAAAGCTAATAATGGGCAGAAAACATCAGAAAACATATTAGTCGAGCTCTTGTGTTATAAAATATGTTTTAAACTCCCAAATTCCTTTAGTTCTCTCTTATTTGGATTTTATGTCTCAGCATGCCATGATATGTCCAGCAATTACAGGACTTGGATTTAAAAAGGAACAACTGCTTAACTTTAATGTAGAGGTTTACTATACATGGCAATAAACACCTAATCACCCATGCATCAGCGCCTTCAGTATCTCTGTGCTTTGAATGTATACCAGGCTCCTTTTCCTGAGTGCTGGGACCTGTTGTGTGGAGCAGACACATTATCAAACACTGCCAGCAGGTTCTCAGAGAATCTCAGCTCTATAAATATGTAGAGTGCTGTGAAAGTTTCCATGTCAGCGCTCCATTGTCCTGCGTCCCGTATGTGTGAGAGCTTGACTCAGATGAAGAGCTGCATAGGGGGTGATGAAGAGGAAAATTAAATGATTATTAGTGACAGCAGAGGGGAATGTAACTAAGTATATATACTCAAGTACTGATGTTACAGTTTACTGAAGTAGGATTTTACAATAGTGTGTACAACCATTACTTGTAAAAGTGTTTTTATATTGTGTTACTTTTACTTCTTTAACTAAAAGTACTTATTCCACTACTGTATGACCTCATTGGGATTAATGACTTTATCCACTCATAAATCAAAAGTAGTAAACCTAATACATTAATATTGTAGAAAATAGTAGGTTACATAAAAGCTCACCATTATCATATTCAGAATCGGTAGACATATTGAAGTATCTCAAAATGCTTCAATGTGGCACCTTAAGTCATACAATTAATAAATGAACATTTCAAACCTACAATTATATCCAAGCACTGTAGTGAACGTAAAGTACGTAATGTGACGTCTGGACGAGGCCTTTCATTGGCTGAGCCACTAGCAACTGAATTGAGTCCATAGCAACGGACCCACAACGCAACATATATTATCCAGAAATGCAGACTTCTTATTAGAGCTTTAAAACACTTTTGTTTTGCAATAAAGTAAGTCATTAATGATCAAAGTTAGAGGCATTAGTAACCGAAATACTTGACTTCTTAAAATGGGGAGATAAAAAGCAACAAAAACGTGTTTTTATCAACGACGTCGACAGGTATTCCTCCAAACACATCGCCAAGGTAGCCTAAGCTAAGCTAAGTAGCTCATGTTATATTATTATTATGTTATATATATTAAAAATGCAGAGGTGGGAGAAGTACTCAGATCTTGTACTTGAGTAAAAGTAGAAGTAATAGAGTGTAGGAAATTACTCAGGTACAAGTCCTGAAATCCAAATATTACTCAAGTAAAAGTATACAAGTATTAGCTTTAAAGTAGGCTATACTTAAACTACCAAAAGTAAAAGGGCTTATTATGCAAATTGGTAGATTTCTTAATATTATATGATATGTTTTGATTATTATTATTTATGCATTAACTGTTATCAAAGCTGGTAAAGGTGCAGCTAGTTTTAATGACTTTGTATACTCCAGGGTAGCTTGTGAATTTACTCCAGGTGTAACTAAAGTCTGGTTGAAGTGTTGATTATATTATATTTATATCTGATTTGTAGTGGAGTAGAAGTACAAGTAGCATAAAATGGAAACACACAAGTAAAGTACAAGTATCTCAAAATTAAAAAAGTACAGTACTTCAGTAAATGTACTTAGTTACTTAACTTCCCACCTCTGGTTATATATTTAGTGAAAAGTGGCATATCTCTCACGAGGTAACAGTATTTTTCTGACTTTCTTAACAGTTTTTATCGACATGTGTGAGCCGAGAGGACTCTGAGGAGGCAGAAGCAGAGAAGACCCCCCCACAAAGTGGACCTGTTTTCCAGATAGTGGGAACTTCCTCAACCAAAGATGATAAAGAAACCTCATTGCTTGAACTATACACAGTGAATATACCAATAATACAAATACAAAATGAATGCTTTTACCAGAGCCGGGAAGAGTACTAAGATCTTGTTTTTAAACTACCAAAGGGTAATTGGGTATATCATCTTTTTTGGTAGTCACCAACTCGAGAGGATCTTCTTGAGCGCCTGTTGGAGTGTGACGTGGTGTTGTACAACATCTCAGAAAGCACCTCAGAGCAGCAGGTTGAAGATGCAACATGGGCAATCACAGGTAAGAGAGAGAGTGAGCAGGCTGATTATTTAGTGTATGGGCTTAAGCATACATTGGTTTCTGTACCTAAAGTTGTAAGTCTATTGCTCTTTTCTTTTACCTCCTTGTATGTAGCCCTTCATGCTGAGATTGAGAACTTCAAATCTCGGAAAATGTTCATCCTGGTCTCAAGCGTGATGACCTGGGCCATGACCAAGTCTCAGAATCCGGTGAGCCTGCTGGGGAAAATGAAGGCAAACTTGTCCTGTGCATAAAACACAACCAAAGCCTTTTTATATTCTCTCTTCAGGAAGAAACAAATGTTCTGCTAACAGAGGAAGAGTTTCGAAGAAGAAGGCCGCATCCAAACTTTAAAACCCACCATAATCTGGAGAAACTCGTGCTGGAACTGGGTAAAGGTGTAAGTAAAACATTGAGATCAAAAGTTCAACATACCTAATACATATGAAGGTAAATATCCTAACAGCATGGTAGCATGTTGTCCAGTTCAACCTTCATGCCATGAAAATGAATGTTACTATGAAAAGACAAACGATAACAATGCCTGAAAACATCACAGACTGTTTGATTTCCAATCTGACAGAAAAGGTCCAAGCTAACTGGATATGTTGTAGCTTGTGGTCTTCAGTACGGAAAGGGAGAGAACCTCTTTCACTACTTTTTCAAGGTATATATTAATGAGATAACGTTTCAGTTTCAGTGTAAAAACGGTTTCAAACATCATTTGAAATGTGTTTGTGTTTTCTAACAGGTGTCTTGGTTGATGCAGATGCCACAAGTTCCTCTCTTTGGACGGGGCACAAATCACATCCCCATGATTCACGTATATGACCTCGGAGGGTGATTTCATTTACTGTACTTCTGTATAGATGCTGTATTTTCTTTTCTTTGTGTTAAGGTTGCTGAAGGGCTCAACTGTGTTTCTTTTTCAGAGTGATCCAAAACATAATTGAACTCAGGGCCGAAGACAAAGTACATTCTTGCTGTCGATGACTCCAAGAACACTTTAGAGGAAATTGTAAAGGTAAGCTTGTTATTAACATGAATGCAGCAATTCATTTCAGAAAACTGACAATGAATTCGTTTTTAAAACAATATTGCAGGTTGTTTTCATATTCATACCACCACTGTACCATCCTTGAAAAACACAATTTCTTGAGTTTTGAATATGTTAAGTCTTTTAAAAGTATTTCAGTCAGACAACTCACGTGTTCTTAATATGTTTATTAGAGCAGCATATAGTTGAGTTTGGCGTCTAGGCTCGGGCCTCATCACTCCACAGATTTACATAGAACATTGAGTGATGATTAGATACTGTAACTATCCCCCGAGCCTACTGGTGGAAGCTGGGGTGGTGGTGGGGCAGGCAAGCAGCACGTGAACGCATCAGCAATGTGACAGCGCCGCAGCATTAGCGAGGCAGAGGCAGGCAGACCTGGCAGCTTAAATAGAGCGACAAGTTAAGGAGATTGTGTTTGGTTGGTTGTAAGAGAGACGCGTCACGTGTTAATGTAGCATTGGTGCTCGAGTTGACTGCCTGAACTAGCTCGCAGGCTTCGCCCTATGTGTTTTTTTTATAAATGTTTACATGGACTGGCCTTAGGGGAATTCATCCACAAAAAACACACTGGATGCTGCACTAGGTCAGAAACCAGAGGAGACTGTGAAGTCCACCATAGACGGACCGCTTTCGGTCAAAATGTTCTATCAATTAAGGGCAGCTCATTCTGGAATAGCCTCCCAACTGAGATATGGGATTGTCCCACTTTGAACAGTTTTAAAGGTCAACTCAGAGAATGGTTTAGAAACAAACAAACGTGTAATCACCGCTAAATGCACTTTAATACAGGGGTATCTCCTCTTGCACTCTATGTAGCACTTTTATCCTCCTGCACTTTATATATCGTAGCTGCTACATTGTACTGCCATGTGGTAAATGCTTGTATATGCTGCTCATGCTCTTTCTGAACATCATGTATTTATTTTTGCCATGTATATAAATGTCATGTTCTTAAATGTTGTATGTGACGGGACTACGGATGGAAATTAGCTCAAAGCTAAAATCCGGCATATTTACATTTTGAAGCATTAATTGTTAAAAATGTTCATCAATGTGCATTGTCCCTCTTCAAATAAACGATTAAATTAAATGAAAATGTTTTGGTGTTTCTTATCACTTTGTATAGTGCTTTGCTAAGTCAAATGACAAAAAAATACAAATTCTCATTCTCTGCTCTTAATACTGCAGATGATAAGCGATACACTTGGGCCAGGGGAAATTAACCTCCTATCAGATCAGGACGCCATCACCATGAAGGCTTTTAAGGTACAGTATGTGTAATACATTCGAAATAAATGAGAATCTAGTCAGATTATTGCTTAACGAACAAATCTCTATACTTGATTATTTATTTATTTTCAGCCAGAGGAATTGGAGTACCTGAATATCAGCCTCCGCCTGGATGGTATTGTCATAAAAGACTCCTTCAGTCTCACCTGGACGTCTGTAGCTGGGATGGTAGAAAACATGGCGAACATTGTGGAAGAATACCAGCAAACCAGGAAGCTACTTGTGAGTGTTAAACACAGATAAATACATCTGTAAAGAAATCCCACAACAATCCCAACACCATTATGATTACAATAGTAGTGTAGAAGCTGTCATGACATCCTTTTTAATATGTATTTCCTCAGCCAATCAGAATCTGCGTGGTCGGACCTCCAGCTGTGGGAAAAACCACCGTTTCAGAAAAGCTCTGTAATCATTATCAAATTCACCACATCAGGGTCAAAGAGGTCATTGAGGAGAAGATCACACAGCTGGTCAGTGAAATAAAACATTGCATTTATGTTACACTCACTGCTGTCAGCTCCTAACGGAAGTATACCGCCCTCTGGTGGGAGTTTATCTCTGTGAAAAGAAATGTAATGAAAATATTTTGAGGGCAGCAATGATTTCTCAAAGATACACTCTTATTGTTTGTGTTTCTTTCCATATGCTTCAGAAGGAGATAGTTGATGGAGCTGACCCTGAAAGTGAAGACGTAGCGGCTGATGCTGCACAGACACAACTGGAAAACTACAACAAAAGCATGGATATGAATGCAGGTAAGTAAGCGAAACTCAACACTAAATAATGACAAACATTTTTGCTTTATTGACACTTAAAAGTTGGGGTTTGGATGTTTGCATACTTGACATTACTACAAACTTGAAAACTACTGCATAATGCTATAAGATATTAAAAATGACAGTGTTCTGAATAAGGTATGTTAACTGTAGCTTTTAACACATCTTAAAGTTTTACATTAAAGGGGACCTATCATGCAAAATGCACTTTTGTACGTCTTTTATACATGAATATGTGTCCCCGGTGTTCCAGGGAACTCACCAAGTGTCAGAAAACACAACCCTCTCTATTTTCCTCCATACCCAAATCTCTAAAAAAGGGGCTGCAACGGATCTGATAAAAACTGATCCAGATTTGAACACTGTCCTGACGTCAGGACGGTGGCGCTACGACTATTGGGCCAACTCCACCAATCAGGAGGAGACAGCCACGGCCATTGCCGTTCGAAAAGCGCTGGAGACGCTGTAGTACATATGCCAGGCCAGTAGATGGTGCTGTTCTGCCCTTATCTGCCCTTACACAAACACAGAGCTAAAAATGTCAAATTGAGCAAAATGAGGCATGGCTAAAATGCATGATCTGTTTGGTATTTTGAAAAAAAAAAAGTATAAATATGCCTTATATAGGTATGGTCCTACACTATATTATTCAAATATAGCATGATAGGTCCACTTAAGTTCTTCATTTGTATTCAACCATAGCCAACATGTCGTACCACACATCTCGGACACGTGGTTGTGTGAACATTTTTAAACATTTTCCTGAGACCTTTGCATTTAGTCTGTCTGCAGATTGATTATTGATGGATTGTTTGTGCATAGTGAGTATTTAGTTCCTTGCTTTATGATTAAACCTCTGTGTTGATCCTTCAGGGCGACTGGCTGACTATCTGGTTTTTGACATTTTGCAAGAAAAGCTGAATTCGCCGCCATGCAGGAACCAAGGATTTGTTCTCGATGGCTTCCCCCAAGACCTATGAGCAAGGAAAGCTGATTTTCTCTGGTAAGTTTCATTCCATCACGTAATAACTGTTTAATGCTAAAACAACAACTCAACTATGTGGTGTTTTAACCTTCAGAGGAGGACCCAGAGAACCAGGATTTGATGATCAAAAGCACCTTTATACATCAAGAAGATCACTCCAGGTTGTTGATTCACTACTTTAAAGTGGACCTATCATGCTATATTTGAATAATATAGTGTAGGACCTTACCTATATAAGGCATATTATACTTTTTTTTTTTCAAAATACCAAACAGATCATGCATTTTAGCCATGCCTCATTTTGCTCAATTGGACAATTTCTAGCTCTGTTTTAGCAAGGGCTGATTCAGTGAGAACAGCAACCACCTACAGGCCTGGCAATATGTACTACAGCGTCTCCAGCGCTTTCGAACGGCAATGGCCGTGGCTGTCTCCTCCTGATTTGTGGAGTTGGCCCAATAGCCGTAGCGCCACCGTCCTGACGTCAGGACAGTGTTCAAATCTGGATCAGTTTTTATCAGATCCGTTGCAGCCCCTTTTTAGAAGATTTGGGTATGGAGGAAAATAGAGAGGGTTGTGTTTTCTGACACTTGGTGAGTTCCCTGGAACAACCGGGGACACATATTCATGTATAAAAGACATACAAAAGTGCATTTTGCATGATAGGTCCCTTTAAATTTACGCAGAAATGAAAACATACTATTTGTTAAAAAAACCCAGATGAACTCCCTGAACTATCTCCTCATAGGAAACATTCTTATTATACTGTTTGAATGTTTTGCAGAGCATGTTTTCGCCCTCATGCGACGGATGGTTTTCTGACACAGAGAGCTCGGGGGCTTCCACGAGAGGGTGGCAGAGGAGATGAGATACACCGAGGAGGAGTTTTTCCTCTCGCCTGACCAGATACAGAGAGCTCAGTGCCGCCGAGAACACTCTGCTGGACTACTTCGATGAGCTCGAGATTCACCCTGAACATATTGGTATTTTTATCAAAGACAAATAATTCATAGAAAAACATAACAAGAACAAGATGCATAAATTGCAGAATATTATCTCCAATGTAGAAAATTAATCGGAGAAATGGGGATTTGTTGCAGTTTTTAAAGTTTTATATGATGCAGCTCAGACAAATATGGGCATGTCTTTGCCTTTTTGTAGTCGCCACATTTCTTTGATTCACATTTCAAAGAGCATATCACTTTGAGTTTTCTGTTTGAAAACAATTTTAACATTTTTGGAAATACGCTTTTTCGTTTTCTTGTTGCTTTCTCGCCATGAATCCATCTAATAGTCAGGGTTCTTACCGGTCATTGAAAACCTGCAAAAGTCATGGAAATTCAAAATGCTAATTCCAGGCCCTGGAAAAGTTATGGAAAACAATATTTTTCCAAGGTTTTGGAAAAGTCATGGAAATGTAACTAAAGTTGCATCAAATATAATTTATATTTTATCAAATCGCCGAAATAGTAATACTATAATGATAATAAATACTGTATCGTGTAGTAATGAAACGTAAAATGACATTTAACTGTCGACGTATTTTGCTGGTGAGAGATTTTAGTTGCTTTTAGCGTGTAGAAGCTAGTAAGCCTACTATTGGATTTGTTTTAGATAGGCACCACATGTTTCATATGCAGACCTTATTTTCCTGTTCCATGTTAAAATAAACCATTTTCAGTTGTACCGCTGAGAAAGAGTATTTTTTTTTGGTCATGGAAAATTAGGTAAAGGTCATGGAGAAGTCATGGAAAAGTCATTGAAAGTCATTGAAAATCATTGGTGAAAAAGTGTATGAACCCTGAATAGTGTAACCTCATGACAAACATCATAATGTTCTGCAGAGACACTTGTAGGTTTGGTTTCTTCACAGTGATGGTGTCTTGTTCCTCTCCAGATGTCACTACAGATGATCCAGAGTACGCGGATGTTGTGAAGAAGATCACAGAGCTGGTGGGGGTTCCTAAAAAACTACGGCCTGAGTCGGGAGGAGCAGGAGGAAGAGGAGAGAAACAAGGAGGAAGAGAGGAAACAGAAAGTGGCTGCAGAGGCTGCTGAGAGGAAACGCAGGAACGAAGCAGCGCTGGCTGAGATGGCTGCTCAGTACGACGAGTGGGTAAGTGCTGCGTGTTACAAGGATTCAAGGATTCAAGGCTTTTCTTGTCATGTGTGCATAGCTACAGTGTAGTCATGACAATTGCATTATTAGGTCACAGGCTCCTCCAACAGTGCAACACAATAACACAGATAATCGTGCAAGAAAATAGAATATAGTAGAAATAGTCTATATGCAAGTAATTGGAATATTGATATATATAAGTTGTAAATTCTAACATCCAATCAAATGATCTTGTCATTTCTTAGCAGAAGCAATTTGTCAGAGGTGCAGCGGCAGGAGAAGGAGCTTCACGACGCTCACTCTCTTCCTCTGAGGAATTACCTGATGAAGTACGTGATGCCCTCGCTCACTGCGGCCATGACAGAGTGCACCAGGATCAAACCAGAAGACCCCGTCGACTTCTGGTAATCAGAAAGCAGACCCTAGATTTGCTGTTGAATATATGTGTAAGTTGATGCATCAGCTGACACTTCGTGTGTTTTTCTTGCAGGCCTGAACATCTTCTACGGAAAAAACCAACAAGAATGACGAGGAAATGACCCGATAGATGATTTAGCCATTGCTACTTGTTCTTACTTGAACCTGTTGCCTCGTGCTAAATATCAATAAGAATGACATGTAAAAAAGTATTCTATGTACTGAAATTAAGAAATGTGATATACTTGTACTTTTCTTATATTTTGATGCCACTCTAACTTCTGATCTATTACATTTAAGAGGACAAACAGTCATTGTCATTTGAAAACTTTAATGTAATGCATAGAAAATAATAAAAATTAATGTATTTCTTGCACGTTATGTGATTCATTAAACTTTCATTTTGGCTAC
>NW_022987662.1:1988587-2216087 GCF_902827165.1 Trematomus bernacchii | reverse complement strand
TTGAGCTCTTGAGGATCTAGAAACTTTAGACCGAGATACCCTAAAAACATTTCCATAAAAGAGGGATCTATCTAGTGTCGTTGTTTTCTGTTTACATGAGTGAATGAGTAAAGAATGTGTCGTGTGGGTGGTTGTCTGCGTGTGCGTACATGTTTACGTGTGTTTTAGGCCTTAAGATTATAAACATCCCATAATTATCTCTGATTGCCCTGATTGAGACCCCCTGACTTCTTCAAACCCACAGTGGTACAGCTGCCATTAAAATGTGTAAGGCCCAGTCACATTTACAGCTTTGCAACAAGTGTGGCGACATAAATTAAACTGAAGCTGTTTTGCAGTTTTATAAAAGATTTTAGCTGGTATGTTCTTCCCATAAGAGGAATTTATTGATAGACACTCAAAGGCATGTAACTCTGGTTTAAGGGTCTATAATATTTCCTTATTTAATCGTTTATTTGGCAGGGACAATGCACAGTAATGAACACTTAAAACATTCAAATGTGTCAAGCGTAACAGTGCCAGATTTAGCTTTGAGCTAGTTTCCATCCGCAGTCCCTCACATTAAACATTTAAGAAAATTACATTTTACAAACATGGTAAAAACAAAATACATGATATGCAAAAAGTGCAAAAGAGCAAGAGCAGCATACACAAGTATTTACCACACTGTACCAAAATTGTACTGCTTTTCTGTTAAATGTTAAATAAAATGGACGTTTGTCTAACTACAGTTCTGTTCTGAGCCTCATGTATTACCCTTTTGACTTTACGGGATACAATCATGGTAGAATCATCTGCATTCGACATCATTTTAGATTTCTCTATTGCCGCCATAACATCAATATTCATATTCAAAACAACAATGGTCCTACAATGGAGCTCTGTGGTACCCCACATGTTACCTTATCTGTTAACAGGGCCTACTTTAACTTTACACACTGGTCTACAGTTTGCCAGGTAGTACTAGTAGTTCCTCACTTAATTTATTATTAACATTCGAAAAGTTAATTTCCATGCCCTTGCTCCTTCACATTACGTTAGACTTTTCTACAAAGTGCTTGTATAGTAGTTTGTGCTTGAGAAGATCTTCTTCCAGGAGATTTTATTCCAATCTCTCAAAAATGTTTAAGATTGAAGCAGGTCTTCTTTAGTTATCCTGGGTGTCCGATAATTTCGGAACATCCAGCCTCTTGAGTAATACAAAAATGTGTAAGAATGGATTTTGATATAAATAAACCAATAAACAAAAAAAGCCTGCAGAAAATTGTTAGACAAGCAAAACTGTTGATCGAAAATATCTAAATTCAACCATAATCAGAGAGGGTTATGGGGCAAAAAGTCTCAAAAAGACCTACAGTAAAGGCCAGTTTCTTGCTGACACGGCACTGCATTTAGTAAAGGAAGGATCAGAGTGCTGCTCTCTGCCTCTGTTTATGAAGCAGTGAAAGGAAGAGGGCACCCTGCTGCTCTCAATTCTTAATTAGGAGCCGGTCCCGACAACCTGTGCAACAAAAAATCGTATTTATCGTGTTGCTTTCATTCATGTCTAGAAATTAGCAGGTAAGGTAGTTAAACCATCAGATATATTCTCCGAGGTCACAGAGAATCCTTAGGTCACATTATTATGAATGACGTTATTAGAATAGGCACACATTGATTTTGTTTTCCTCTCATTTCCATTCCTTAAATGTGCATTCGACTACTAGAAAACCAAGTCATTTTATGCATGCGTGTCTCTGGCAGTGTTTATTTTGAACGTGTAAGGGCAGTATTACAGTATGGAAGAACACAGCTGTATGGCAGTGTATGGATCCTGGTTACATAACACAGGGAAAAAAGGTTATTTAAATTTGTAATGGCAAACATCCCTCCTCTGGCAGAGCTGCTGTGCTGAGTGAACGAGGCCCTGCTTCGCTTGAAATACACCAGAGAGCAGAGTTAAGTGATGTGAGCAGCTGCACCTCTGTTATTCTAAACACATGGAGGGAAATGAGGGAGGATTTTATTCTGCAGCTCCTCCCAAAAACTCTCAATGAGGGTTAACCAAGGGTCTTATCATGTGTCTGTACAGGGTCATGTGTTGGGTGCAGATTTGTGGAAACACACCCTGCCTTTTGGAGAATTAACCTCCAAATATAGGAAAATAGTCCAAAAACAATGAGCTAAAACAGGCCAAAATGAAGAGAGGAAATGCAGAGTCATGGAATAATCACCGCCACCAAAAAGGTTATGTTTTCAGCTTGGTTTGTTTTTCTTTTCATTGCCAGGATAACGGGTAAATTACTGGACATATTTTCATGAAATTCGGAGAAAGAGTGTAGCATGGGCTTAGGAAAAACACATTACATTTTAAAGTGAAATACAAATGATGAAGTAACGCTGAATGCAAGACTTTAAAACGGACTTGAAGACAACGTAATGGAACAGCAGGAAAAGTGTATTGCTAAAACATGCAGTGAGATGGTGAGATAGTAGTCTTTCTACAATCCCTGATGTGTGGTAAATCTTTGCAAAATGTATTCTGACAGTTCATTGAAGAGCACCAGAATTTTCAAACCGTCAGAAGTATTTCTTGAGTTGACGAAAGTTTATAGACGATGGCTTAGTAGAAGAGAAATATGTTATTATTTAAAAACCACATTATTCTTTATTAATGTTGAGAAACTGTCACAACTCTAGGTCACAACATCTGTCTGCCATGTGGCCGTTGCATGACAAGAAAATAAGATTACAAAACAGGAGAAGAAATAAGAGAAAACCCACCAACCCACAACAAGACCACCATCATATTGCTGCTAGATTTCAATGATGATATCCAGGACCAAAAGCTTTAAGCTATTACAATCAAAGTGTTTGTTTGTTAAAGCTTAAGAACAAAGACAAAGCACAAATGAAGCTCAGCGCAAGTTCAACCAGGAAGACCGTCTTTACTCATTCACGTATTTCTATTCCCATGTTACTACTCTCTCTCCTCTCAATAAGTGACCGGGGGCGTCACTCTTCAGCTTAACCAATCACTTCGCTCTATTCCCAAGAGCCTATCATAGCGCTCTGTCAAACCTTTTAAGTCTGCTCTTCCCCCTCTGACAGCTGTCATTTCAGGTGACTCTACGCAACCCTCCTCCGCCCCTTTTCACCTCCGGTCCCTCTGAATCCAGGGTCAAGCTAAACCACTCCTCTTCAGACCGACCCAACTATCCATTCACAACCACCAGTGTCTAGACCCCGGGGGGGTTTCATCGGATCGGTTCTACCTTCCCGAATGATACTTCCTGCACAACGGGGCCTAATCGCCAAAATTACCATTGCATTCATTTGTGCATCTGCGCAATAAATATGTATTATTACATCAAAACCGTCTCTCCTGATTGAAATGCAGTTCATAAACGAAACATTTTAGATTGAAAAAGAGTAGATCAGACGACCAATTTACACGATAGTGATAAAATCCCTTGAGCTCTTTCTCGGACGAAAAAAGCCAAAGCATCCTTAACCACATTAAGATGTTGATAGTGAACTGGACATGAGTTTTTTTAAACAGAGGATTTGAATGCTTATTTTCAAGGATTGTGAAAAATAACAAGCACAATAAGACAGCTCAGCGTTATTACAATACTCTACGTCAGGATTGTAGTCATTTTTCTGTTGTTGATAAAAACATCTTGTATTTTTATTTGGATAAGTCGGCCGCATGTGTTGTGTAATGTTTGGATTTATGCTTCTGGGGCATTACTCATTACGATTTCTCGTAAGGGTTCATTAAATGGGATGAAGTATTTAATTGGAATTAGCCGTAATAAAATAAGCACTTAAAAACTGAACAAGTTCACACGACAGTTTCTGGAGCCAATGCTATACTCTCTGGATCAATATGCCAAAAATAAAATGAAAGAAAACAGATCAGCAAAAGTCCTCTGGCCGGTAAGTGCAGAATAATCTTCCTCATTGGGCTGCAGCCTCACTCCAAACTCCAAACACATGGTTATAATAATACAAGACCTCACTTTTCCCCTGCTGCAATGCAAAGAAAACAAACATATAATACCTTAATTTAGTCTCGGTATGAAATGCTTATTCATTTAAATCCTATCAGAGCAGGCAAGTTATTTCTCATAAAGTGGAGGAAAAAAGCCTCAGATAGTCGAGTACGAGCCGGGCTGCTGCTCAAGGTTAACAGGTGTGTGACGAGACAATATGTATTTTGATAACCTTTTCTGGTATTAGGCATTATTTATTTCGCCAGTGACCATCATATTGACTCTATCTTTCCACTAAGCTGCATTTATAGTAAGAAAACACCCAGTGAAGTCTGGCTAAAGTATAGAGACCTGACCTAATTTACCTGAGTTCAGTGAGACAGAGGCTGTTTACAAAACCAGGCTAGTCAGTTTTTCAATTCCTTCTTTAAGTAAAGATATATTATTTGCTAGCCTTGCTAATCCAGGTTTAAAGCCTATTACACAGACCTATGAGTTGTCAGGGTAAAGTCTGTTGGATGTCCACTCCGAATGATTCTGGCATCAATGGTAATGTCTGGGTTAGGGTTCATTTTGAGGGCTGCAATGCATGTGAAAGGAGCTTGAGTCTTAAAACAATGTTTAATAAGCATATTATCAAAATATCTAAATGATTTTTCTTCCGGTGTCAACTTGACACATCTGTTATGATCTGACCTGATAAACAGGGACCAGAACTTCTCCTGTTTTCCAAACTTCAAGGGGAAACTTGTGAAGTAAACAAAGACCGGGTTCAGACTGTTCCTCCATCGCCTGTCGTGACTCTGCAGACGCTCTATGCCCGGAGTGAGTCTCACTCTCCTCGCTGCAGCCACTGCCAACAGAAATACTTTCTTAAGCTGCGTGACTTAGGGTTCAAAAGGTCAGTCCGGGACCTTTTTTCAATCAAAAGTCAAAATATTAAAAAAAGCAAGGGAACATTTATACCATATATATATATATATATCATACTTTGCCCCCTCAACCTGGAACACACTTCAGTAGGAACTTAAGCTGACCAGTTTGAGACCCATCACAGATTTTAAACTAATTTAAAAAAAGCAGAAATCATCTGCACCTGCAATATCTGACTACCTTTTACGATGTTTTATTTGATTGTTGCCTCTGTGTTTAGTGTCCTGTCTGTCTGTAACTTTGTGTGGTGGTGTTACCACTGAGCAGGTCTCTCTTGAGAATGAGACCTTGTGTCTCAATGAGATTCACCTGTATAAATAAAGGCTAAATACCACAAAAAAAATACCGGTGTGCAGCCAACCTTTGGATTGTAAAAGCCCCAGAAAAATAGTTTTGACAAATGTTTTTTACTCGTTCAAAAACTAAAGTTAGGTGGCAGGGATAGATGATCCTATTTAGTCTCGTAGGTAGAGGTGAAACAACATCTTTGTTTTGGATGTCACCGGTAAGTTACACATTTTACCAGGCAATACCGTCTCAGATAACTACAATGCAATCTTTATCAAAACCTGCAAACTGCAATTCTGGGTTTTTTGTAGACCATTGCATAATTGGGATTGAAGAATTGATTCGTGGCACATAAATAAGTTCATAATTTATATGGGGTAAGGTATCAAGTATTTTCAAGTGAAAAGGTGAAGTCACACGTCATTGATGTTAGAGATCAAGTTGAGTAGCAAGGCTCTTTTGATTTTGTCAAATGTAAAGTCATCAAATTTGAGACTCCAGTCTGACCCGGGTCCAGTCATGTACCTTTAGTCGACAACACAGCTGGTGGAAGGACTCACAATCTCACAATTTCAATCATAGTCCTAAATTCTTTATTTATTTTCAGAGTTAGTTGCTGACTCACTACACACATTGCAGCAGGTGTGCTCTCCGATGTTTCCCTCTCTCTCCCACACACATTAATGGTTACCTGAGCTGTAGTGAAAGGCCAAGTGTGTTTTTACAGCTGTCTACGTAATGAGCTCTTTGGGGGCCTGTCAAGTCAACGGTTAGCTAACGTCTCAAATTGTATGTGTGTTTGTGTATGTAAGTGTGTGTGTGTGCATGTGTGTTGGTCGAGGTTAGGTAATGTCTCTCTGCGTACCACCTGACAGATTCAATGTCATCATGACTGAAATTACACAACCTGACGTGGGAATCAATGTGACAGACAGCTGAGGGAAAGCATGAAATATAAATGTTATTCAATTACTCAGAGTGTGTAACTTTTCTGCATGGAGATCCGTACATTTTAAACATACATGAAAGAGATGCAGAGATAAGATGGAAAAGGAACTGATCTGTATTGCAAAGTTGTTATATTAATAAGTGGTGTTAACACTTCAGGGGTTGGGGGTACAATTGCCACTGCTGTCGATCTTAATAAAAATGTAAGTAGTTATTGACATAAGAATTAACTTGAGTAAGGAGTTCATTTTGAGAGGTTTTAAAAGGGAAAAAAAGCATGTGAAGAGTCACTGACGTTTGCTTTCTGTTAATCAGATGACTCAGTAAATAATAAGTTCATAAAACATTGCAGCAACACGTGTCACAAATGTTATTGTTTTCAAAGGTGTTATCTTCAGCAAAACACTGTCTGATTGGTGAACTCTGAAGTGAGTTAGCAAACTTGCCAAATTACTTAAAGGGGACCTATCATGCAAAATGCACTTTTGTACGTCTTTTATACATGAATATGTGTCCCCGGTGTTCCAGGGAACTCACCAAGTGTCAGAAAACACAACCCTCTCTATTTTCCTCCATACCCAAATCTCTAAAAAAGGGGCTGCAACGGATCTGATAAAAACTGATCCAGATTTGAACACTGTCCTGACGTCAGGACAGTGGCGCTACGGCTATTGGGCCAACTCCACCAATCAGGAGGAGACAGCCATGGCCATTGCCGTTCGAAAGCGCTGGAGACGCTGTAGTACATATGCCAGGCCTGTAGGTGGTGCTGTTCTCACAGAATCTGCCCTTGCAGAGCAGAGCTAAAAAAAAGGTGCAAATTGAGCGAAATGAGGCATGGCTAAAATGCATGATCTGTTTGGTATTTTGAAAACAGAAACGTATAAATATACCTTATATAGGTATGGCCCTACAATATATCATTTAAATATACCACTTTAACTAGCTAAGGGGCATTGACAAAGCAAAGGTATGTAACTAATGATAGCTTTTTACTCATCAAGAGTGATGCAAGGCAATAGCATGGATATAAAATAACTCCATACAGTGTTGGAGGTGGGCTACTGTTCATTATTATGAAAGCTGGTCAATTGCTTGACTGCCGAGTGATACATTTACCTGTTACTTCAGTTGTTCCTCAGTGTCTTTTCACCTGAAAGGAGGAACAAAAGTGACAATGGTTTGGACCTTTAGCATTTTTTTGCAACTTTAACATCTTAGCTATCTCCAAGCAAATTAGGTTTCCCTAATGGGAAGTTGATTTACCAAAAAAAAAGATCCACTGATTGACTGTAGGGTCTCTTTGCCAATGTAAGTCTATTTTTTTTTGGTCCAATAACATCACAGCACAGCATGGACGTTTTTATTACATGGTGTGGCCTCTACGAAAATTGGCTTTGAAGCGCGGTGCTCTTCCTGGAGGCTTGTGCAGTGGCAGCTAACTAGCTAACGTAGCTAAATGAGGGTTAGCTAGGTGGCTTTTACCTAGATACACTACATGGTAAATGGACTGTACTTATATAGCGCTTTATCCAGTCTTTACGACCCCTCAAAGCGCTTTTACATACTACATGTCATTCACCCATTCACACCCATTCATACAGAGCAGTCTACCTTACTCTAGGATCTAACATTCACACACTGTTGGCCATGCCATCGGGAGCAACTCGGGGTTAAGTATCTTGCCCAAGGATACATCGACATGTTGGCTGCACGGGCCTCCGATTGAACCCACAACCTTCTGGTTGAAAGACGACCGCACTCCCTCGCAGCCACAGTTGCTGGTTGCTTTGTTAAACTAGCTGGTTATGTAGGCTAATTTGAGAACAGCAAGCTAGTTGGTATCACAGAGCCAATGGTTTGAATAAAGTATTCATAGACATTACAGATAGTAACGTTAATAATTCTGTTTTCTTTTTGTTGCTATGTCACGGCACTGCCAACCTCCAAAGATACTGAATGCTGTTCATTTAACCCCCTTCTTTGTAAGGTTATTTGTCGAATGAGACCCAACACTAACTGAAAATCTCCTCTCACCCATGTGCAGGTCATACAGTCTATGGTGAGGTATGAGATCAGCTCATGAGTCAGCAGAAAGCTGTCCTGGTCCTTCGGGTGTAGCTATTACTCCATTACAGTCCATCACAGCTACTCAATCCACTTCGCAGCCAATCAGCCTTACAGTGTTCTGGTGGAAAGAGGGAGAGAGGTGTTACATCCTGGTCATTAATGACTCTGAGAAAAATAAATTATGATGTTAGAGCTTTCAGCCTGTTGCTATGCCTCTAGGGTGAGAGAATTACTCAAAGCGATCAAATATATTCCACCTGGAAAAGTCAGAGCTGGCTCCAGAAAAGCACATCTGGTCTTTGGGTTTATGCTGGCTCAGATTGGTGTTTTTCACCACAGCTATAGCACACCATGCCTCCACTATTCACATGTCTTACTTCACTTCCTCGGACTCTCTTTGTCTCTGTCCGTGTTGGAGATTTTCATGTTTTAACCTCACTCGCAGCTGTAGTTTTACAGTATTTATACTACCTCCAGGTCGATTAAACATTTCAAACCACAATAAAAACATTGCTGCTTTCCTAATTTACCCAAAAGAGGACGCTTAAGAGGTTTTCGTCTTGATGGACATTCGTGGGGTTGTTTTCTCATGGATTAGAGATGTTGAGCCACTATAATAAGTAGAACACAGTAATTAACCTCCTCCAGAAATCCCCCTGCGACCCCTGGCAATTTGAAGTTCTCAAATATACCTTGTTTGTAAGCATGTGGTGTACATGGCAAACCGAAATTAACAAGTGATTCCTGCCAATGTAAACAGGTTCCCTTAGCCCCCGTATTACTCAAGGGAACCTCAGTGTGATGGGGCGCTGACAATCTGAAACATAAATAACTGCATGTTGTTGTTACTGATATGATCTCAATGGAAAGCACATTGAAAAGATTAAATACAGATTTGTTTTAACTTCAATGTAATGATTAGGAATTGTACACGGTGTACAACGTAGGATGTATTTATTGCAGCTTTGTCAATCATCACCTGACACCTTTTTACTATTAAATCTGCATTCATACATTTTTTGGGCCATTTCGACAACAAGTTGACAAACTTACAGCTCGTACATGAAGTTGTTGTTCTCTTAAAGTTGTTTTGGCTTATATTGTTAGCATACATTTTGTTATATTATGAGGCAGAGATTAAACTATTGTCTATAGAGTGTAGAGGTTAATCCACAGCCCTTTTGCCTTTGACTCTGAGAAAGACTAATTACAAATCCCCTGCACCTGCACCAGTTTCATCCACACCATGGCAGGTGAAGGGGGTTAGTAATTAGGGTTACTCAGAGGTCAATAATACTTAAAAAGCATAGGCTAAATGCAATAAAACCCCATGATAAATACATTTGAAAAATAATGCTCTTAAAAACTCTATGGGAGAAAAATGGAGAGCAGATGTAACTTTATTTTTGAATTGGGCATGTTTGAATAGTTCCTTCATGTCAGATGATGAAGGCCATGTTTTGTGCTGTCGGGAGAAAAACACCATATAAATGTGTATCGGGGAAGACATCGACAGCAGCTGAGTTATGATTCAAGTTGCACAGTGAAGGAAGTTTTATCAAATTTCAATTTTTACACAGCTTTTCTATTGCCACACTTCAATGTGTATCAAAGTAAGTAGATGGAAACACTGCTAATTCCCTTCGCCAAACACAAGTCATACCTTTGGAGTTATAGTGAATTTATAGTCTGTTCGTCCACTTCATACCTACCATAAATCCTCCATTTCTTCCGTTGTTTCTTTGTTTTCTCAGTACTTCTCTCTTGTGGTGACATCTGTTATACTTTGCCCTGTCCACCAACTGATTCATAGCTCCCCGTGTGGAAATAGTTTGCCAGCAGGAGGTCCAGCTCTCCATAAGAGGACAAATTATACCTGTCAGATTGAAGGAAATCTGATGTGTAAGTAAAGCATTTAAATTCAGACCTATAAATATCTTATCCTGGATTTTATATAAGCCATATTTTCCTGCTTCATAGATCAGAAACAGCAGCAATTTTACGCTCCAGCTTCAGGTTTCAGAGGTGAAAACAGCGAGTGATTTAGAGCAAATATTGCGTGCTCATAACTAATAGTTATGAGAACCGCAGGAATAAGGGCTTTGGGTGGATTCTTGAAGGAAGTTTTTCTTGGAGATCAGGTTACTAACATCCCACCAAGCATGTTTCAGCACTGAGGAAGAGATGCTGAAAATATCAAGTCAGCAGATCAGGGCGGCCCGCTACATGGAGCTGAGTTTCTACAACATAACATGCACAAAAGCCATGTGTCAGACATGAATGTTTGCTGATTCTTACAATAAAATCTTCTGAAAGTATTTAAAGCTGATGATTTTAGGCATATCAAATGTATTGTTTGTTATCCTAAACTCTTATTTATGGACAACTGTACCCATTGAATTCTACTGTGAACTACAAAATGTTAATCGTATGGCAAATGTTAAAACAACAGGGAATCGAATATTTTTAAGTCCGTGGAAGTTTACCTCAAAAATCCAATGGGAGGGGTTGGACATGTGTTTTTAATTAATGTCCACTCCCTTTCCCTCAACAATGGCACGCTGCTCTGGAAGTACAGTAGGACACTGACTGAGAACGAGTTAAAAAAAAGCTTTATTGAAGTTCGATGCAAGCCAGTCGCATTTCATTACAACACACAGGTTTTCCAAAAAAGTAAGTTTCCCTTTTTGAAAGATTTTCATGTGATATAAAAGGTTATTTATGTTTGTTTTATAAGATCTAAAAAACCCTCTTTGGTCATTCCTCTGCTTTCTCAAGTGTTACATTATTATGCATTGTTGTATTGAATGAGTGATCTGCCTAGCCTTCACACCAAAACGTTTCAACATAGGTCGAAGAGAGAGTTACTTTCTTTATTCTTACGGCAACAATAGAAGCAAACGTTGCACACAATGTAAAACAAAAGTCATTCGAGCGCAAATTCAGAAGCCATGAATTCTAAAACTTTACTTCTTCAATCGCTGATCATAAAATGACATATTCGTGCAGAAGATGTAAGAAAAGTCTTCAGAGTACCTGCTCTGAAATGCCAAAAGATAAAAAATCCTTCAATGTCACACTTTAAGAACCAATAAAGTGCCATCCATCTGAACATAATGTGTCAATGTGTACATAATGTAACAAGTAAAGATTTTGTTTCTGTGCCAATATGGGAATGTAAGCCTTTGAGTAGCTCGGACGGGAAACACCATCACTTTAGTCCTTATCCTTGGTTAACAGCTCTATTTATTGCCCAAGGAGGTTTTGTTGGTTTGACAACAACCTCGACATTTTCAACCAAGTACATTCAACCAGGCAAGACTTCAATATAGGTGTTTTTTTCCATTCCTATTCATATTATCATCTAAAACAAGTTTTTAATTCTGGTAAAATCGCATACTATGTCATCATACTGTACATGGACAAAGCTTTTTGTATTCTTTAGCTTCCTGGACAAGGAAACACTCGTGAAAAGATGTAAAGAGACCCATGTGCATGACAGCAGTTTCCTCCAACATAAGAACATTTCCATTTTCTGTCCAAACGCAGTCTGTTTCTGGCTTCAGGTACTGTGTCATCTCCCTTCTCAACAACAGTTCAGTTCTGTTTTCTCTTATCTACACCGTCCTCTTGGTTCCTTTCTTGTGGCCATGTCATTATATCAGGGGAATGCCCCCTTTAAAGCACAATCCCATTTTTGAAATGGTGCCTTTGTTCATAAGAATTCTCGATTTTTCTTGCATAATCCCATAGAAACTGGATTATTGCGTCCCCAGTCACAATGGATGATTTTCCTTCATCTGGTTAATAAGTCCTCTTGGTACCAGACAGATCACCTCTGGGTCCATCTTCTCACTGCCTCATGGTGGCGGGGGCTGGCATCCCGGCCCCCTGCAGGGTGTTGACGGGGGCCTGAGGGTATGGCAGGCCTCGGGGCCCAGGGTATCCCGGCTGTCCAGGCGGTCCCACTGGTCCTGGTTTCCCCCGGGCTCCTGGTGGCCCGATGATGCCCGGGAGTCCTGCCTGACCCTGGAGGCCTAAAACACCTGTGTGCCCATTGTTTCCGTCTAAACCGTGTAGGCCTGCGTTCCCTTTCTGGCCCTTCTCACCACGCGGTCCAGGTGGGCCAATAGGCCCTTTAGCTCCTTTGATCCCTCCTGCACCTCTGTTTCCAGTGGGGCCTGTTTCACCCGGAGCTCCTTTGGGCCCGAGAGAACCTTTCTCTCCAGGAGTTCCCCGGCCTCCTTGCGGGCCTCGGTCACCTTTAGTCCCACTCAGTCCCATTGGTCCTTTCGAACCGCTCTCACCACGGTTCCCTTTTGGCCCGGGTAGTCCAGGAGCACCTGTTGAGAGAGGATGGTGAGGTTCAGTTCAAAAGTTAAGTGTACATTTCAAGGGCTGACACCTTATAGTTGGTTGACTAGTTGGTCAATACACTCTTGTCCAACCTAATTGTCATTGGTTTTACTTTTAGAGGAATAAAAGCGCTTCATAACCCTGACGCTTTTTTAGGCGTGTTTGAAAACTACATTACATTAATTTTGTGGTTTATGGGTCGGGTTCTTTGTTGATTGTTGAATGCATATTTCTGCGGGCTGGGCAATGAGTGTTGGTTCTCATCACAGGTTTGGTTGGTGTTGGTATCAGTAAGATGACCCAAAGGGATCGTTCGCTTTGAGTCCATCGTCATCATTTCCGTTTAAATTAATTTTGGTTTGGAATAACCGAATATGGGTTTTTTATGTTTATTTATAATTCATTTAGGCTTCCAGGTTAAGTGCCTTCAGGGCACTGCGGCTGATTCAGTTCAGATTCTAGAGATAACTAGCAGATTTGTCCACCCCTTTGACCAATTCAGTGCATGAAGAATAGACAGAATCAGCCATGATTTTGACAGCCCTATTCATTTCATATATATGGCAACCAGTACCGTACCTTTTATTATAGTGAAGTTCTTTATGAGCGTGGTATGGTGCACATCCACGAGCTTCATCTCCTCCATCACCATGGACAGATTCCTGACGTCTACATCCACTCGGACATTCAACAACGTGTTTTGCTGTCTCAGTGTGTCGGCCAAGTGGAGGAGTAACAACACCGTGTTGTTGAGGTTCTGGACAAAAGAGACAGGACGCGTCAGATGTGAGGAGAAAGAAAGACTCAAAGGAGAAAAAACCCAACAAACACAGGAGGACTTCAGCTGTTAAGCATACATAAGGATGGAAGAAAGAACTCTTTAATGTGTCCTACCTGTAGATCTTCAGAGTGTCGGCCCATGCGGCTCTGGCAGGACGAGCTCTCGATGTTGATGTACTTGAACATGCTCTGGACGTGGCTGACGGTGGCGTTGATGCTGGAGGAGATTGTGTCGATCTCCATGGAGATGGAGTTCAAACGACTATCCAATGCAGAGAAACGCTCACCTGTACGATTCTCATAGTACCTAAAGAGAAGGGTTGCAGAGTCCAGGTCGGTTTTTACATTTCCTGAATGACAATACTCTTATCGGAGCAAAGGTTATACTTGGAAAGCACATGTTTTACTCAAATTAGCAATTAGCAATCGTAATAAAAATTCAAAAGGACAAACTGCCTAAGTTTTCTTTATTATGCTGGATGCAAATGGTTTGCTTTGGACATCCGAATAAAAAGGAAAAACTTGGATGTTTAGAAGTTTAGAATCAGGCATAAAAGGATACCAACTAAGTCAATGCGATGCCCTCTCATATGTACATGTATGAAATGTGTGTTACCTGGAATGGTAGTGCAGGTCATGCAAGTTCTCCTCGTGTTCATCCATGAAAGAGGTAACATTGTCGAGTTGCATCTGCAGGTTCATCACCTGCGATTGGAAATGTACATAATAAAGAATTTATCAAGACAACAGGTAAAAATAGAGGAAGTTTGTGTTAACTGGGATGAACCATAATAGTCTGTCTCTAATTTCAAACCTTACATTTCAAACCTGATTATAAAGCAACAGGATTTTACCGTTACAGTTAATGAGTGTGCGTGCTAAGCGATGGATACGCCATGGACTTTTTGAGGCCATCCTTACCCAAACACTAGAGTGGGGCTGGCGTAAGTTGTAGAAGTTTTACCAGTAAAAGCGCAGACCACTTCAATATTTAGTTGCTTTTTTCAAATTAAACTTGAAAACTGAAACAGACACACACCTGCTGTGTGAGGTCGTAGTACACCTCAGTGGACATGGCGGTTCTCTGTTGATCTGTTACGATGTTGTTTTGTAGGGAGCGCATTATTTGTGTGGTGCTGCTCGTGTTGGATTTCATTGCGCTCAGAACTTGGCTGTAGTTCTGCCAGTCGGTTGTCAACTTCTGGAGGACCAGACTCTCCTCATCAGCGTTCCTCTGCAAGGCATCGATCCACTGTGTACTGGAGAGCACAGGAAAACAAAGAAGACGTTATTACATAATCTTTCCATTTTTAAAAACTGTGGAAGCTACCAAAAAGTATATGATGAGAAGATGTTTTATTAAATCAAATTGTATCTATCTATCTATCTATCTATCTATCTGTCTGTCTGTCTGTCTGTCTGTCTGTCTGTCTGTCTGTCTGTCTGTCTGTCTGTCTGTCTGTCTGTCTGTCTGTCTGTCTGTCTGTCTGTCTAGTCTGTCTGTCTGTTTGTCTGCCTGTCTGTCTGTCTGTCTGTCTGTCTGTCTGTCTGTCTGTCTAGTCTGTCTGTCTGTTTGTCTGCCTGTCTGTCTGTCTGTCTGTCTGTCTGTCTGTCCGTCTGTCTGTCTGTCCGTCTGTCCGTCTGTCTGTCCGTCTGTCCGTCTGTCTGTTTCTCTGTCCGTCTGTCTGTCTGTCCGTCTGTCCGTCTGTCCGTCTGTCCGTCTGTCCGTCCGTCCGTCTGTTTCTCTGTCCGTCTGTCCGTCTGTCCGTCTGTCCGTCTGTCCATCTGTATGTCTGTTTCTCTGTCCGTCTGTCCGTCTGTCCGTCTGTCCGTCTGTCCGTCTGTCCGTCTGTCCGTCCGTCCGTCCGTCCGTCTGTCCGTCTGTCCGTCTGTCTGTCTGTCTGTCTGTTTCTCTGTCTGTCTGTCTGTCTGTCTGTCTGTCTGTTTGTCTGTCTGTCTGTCCGTCTGTCTGTCTGTCTGTTTCTCTGTCCGTCTGTCCGTCTGTCCGTCTGTCCGTCTGTCCGTCTGCCCGTCTGTCCGTCTGTCTGTCTGTCTGTCTGTCTGTCTGTTTGTCTGTCTGTAAGTCTATCTATCTCAATTGGTCACGTTGTACAGTATGTCTGAATCAGCATTATGTGTTCCAGCTGTGCCTTTTTCAAAACGGAATTCCCAGTTATTATTCTTTCTGTGCTTTGCTTCATAAACAATGATTTGCTTGTCAGAAAAGTGCAGTGGGGACTTTGACTCTGTCAGCCACTGATTTCCCTCTTGGCCAGTTCACTCAAAGGTCATGAACACAATGTGAACATGAAGCTAACGAGACGTGATAAGCATCTAGCAAAATCATATGAATACTGTAAAAGTATTTATTTTATTAATGAAAACTGTGGTGAAATATAGCTAACAATCTTTTTTCCAGGACGAAGACATGAAGTTTACAAAAATGGCTAAAATAGGATTTCAAAATTAAAGCTAGAATATCATATCTATTATTTTGTCATTGATGAAAAAATACACAATGAAGAATAATATTAGATCAAGCTTTGTTCATCCCTCTCTTGTTCTATCCTTTATTCACCTGAGAGCCACTGTAATGTTGACTTGCTGCGACGTGGCTTTGATCTCGTACTGATCCTCCGCCAGCGTCTTCATTTTCTCTTCAGTTTCCTCGATCACTTCCTTCCAGCCCTCCACTCGTTCCAGGTATCTTTCCAGCGACTGGTTGAGGAGTTTGATTGACATGAGGTGGTTCTGCATGTCGCGTGTCAGCCGGCTGCTGGTGGTCTTCAGCATTGTTTGGGTCTGGGAGGCCCCATCCAGGACCTTTAGGGACCAAAGGGTCAGAAATGTAATGTCTTCGGTTGAACAAAACACAACCTTGGAAATAACCAGAGGTGGGAAGTAGTGGAGTACAAATACTTTGTTACTGTACTTAAGTACATTTTTCTGGTATCAGTACTTTACTCCACTACTTATTTTTCTGACAACTTTTTAATTTGACTTCTTACATTTGTATCACTAATACCTGTACTTTCTACTTTCTACAGGTTTGTTACTTTAGTTTGAATGTGCGTTTGGTGGCGTGATCATTATTATTTAGAGTCATTGCGTGCCTATTGATTTGAACACGATCCGTGTATCCATCATTTCCTGGTCTTCTCTAAAGAAGAGGGACCAATGAAAACTTTGTCATGTTGCCGTTGTTCAGCATGGAAACATTCATTAGCTAACAATGACATTATTGTTCTATTAATATAAAGGGAGGTCAGGTACTCTTTAAAACAGTTGGTAGTTATGGGTACTTTTTACTTAAGTACATTACGAAGCCCATACTTCTTTACTTTTACTTGAGTAAAAAAGTTTAGTCAATACTTCTACTTTTACCAGAATATTTTTAAACACGAGTATCTGTACTTCTGCTTGAGTAAAGGATGTGTGTACTTTTCCCATCTCTGGAAATGAAGCCTTTGTCTGTTAGAGCTTGTTGTGTGGTCTATCGTACCTGCTCCTGTCCCAGTATCATTTTCTGGATCTCTTCAAACTCCTTCTTCAGTCGGCTAATCTCCTCGCTGTACAGAGTCACATCCAGACAGCCCGAACAGTTAGAGGTGGAGCTCAGATCTGAGGTGGAGGTAGAGAAATAAAGACAGTGAGGCAGGATAGGTTTTTGAACAAGAAATCTTTTAGTTCCTCAGAAAAAGTGAAACTTGAACACTTAAAGGTGGGGTAGGTCATTTTGGAGAAACCAGCTCGAGTGCGCTAGAATTTGAAAATACACAGCCGGAAAGAATCTGCCACTTCCTTACAGAGCCCCTCCTCCAACACACACGAACGTGCACATGACCAATGAGGGCACGAGATAAGTTTGTGCACAGATGGAAGGCTGACAGGCAGGTAGGCCATCCAGTTATTTTAGCCGGGCCGGCTCAGATGATTGGTCGTGCTTTTTACAGTACCACGGCTTCCACAGATGACATTTCTTTATGGATTTTTTGTCAAAGCACTTAAGATATTCATTGCTATCGGGATGTTAAGAGCATTCCATGGAATATAACAAAAAGTGTATCTCGAGCCGGTTTCTTACCGGTACCTTTAAGATCCATAATAGCTACAAAATTGACCTTGTGGAGGTCGTCAAGAATATTTGTTTCTAAACATTTAACAATGTTTAGCGTTTTGGTTATAGAAAACAGCCAATGCAGGCTATTTTAGTGCTGTCAATTACGTAAAAAAATGAAGATTTTGTGTAGAAATGTATGAAATGTCAGAATAAAATGTAACTAAATTCATCATTTGTCTAAAAAAAAGTGTATTGCTAGCTCCAAGAAACTTACAAGATAAACTTCTGTGGCGAGTCATTTTCCAATTAAATTTGTTTTCCCGTAATTCTGCAAACATGTCCCAAATTGGGATCAATAAAGTACTATCTTATCTTATGTTTAGGGTCTATGAGGTCCCCCTGACTTTATAATAGTATGATATAATACTAAAGCTTCTTTACCCTCTATTCCTTGCTGAGCCCTGGTGATCTTGTTGTGGTAGACGGACTCCTCCCCAGACAGGTTGTTGACCTTCCTAAACACTGGAAACACAAAGACAGTTGAGTTATTGGAAAGAAAATTGTTCTTGTGTTGGAATATGACATACTCTTATTCCCAAGCTCAATATTTATGTTTCAGTGTAGGAGCATGATTCTGCTCTTGCAGAAGTCAGTGAAAGTCAATTGGGAATCAAATCATTAGCTTTAAACATGCAAACAATTATTTATGATGGTTTTTGCATGCTGAGGAATAGATTAAAAAATGATCAACATCAGCAGTATTACGGTGTTGACAGGACATAGGAAGTATTTCAAGTAGTAAAAACAGGAAGTTGTAATTTAAGGCCTGACACCAAGTTTTCATTAGCTAAGAAACGTAACCCAAACACTGAAGAATGATGGTTTAGCCAGCTGGCCAGGTCCTGCTTCTTTCCCCACATATTTCCCAAGAGAGCAACAATTATTTAGTGAGTGTGAGTTTGTGGGAGTGTAAGTTAGTATAATGTGTGTTTGCAGACCTTTTCAGCATCCTAAGCCCTGACTCAGGGGATTAATGCAGACTTGTTCCATTGTATGTTTGCATATATAAATGCTTCCACATGCGTTCTGCACGTACCACCTGCTCCACTGTATTAGCTGCTGTGACAGTGACGCTGAGCATGGCTTGTTTGTTCAATACTCTGCAACAATGCAACAGTATTTGGTTTTTTAAAGGTCACCTATTATGCAAAATCCAATTCTACATCAACATGTGTCCCCTCTGTGGAAAGAGATTCTGAAAGTTTCAGGAAGAAAGATTCTCTCTCTTTTTGTCCTGATCCATTTATATAAAAACCTGTCTGAAAATGAGCTGATCAGATTTTGGCCACTTTATGATGTCATAACGATTTGTTGGCTTGTGTAACCATTAGCCAATCACCAACCAAGGTAACCCCCCCCCCCCCCCCCCCCTTATCACCTGAATCTCCTCCTAGAGCACCATTGTGTTCTTTTTAACCAAATATCTCTCAGAGGGGCGTGGGGAGGGGCTCCTTATTTTCATCTAAAGTAACAGACAGAGGGTGTTTCTCAATCGCGAGTAAAGCTGCTTCAGAGCCACTATTTCAAGCATACTACGTCATTGAGTGCCGCCGAAGTACTGTTCCAATCTCCAGTATACTTGGAAATCTACCGAGCCCGGCGTACTCCGTTTGGAGAAATATTGAGTGTGCACATGAGTAGACTTCGCGGTCTTAAAATCCCCACAATGCTTTGCGCACGGACCAATTTCCCCAAATCTGTGGCGGAAGATGTAAGGCGGGGCCTCTCATATGACGCACACCTGCACACTTGCTAGCCTGTTCCACTCTTTGTTTTCCGAATGTCAGGAAGTATTCTTGACTCGCTTCTGAAGCAAGATGCTCGGCAGACATGTGCTACCAAGCAAGCGTACTCGCGATTGAGAAACACCCAGAGAATCAGCACTTTAGAAACAGGGCTGAAACAGAGGGGATTATGGGTAATGCTGCAATGATCTGTTTGGTATTTGGAGCCAAACACTTCACAGACATGTTTGTATATATCTGAGACCTATAATATATTGATGAAAAACAGTATAATAGGAGTGCTTTAGAAGTGACGCATGGCAAAATATTCAATTCACTCCAAACAATCTGCAAATAGCTAAATCATGTGTTGCTTCATTCCACATTTGTTACTAAAGGAATGTGTTTTTTTTATAAAACAGATGTTGAGCAGGAAACAGAAAAATCAAAGGTTATTTTTCTCTGTGTTTTCCTCGTGCACATGCACAGTTTGGAGTTGCAGCCAAGTTAAATATCTTTTCTGTTTATACTCAAGTCAACCTCTAGCACAGCTGTACGAGACCAAATCTAAACTAAGCTCTGTTTCTGTGTATAAAGCATTCTATAAAAAGATGTGATTCTGTGTATGTGGTATGCATGTTTGAATGGGTTGAAAGAGCTAGCTCAAAAGATCTAACCATTTGCATTTGAAACACCCAAGATGCCGGGTGTAAACGGGCCTACATTACGTTTCTGTACCTGAATAGCTTCTTCGTGCATTGTGCGATTTTACTTCACTCTCACCATGCCTCACTCTCGCTCTGTACACTTGAGATCCCCAAAACAGTAGTAAAAGATTAAGATTTACGACTTTCAGACCCAATAAAATGTGATGTTAATGTAAGAACCAGCTGTTGGTGCTGAGCAGCTGTCTGGAGTTAAAATGACTGTGTTTAATTAATACACACATACAGCACATAGAAAAATATGACCTTTTTCCATGACAAGCCTTCTTCTCACTTCTTAATGCATATCAGCATTATCAGAGAAATAATCAAAAATAATTGCAAGGGTGTTGACTGCATCTACCTGAGAGGTTAGTGTCTCTGTAGAGGAGTCTAATGCCCCTTTCACACCGGCGCTTTTCCAGCTCCTGCTCGGAGCTGGAGCTGGAAAAGCGCCGGTTTTTCCTGTTCACACCGCAGCGGCGGCGCGTCATAGCTCCGGAATGCGGTTCACTTCCAGCTCCAAAAAATTGTCGGTCCAGAGGCAAGAGCTTCGGAGCTATGACGCGGCGTCGCTTACGTCTCTTACGTCGAGGCGTGCAGGAAACCTTACTTTGACCATCCGTTCGCTGTTATTGATCATTGTGGAGATACATGGGCTGTACAGGTTGTCATGTCCGACTATCACAAGTAGAATCATAATGAAAAATACGCCGGTAAAAAGTGCCTGTAGAAAACGGCTTAGCAAGTAGTCAGTTTAGCTTCGGTTGCTATGCTAACATCACCCATGTTATACGAGAGAAACTTTCATAACAGCGTTGTGATGCCAAACAGCGTCAATTCAGACTGACACACATTCACTTAAGGGGAACTGGGGATATGTATCAGCTGCTTGTGTGACAGTCAGACAGTGAATACTTTAGAGCCGTGTGAGCTAACCCGGAGCTAACGGGAGAATAAACTCCCGTGGAAGAGCAGCCAGCACTGCAGCAGTCGGTAAATGCAGCTGAAACACATTAATAAACAATGAACCACGGCACTCTGGAAAAAAGTATAAGGTTGGAGAAGTCGTTATTTAATTTAATCTGGCTTCGTATGATTAAAAGCAACACGATCATCGACCCGATGCAGTCCCCGGCCCGTTGTTGTTGTGGGAGAAAATCAGCGACGTAAACTGTGACGTCATGACGCAGCAGCGGCAGCTCTGGGCAGTGTGAACAGAGCGGGAGCTGAAAAGGGAAACCGGAGCTGAACCAGAAAAGCTCTCGCTAGGAGCTAGAAAGGGAAAAGCGCTGGTGTGAAAGCTGCAAAAGAGATGATATATGGAGGGCTTAAAGACTTCATCACAGGATTCATCGACTGCAACGTGATTGTAAAAGAAAACTTACCGAGCGATGCCAGCACTGCCACAGTAATGATGAGGAACGCTACAAAGCCATAGAGCACTTTGACAGCCAGCTGGAGGGAGTGGCTCTGCTGACACCTCAGACAGCCGCCCCTGCTGCGACCTGCATGAAGAATCAATATAAACAGACATGAATATATGTGTGACTGAATAAGTTAATACCAACAAAAAAGTCAGAATCTAATATGCACGAACATTTGATTTGATTATTCAAGGTCATCAAAAGACAAGTTACAAGTTGCTGTTTAGAGAGGATACAAATATTGTCATCACAATTCACAAATTACCTGACAGCCTCAAAACCCAAAGTTGTATTAACATTTACTTTACAATCAAAGGGGGAAAAAAGCCGAGTATTACTGATAGCAGCCCTCATTTTAAAAGCTTAAAGTGGACCTATCATGCTATATTTGAATAATATAGTGTAGGACCATACCTATATAAAGGCATATTTATACTTTTTTTTTTTCAAAATACCAAACAGATCATGCATTTTAGCCATGCCTCATTTTGCTCAATTTGACAATTTCTAGCTCTGTTTTAGCAAGGGCTGATTCAGTGAGAACAGCACCATCTACAGGCCTGGCATATGTACTACAGCGTCTCCAGCGCTTTTGAACGGCAATGGCCGTGGCTGCCTCCTCCTGATTGGTGGAGTTGGCCCAATAGCCGTAGCGCAACTGTCCTGACGTCAGGACAGTGTTCAAATCTGGATCAGTTTTTATCAGATCCGTTGCAGCCCCTTTTTTAGAGATTTGGGTATGGAGGAAAATAGAGAGGGTTGTGTTTTCTGACACTTGGTGAGTTCCCTGGAACACCGGGGACACATATTCATGTATAAAAGACGTACAAAAGTGCATTTTGCATGATAGGTCCCCTTTAAGTAATAGTTTAATCTTTACCAATGCAGGATATTTTATAAGATGATTGTTTGTTTTGTTGGAATAGTTGCAACTTTAGTTTTTAAATTAATTTAGTTGATGCATTATTTCTTAGTGAAATGTTATTCAGTATTCGCATTGCATAACCACGATGGCAGGAAAACTCAAGTCATGCATGTACAGATATGTGTATAAAGCATGTCATTGGTGGAAAAGAACATATCACAGATCACATTATTTGTTGTTATTAGACTTGTGTGTATGTGTGTGGCCTTCACCTCTAAATGAAGGCATTTCCTCTTCTCCAGTGAAATCCTCCTCTGAAAAACAGGAACAAATGTAAACAAAACACGATGTCTTACAACTGACCAAATAACACAGCAGTCCTGGTTTGCAAAAGGTTTAATATTTGTAGTGTTTATTGTCATGTCCTTGTAAAAAAAAATCCCAAAAGTAGGTTGCATTATTTACTGCAGATCTCTCAAACTGCACTTTTGTGTTCTTATCTTCTGTAACATCACATTTAGAATCATAGTCCAGATCATATCCATAGGGTTAACTATGCAGAGTAATGGTTGTTCTATAGGCATATGGAGAACAGAGATGAGTGGTAACATCATACAAATAAAGTTAGTTATAATTGCCTGATTACAGTCAGTTACTCCCTTTTATTCATTGATACAGGATCTAATCTGAAAAGCCTACGGACAATCATGTTGAATGTGCGGATCAACATTGATGTTTCGTAGACAATAGAAAACCTCGATCATTACCTTTGAAAAGCTGGTTCTCGTATCCACCATAGCTGTCTGCCAAAGCAAGAGAAAAACAGACATTTAAAGGACTGAAACCAATTCAGCTGGAGCCACCAACAAGTTTTATTACTCCCGTCATAAATCATGAAAAACCAGCTGCCTAACAATCCCCCACAGCCCCCCCCCCCCCCCCCCCCCCCCCCCCCCCCCCCATCTCTGGAGTCTGCATTGTACTGGGCATGGTCAATGTGAAGCTGCCATCTCAGCACAATAAAAAGGAAAGGTTTTTGTTCTGCTCAAATGTTTTCTCTGCTCACTCGGGAGAACTCGGTCCCACAGTGGTGTAAAAGTATGAGAACAGTTGTTGGTTTTGTGCGCTGATGCTGGTGGGAGTATTGTGTGTCTGATGAGGTTGTCATCATACACTCTGGGCTGAAATAAGAAACATGACGTCCACAGAATATAACCAGATGGCTTAATAAAACACATAGAATGCATTTAAAGTCATGTTTTCATAACTGGATCTAACAGCAATGGATTTCATACAACACGTCATTAAGTGTACACCACCCAAACTGGAACCCAACCCCACACCTGAGGCACTTGTTTAAGAAGCGTAAACACTCGGTGGAGCAGCTTGGAGGCTGTTTCTGGAGGAAAAGAGCAGGGAAACACATTCATTAACGGGAAAAAATAGGTTTGGCAGGTTGCTGAGAAGCTGAAGAGAGACAGTTGGATTGTGGTCATGGTGCCGTGTCAGTACTGCCAATGGAGCTGGCCCAAAAGAAAACATTGTTTTATTACATAATGTATGCGTGCACATGTTACTCCAGACATGTCCCTAAAATAAAGCACATCTAAGTGACTTTGCACTGGCGTTTCTGATGGTAGAAATGTGGAAAAAGTGTGTTGACTGAGTCTAGACAGATGTGATGTCATTTCAATTAATATTCTACTAAATATATATGTCGTCGGTCTCAAAAACACACCATTTGTTAGCTTTAAAGTGGCTCTGAAAGGTTTTAGCTGCTTATTCATCAGCTGACTAATAACATCCAATCATATTCAAACAGGAGGCCTTTATAATGCCCTTACTATTTTGGTTAAAGCTATGGCTAAATAGTCAAATAAACACCAGAGGCAATGAATATTTAGTTCTTGAGACACACTTTCTTTAAACAATACATTGGTGGAGACAACGTAAGAAGTTGCAATTCTCAATGAAAGAGATACAAAATGCTTATTAGCAGATGCATTAAGTGAGACCTTGTCTTACACTTAATGTTGGAACCTTTAATGTGTTTCTTTTTAAGTGAAACATTGGTATAACTGTAAGTGTGGATTTGTAGTTTACAGCACACATTGAGTTGATCAAATATCTTTCTTTTTTTTGTTTTAGAACATTTTTCAAGCCAATACAAAATGTTGCAAAATATTATCTGGTTAACCACAGAATCAGCTCAACATGAAGAAAAGTGTGGCCTCTCATCGGGAGAGAAGACGAGAAAAAGCCAGAAGAGAATAAAACCAGGAGCAGCTGCACACAATGTCAAAAACATAATTTGCCATAAATACAGTTGTTTTTTTCCAACAGATACAAATCTTTCATTTCTACATCAGACTATTTGAATGCAACCTAAAACTGCATATTTGTGTTCATCCAAAAGGAGAGCTGTCACCATAACAGTCTGTGTAGTATTATGGAATTGCATGATTGTTTAACTTTGGCTTTAACCAAATAAAGAAAACACATGATATAATCTCCTAAAACAATGTCAGTAAAGTTTAGATAGAGAAGAGAACACTTGGCCTGCAGACGCCACGATGAGGTGAATGTTTATGTGAGCGAAGGAAAAGCTGAGGTCACAAAACACTGAGGCGGACATAATGATGGAGGGAGGAGAGGAGTAAAGGATGGTGAACTCTAACAAACCCCTCAGTTATACGGATCACCTTAGTATCTTTAAGCACTTTGTTTGGGCCTTAACGTCACTGTTTTGTTTCACTGTCACTGCTCACATTAAGATGGTTTTAAGCAGCAGGCATATCCTTTCCTAAGACAAACAAAGAATCACAAAGTCTGGTGAACATAGCGGAGCAAATGGAGACTAAAAGAGCCACGTATATTTCTCAGGATTTCAACAGAAAACTAAAAAGGTGTGTGAATATACGAAGTGCACGAACAAAAAGAATGCTAACGTTGCTCTGTGTCTGCTAGATGTGTAAATGTGCAATTGTTTTTCTAACATTTCCATCAACTTTATAAGGTGAAACAATTCAAATGTTGTGTGTACAGCTTCTGACCTAAATGCTTGAAAGGTAACTGTTTAAAAAGGTTGGCCACCTAAAATCAGTCACGCTTTTTCAAAGATATAACTAAACAGTGAACATTCAACATCAACTTAAAAGCAATATGAGTATGATGAGTGTAGGAGAAGGATCTCATACCATAATTATTCTGGGTTCAAGTGGAGAGTAATCATCTAAATCCTGTTTCAGAAACGTTCCCACCCTGATTAAAATGCACTTCTGGAGGGAAACTGAATACTTGTAATTTTTGGGCGTTTCTGTGGCATGAAAAGAAGGATCAGATTAAAATGTTTGAATGTCAGCACATTATTTGCTTCTGAAAGGTGAAATTCCACAATATCTCGATCAGTATCCACCCTCAAATATCTGTCTAGCTTCTCGGTTATGTTTCACCTCCCTGCCTTTTTTTTTTCTCTCTTTCATGTTTTCCCTGCTGAAAAAAACCTAAAGTCTCGTTAGTGAGGAAGTCGACCTGTCCAACACTCACAGAGCAGAACTGAGCGGGTCTGACAGCACCGGGCCTACCGGGTCACACCTATACAGTCAGGCAATGGCTGAACACTTTGGAAAAACTGAAAACTGTATTTGGATCAGTCTTAATCAGTTACCTCACCCTTTCATTGTCAAATGTACACTTCAAGGTTCAAGGCTTTTATTTGTTATACGTACATAGCTACAGTGTAGTTATGTCGATGAAAATCTTAGGTCACAGGCTTTGACAATTTGACAATTCAAGCAAGTCGTCATCAACAACCTTATTTGCCAATTATCACCAAATAAACAAAAATGGATTATCTGCATAAACCCTTCATGACGTTAACAGATAAGTCACTTTGCTTTCAAGAGAGGGATCAGATCATTTAAACCGATCATGCATTAAAGGTGGGGTAGGTAATTTTGGAGAAACCAGCTCGAGTGCGCTAGAATTTGAAAATACACAGCCGGAAAAAATCTGCCACTTCCTTACACAAGCTGGTTTCTCCAAAATTACCTACCCCACCTTTAAGGTCTTCTGGTTTCTATAAAAAAACTGCTTTGAAAAATAATAAATAAAATAAAGGTTTGACAGCGCTAAAAGTGGTTATGGCAGCATGATTAACAAGATTTAGAACAAACTTCTGCCTCACATCTTTTTTTCTTTTCATATTTGCTGTTAGTCTTGTGAACTTCTGGGTCATTTTACCTCTTCAGGGTTTTAAAGGGGGGTATTGAGAAAAAAATGCACTAAATATACAATTAGTACTGAACTCACAAGCAGGCAAGTAGCTTTATGTTTGGCGACACATTCGAACATTTGAAAAACATATGTGGTGTTCATGTGAGGCCACTGTTTGCATCATTGGTTAGTGCCCTATGGGTTGACATAAGGACTTTTTAAATATTTGGGACCACATTTTGGAGCACTAAGAGGCTTAAAATAATGTATTTGACAATAAGGCACACTTTACATGAGAGACCTGACCAGACAGGTGGTTTTTCCAGACAGTGGGGCAGACTGAGGTTGGAAAATGGTGGTTGCAGTTAGAATACACACAGCAGCATGTGTGCACTTGTGCTGTGACAAGAAGTAAATACACTGTAGGGATGTGTACTTGAGGGACAAGCTAGACACAATATATTAAACCTTATCTAACAAAACTACACTTTTCTTCAAAAGGATGGACTGAATAGCAGAGGATGCAATAAAAGTAGGCAAACAACAAGGTCAGGAAAATTACCATATTGACTATAATCAAAATAGATCTGTTTCCTTGCTTAATCTGGGAGAGATACGTTTCCCTCATAGCAACCTTACTGTGTAGCAGACCAGGGTTTTCAGTCTTAAACTGTAGTTAAAGTTGCTGGCTCAGCTGGTGTACAGTGGACCAGCCGCCACACCTATGAAAATATCAAGCGACGCACACAGGATGTGGGATGGACAAGTTACAGGTTAGTTTACAGAGCTTTTATAAACATTTCTGATTGTTACGAATCAGTTCCACATGGATTCCTGTACAGGTGGACGTGAGTATCAATTACAGATGAGCCACGGGGCTACTAGCAGGGGCGTTCGGGACGAAACCCGATGGGCCGGTACTGAAGTGGGCCGGTCGGACGATGTGGGCCGGTCGGATAAGTCACTAGCACCCCCTCCCCCCCCCCCCGTTGACAATTTGCTAGCGGTATTTACTTGCAGCACCGAGGTGGGCCGGTCGGATAAGTCACAATTTACTAGCGGTAGGCTAATTACTTACTGAAGTGGGCCGGTCGAGAGAGTCCCGGGCTGATGTGTAGTCCCAGTCCGCCCCTGGCTACTAGTAAGCGAAAGCAAGGCTCGAAACTTTACAAAGTACGAACAAATTGAAATATCAGGATGTTGTTCTTCACCCACTCAGCTCCCTCCGTCTACTCTTTCACCATTGGACCTTTGGTGTCTGTGAACGCAGCGCCAGGCCTGATCCTGAGTCAGCTAACCCTCAGCACCACTTCATGTCTGTGGTTCCTCTGTGGTGGTTCCTCTTAGGGGCATTTTGGACTTTCCAAACCCTTTCCCCACCCTGTCCCTCCCTTCTTTCTCCCTCTGGACTTAACTTTTGCCAGGGGATTGTGTAAGACTTGGTGGGTAACATGCCCTGAGTGTCCTTTCACTTCACTTCAGCCCTTTTTTCGAATTTGTTATAGGATAGGATATAGGATAAAGTTCCCAATCATTCCTGATTAAACTTTTGCTTTTTGGAGGGGTCTCAACACTGGACGGGTTGTCGCAGGGAGGAGGTCCTGTCGTACTGACATTTATTGTTTATTATTGACATTTTTGTTTTAGCTGACTGGTTTTCTATTTATTTATTTGTTTATTTTTTGTTTGTCTGTTTGTCTGTTTTTGTATGTCTGTTTTTTGTTTGTCTGTTTGTCTGTTTTTGTATGTCTGTTTGTCTTCTGTCTGTGTGGGATTTTGTTTGCCTTGGTGTTAAGCAGTAATTACATTGTTACTCCACCTATTTTTCTATAAAGTGAAGATCTGTTTACCTACTTTTGATACATGCTCTGATAGAATAACTGTATGCTGTTAAAAAAAAACAATAATAACTTCACTTCACGGTGGGATTTGAATCACAACTAAAGATACTTGTCATGCCTTTATTATTTTACTAAGTTCATTTTACCAGAAAAATCCCCCTCAAAACCTCAGTAATTCCCAGCTTTAAGTGAAACCAGGAGTCCCGAGATGGGCCCTGCTCCAGATTAGAGTGGAGGTCTTGACCACAACTCATAAAGCCAAATGAGTCCCTCTCCAAACCTCTGTTGACATCCAAGTCATTTAGCTGCCCTCTGACTGGAATGTGTGGTCTCCTCGCAAACTTTAACGCCTGGTATGTGTTGCTTCAGACTGCGAAGCTGAAGTTTTTCACAAGCCATGACAAGAACTTTTTCTTTATTGTGGTCAGGCAGTGAAACGAGAGATTTTCAGAGTCAAGATCCCGTAAACGCATCATGTTTTCTCAGGACCAAAACCGCTCTGGACTGCCATGCTGAGACACAGACATGCCTTGTTAAGTTTACACGGCTTTGAGGCCAAAGGGCGTTTACCATATTCTCTAATGCTTTATTTACAGGCCTCTCACTTTTTTTACTTGCCCTCTTATCTCTTAGGATCACCTCCTATAGGGACTTTTCTACAGACACATAATGGAGATAAAACATAAGAACATCTTTCCCAAAGAACCATCAAATATAAGGTTAAAAGTAAGTGGACACTTGAATAAAAAATGTGGACACGTTAGTCTAGTCATAATAACATGAGGGTTTTCTTAGATAATATTTGACCGTCAGTGAATTTAAATGAGTTACACCACACAAATGAGTTAATATGTATGTTAGTTGTTAATTGTCAATAAAAGCATACTCCGCTAACTGCCAAGTGCTAGCTAACAGAAACAACCAACTATTGACAGCTAGCATGCTAATTTGTTGCCTGTTCATATTGACAAGGAAACGGATCAAAATGAAGTTAAAGTGGACCTATCATGCTATTTGTAGGCAATAGCATAGGTCTCAGATATATACAAATATATAAAAAACATGTCTATGAAGTGTTTTGCCCAAAATACCAAACAGATCACTCATTCTAGCCATGCCTCATATCCCTCTATTTCACTTCCTGTTTCAAAAGTGCTGATTTGGGGTATAAAGCTTTAAAAAAAAAAATTGATGAAAAAAAAAGGAGGGGGCTGAGCTCATGCGGGACCCGGCAGCTACTGTCTAAACTAAATACTGCCGTGATGAAACACCATATCATGGATTATCAAGGATTATTTCTGAAACAGTATGGAGCTCAAAGGCTTTCTCTCTTGCCGGTTATACCACAAGGTGAGTTCCTTTTTATTTCCTGCTTCTTCACACACATGCTCTCCAGTACAGGTTAGCTCTGAGTGTTAGCGATGCTAATGTAAACACCGACCATATTACGTCCAAAACAGTCGGGCATTGTTTCTGATAGCAACGTTTCTGATAGTGCTGTGGGTCCACATTTCCGATATTACATCATATCGGACGCAAATCTGGATCAGCTCCGTTGTAGCCCCGTTTTTAGAGATGAACGGAGGAAAAGAGAGAGGGTTTTATTTTCTGATGCTGCGTGAGTTCCCCGACACACCGGGGACACATCTTTATGTATAAAATACATCAAAAAGTGCATTTTGCATGATAGGTCCCCTTTAAATAATTATGTAAACTTAATGTTAAGTTAGCATTATCAGGTATTTTTTAACTCAATCCTAACTGTGCGAATACTGGCCATTCACTATAAGAGTTACATGAACAGTATTGCCCATAAAATACATCTAAAACAAACTGAAAAGTAATAAAAACGATTGTGTGTATCTGCCCTGTGATTTGCATTTGGATTAAGTGGTTCTTTCTTGGCCAATGCTACAACCCTAACCCTAACCCTAACAGCTGGTTTCATGCAGGGTAGCTTTAATGTAATCCTGCAGACAAACTAATAAACCTAACCGAAAACAATCTCCTTTATGGTGGTAACAAAAAGCTGCTACTTCTAACCACTGACTTCTTAATATGTGACCAGTTGCTGCAGTTTCAGCCGTGTTTACGTACATGTTTAAAAACAGGAAGAAGTACAGCAGAGATATTTCAGATAATTATTCCAAGATGGCAAAAATAAATGGAAAAAGTGTACACTGTAAACAGAAAAATCAAGTCAATAGGACATTCATCTTGTTCTCCTTTTATCCAAATTCAAAATGACTTTAAATGTATAACGCTGCCACAGCAAATGTGGAATAAAAAACTGAATGTCTCTTTCTGCACCTCCCTTTCTCCTCTTTGCTCAATTTTTCCTTTTCCTTTGCCAACCATACACCTGCCTCACCTCCTGTGTCTCCCCCTCCTCCCTGTTAGGAATGTATGAGGCAGCATGTTTGGTTCTGGTCGAGCAGGGCTGGAAACCACATCAGCAGACCTCCTGTACTGTTTGGCTGAGCAGAGAACTGTATATGTTCTTGAGAGTTAATTTGCTGTATCGACTCGTAGTTCAAGGCAGCTTCTCTCCTGGACACTCTCCTGGACACTCGCCTGGAGCAGAGACATGTGCTTACCTAAACTTAAGTTTGATTTGATTTCCTTTTATTTTTACTCATAAGCTGTCCATGATTGCCTGTAGGTGTTTATGTAAAGAAGTAAAATTGTTATACACTCTGCAAACCTAAATCCAAGAATCCACATCAAAGAAAATGACTAAGCCATATTGAATAATATTATAACACAAAAACTTTGGAAACACCCACTACCGAAATCACTTTAATTTGGTGCTCAAAAAACGATACGTATAGCTAGGTGGCTGTATTCTTTGCAGAAAACTTTTGTTGTTTAAAACAAACAGTCAATACGGGTATTAGCAGTAGCAGTGATATCCACAATGACAGTTTACAAAGACCTGCCTAGTGATGCCTGCTTTCATATCTTTTACGGCACAAATGATGTTAAGTGAATGGTCAATGGAAGATTTAAAGGTCCCATGTCATGCTTTTCTGGTTATTACCCGTCCCCGTGTGTGTTATGTAGCTTTGTAGGTGCTAGTGGAGCCTCGCAGCGGCGAAACTGTGGCGCGCTTATACTGTAGGTGCACCACGTTTGGGGGTGCGGGGGGTGGTGCTAGTGGAGCCTCGCAGCACCCCCCCCCCCTTCCCGCGTCCATTCGCGATGTCTCGCTGTCTCGCAGACCCCACGCAGCAAACAGGAAATGAACCCAGCTCACACTGTCCGCTCCTCGCAGCAGCGAGCCGCACAACGTACCGCCAACACGGCACCCAGACCCCACGCAGCATTCTCATCTGTTTGTCATTACTGGTGTCATTTTCTGGTTGCTAATGCCATTGTAACACATAATCACTGATGTTCCGCTGTAACCGTGGTGGACTCATCAGAACAGAGTGGGCGAGCTGACCAATCAGAGCACACTGGGCTCACAGGGAGGGGGGGGGCGGGAGCTCCAACAAGCCGTTTAGGACAGAGTGAATACACATACTATACAGAGATGCTGTATGAGAAACCAATGTGAGTTTGGAAAATTGCACAATATAAATCTATTCTAGTATACTTCAACAATGGAATTATGATCAGTAGAAATGGCCATGACATGGGACCTTTAATAATTTTCTTTGCTTTTGTATTGCAGTGTGGAGCTAGTTAGATGTAGTATAATAAGTATGATCAGGAAAAATTCAGATCAGATTTTGTAACATAACACTAACACTGTTTGTCTGCTTAGCACATGCTCTGTTCATGTGTTTTCACATTTAACATTACATGAGAAATGGCTAGGCTGGTGTTGCTGCAGTGTAAATAAAACTGTTTTAATTGTTTAGCTATAATTGAATAATTGCTGTTTGGGTGCGAGCTTTATAGCATTAAGGTAAATAAAACAGAGCCACCACAGAAACTGAAATGTCATCAAAACTAAACCCAATGAAAGAGGCAGCTCCAAGTTTTTAAAATGGGAAGAATATAGTAAGATTTCACATATCAACAAAAATAAATACAGGAAATAGTCAATTATATGCAGATTTCTGTTAGTAATGAATATGTCAGCATCTTTTGAAGCTGCTACCCGACATGTGGGATTTATTCCTGCCCCTTCCCACCGTATCCTCCCATTTCTGTCAGCCTTTCACTTCTCGTACTGTACGTCTGAGAACCGTGTACCAGCCCCGGCCCTCTTCAAAGCCGGGGGCAGCTCCCCTTTCATGCCATGTTATGAGAAAGCTCAAATTTAAATGTTATGTTTTCACTCCTTCTCCTTAAAGCGGGATATTAAGTCAATCTGTGGTAGATTGCCAGGGCTATAGAACATTTTATGTTTTATGAAACGGGGCTGTGGTGTGCACGCACACACATTTAGAGATTTAAAGCTGACTGATCAAAGCCTCACATCCAAGAACAACAAACCCTGGTCTTTCTCAGGATCCACGCTGCCAGGTTTCAGAACAGATGAGAAGCATATGTAGGCGCTGGTGCCCTGTGCAGGTGCCTGCCTGCATGCCACAATGCCAGGGACTGTTCCTGTCGACATTTAAATGTATTTTTCACACTGGAAAATGCACCCTGGTATCATTAAGATGTGTTTTTTTGCACCAATTGACTAAGAAGATGGAATTTGTAGGTGCTCAAGAAAGAAATTACTGTACCTTTCATGATTCCTCTCTCAAGAATCCTTTTTAAACAACTTGTGGTTCTGATGCTCAAAGTGATGGTGGTGATATTGCAGTCCCCTTCACCTTGTTTTCCACAAAGCAAGTGTCCAGGAACAACAAAGGCAGTCACCAATGTACCTTTGAGGTGCCAGCAAACTCATTCGTGAAAGGTTTTCCAGTTTTCCAAAGAAAGAAGAACGCCCAAAAGTCCCGAAAAGTCTTACTTCCACATGTTTGAAAACTGGTGAACAACAAGCAAACACCTGAGGATTCTGCCACATTGAGTGTTATTCCGTATGGCCAAAAAAAAAAGACACCTCTGCAGCCTGATTTGTAGATTATTTCATATATTATTTTAAACCTATTAGTGCAGAAGGAAACTGCCCAAATCTCCTCTTAAGTTCTGAACATGTGTGTCTGCCTGCAGCTTTCTGGCATCATCCCTCTCCCATCCAGAGCCTGAGGAAACTAAACCTCCTCAGACAGAAACCATGTGAGAGAGAGAGGGAGGAAATGGAGCATGAGGGGAGGACGAGAAAGAAGAAGGGTGGTAAGAAAGGGAGAGAGAGAGAGATGGGAGGGGGAACAAAGAAACTGGAAAATGAGGGAGGGAAGGAGGGACTGGAAAGGGGACAGGGTGAAAAAAAGAAGGGAGGGGGGGGAGGGTCCATGTGTTTTTGAAAGTCAGTTTGTGGCTAAGGCTAATTGCTAACAAATGTTTTAACATTGTGGTGTGAGAGCAACTTCAGTGGCCTTGGCCTGTGGGACAGAAAAACAGTTTCTCTGAACACACACCTACACCTACACACACTCCTACAAACACACACATGTCAAAGCTATAATCCCTATCTGGCACCGGGTCGCAGTCTTCTCAGCTTGCTCACGCTAACCTCCACTATGCGTGTGTGAGACTCAACAGCAGGTGTAATAATCTCACCGACACACACATCCGGCCTTCCAGCTGACGAGGCGGCTCCAGTGGCTATCTGGCATCGCTGATTCTCACCTCTTTCATTTCCTCTCCTGCCTCTGCAAAAAAGAGAAGATGTGTGTATTATTCTAGTGGGTTGTTAGATTCATACTCATCCAAAAAATTTGAAAACCACCGTGTATTTTTGCACAGACATCAGCAGAGGTGGCTCTCAGGTCATAACTTGAGTAAAAGTAGCAATACCAGGGTAGAAATACATTTTCATTTATTGACTTAAAGTGGCCCTATTATGCTTTTAGGGTTTTTCTTTTCCTGTAGTGTGTTATAGAGGTTTGTTTGCTTGTAAATGGTCTGCAAAGGCTGAAATCCCACACACCCACAACAACTAATGGTCACACAATAAATAAAAGCTATTTAGATAAACACTTTCCAGCCCAAAAAGTCAAATTGTTCTGTATTACATCTTAGTGCATAACGCCTTTTTGCTGATTACTTCTACATCCCTGCATGCCTTTGAAGACCCTTTTTCCATCCCGTCTTTTTCTTGACAAGTTATTTTAGCTTTTGATGCTACAGTTTGAACAAATGAGGATCTTAAGAGGTAATTTAATGACCAACATCAGTCAGCAGGACTTTGATCTTGAAGCCACCGGAATGTGAAGTTTCCAAATCATGCACATTCCAACACACTCATACCCATGAATCTACCCAGAAACACCATTTCCCCGAAATTGATACCAGAATCGTCCAAATGTTTGAAGTTCATCTGTTAGCCACGGGTCGTTCACTACCACCAAGTAAGCCTGCTGATAATTATGTTTTGTGTTGGAAGCCAGCGGAGCAGCTCGTTCAGAGCCCTCTGCGTGTGTATGAAGATGTTGGAATCCATGCCACTGATCCAGTATTGGCTGCAGAGCTACATGGCTTTAATTCGGTGGCCAATTTAACAGTGGAGCGCACGCACGCACGCACGCACGCACGCACGCACGCATGCACGCACACACACACACGCACACACACACACACACACACACACACACACACACACACACACACACACACACACACACAAAGTGGAGCAAAACAGAAGAATTCAAAGGGTCATGTAACAGATAATTAGTTTAGTCACACAGGATCTACAGCTGGTAAACTTTTTACACTGAACGACACAAAGTAAACAAACCTCCAGGCCAGTAAGTTTTAACTCCACATGTGCACCGTTGGCCTGTGTGATGGAAACATCTAACTTACATAAGCTGGTAACAAATGTAACAAAGGTTGTTTTTGTCAAAATGTGTAAAATGTTCTCATATAAGTTGTACAGATGTTAACTAACTAGTTACGACTTGGAGAGTGGGTTTTTAAGCACATTTTTGAGCTTTTAGAGCTATGTGAAGTTTTAATAATTGAACATCAGTTATGTCAGAACATTACAAGATTGAAGATAAAAAAAAGATGGAGATGTGGAATCAAAAGAAATAAGTTTAACATACCTATATCCCGCTCCTCATCTCTGCCTGAGGCTAGTTGCTTACTAGCATCACAACTTAATCTCCAACTGAACATATAAAGTCAAGATGCATTGTGGGACATGTAGGTAACATTTTTTGATAAAAAAGTTTGGTAGGAATAAACATTTTGGTTCTCATGCATAATTATATATTTTTAAATACTAACATCATGAGCCAGCCAATGTTGGAGTAAACTGCCAAAATCGATCGAGTATTCCAACTATTTTACTGCCGGTAAAATAGGAAGTAAAAGAAAGAGTAGAGACAGCTGATGTTGTCGTATTTTTGTAATGGTCAACAAGACGTATCCCTTTATTTGCAGTTGACTTTTAAAGTCTTGTGTCTTGTGAGATCTAAAAAACATGATTGTTATGCTTCAGTTTCTTCAAATTGACCCCACATTCCCCAAACCCCCGTTGCTTCTTTATGCAAAGTGGATGCTGTTTGGGACATTTGTGGAAACATTTCAAAAAGTCAAGACAATGCAAGTAAAGGGCAAACATTTGAGAAATATGACATATCACCTCACACCACAAAAGTTTGATTTAAAAAGACATCTCAGAAGAACTTGCATGCACCTTACGCACACGTAGATAAATGTGTTTTATTCAATGACCTTTAATGCCATTAAAAGTGCAGGGAACTTAATGAGTCACACACTCAACAAAATCTCTACTAGCACCAGGACAAATTGGAAATCCCATTTGTTCCACATTTGCGTTAAAACAAATGCCAAAACCAAATTTGTTTTGGTCTGTTGTCCGGATGACAATCATTGTCCTAATTTGTTGGGCAAAACAAAACTGCATGTGTTATCCAGAATTGTTTATCAGAAACATCCTGTAGCGCCAATGCCTCAAAAATAAGTGAAAAATCTAAATAAAGCACATTTTACATCTCCCTATGCATGTATAGGATGAGGAGCATCTGTGCGTGTGCAAGGGAGTAAAGGGTAAACTCTGCAAGATGCTCCAAGAATCCCATCTTCTGCACTGCATGTCTGACAACAATTTGATCTTTTGCAACAACACATCCATCTTTGTTCGATGAAGCTCCATCCGGAGTAGATGGTGAAACAAATTAGTCACCAAAAAAGAAATACAGCAAGTGAGGGAAAACAGTGTGGGAAAACAGTGTGGGAAAACAGTGTGGGAAAACAGTGTGGGAAAACAGGAACAAAGTGATATGCAGGAACACTTTTACAGTTGACATCTGGTTTGTCCCACTCCCCCCAAACGTGATCACTATGATTTAAACACTGTCTGTCAGTTTTGCATGCATGGTTTTCAATGGATATAAACTTTGTTTCATAGATTCAATCAACTAAAGCTGCAGTTACGCCTGGCTGCTGTTTAATGGAGGGTGCTGTGTCCCGAATGGCTGGAATTCACACATGGGGGCCATATTGGACCGAGTGTAGAGGACATTTTTTCACTTTGTCCCACTCACATTTAACTAGAAGTCCAATATTCTCTCTATACTCTGTCTTTTCACACTGATGTTTTGCTCACTCCTGTTGATTTATTTTAGATCCAGTGGGATGCTTCTTAAAAGGCTCAAAGTGACTCCCTAAATGTGTGTTAAAAAAACGAAAAAGGGATAAGATATTGAATATTATTTTTACATTTAAACTTAATCTCAGAAATGTGTTATAAATACTGTGTATAAAAGGAAAGATATAACACTCCACAAACAACTGAAAATACACAGTCAAGTACTGTAGGTACTCAGTGTTGAGAATGTACTGTATAAGAATGGAGCTCCTGCCACCTAGTGTTACAATCAGCTATTGCACTTAGTTGTTTTTCTGTGACAATTTTGAGTCTGACAGTTTCCAAAATAAACTCTTTATTAGTTAAAGTACCAGAAGATTCCTGAGCCTTTGTCACAGGGTCATGTTTAAACTTATCAAATATCACAAGATGTATTATAATACACTGTAAACATCTGTGTGTGTGTGTGTGTGTGTGTGTGTGTGTGTGTGTGTGTGTATGTGTGTGTGTGTGTGTGTGTGTGTGTGTGTGTGTGTGTGTGTGTGTGTGTGTGTGTGTGTGTGTGTGTGTGTGTGTGTGTGTGTGTGTGTGTGTGTGTGTGTGTGTGATCAATAACGACTGGTTTCAGAGTCATTTTTGCAGTTTTAAGGTGAGATTGCATTACTAACACACTGCCTCTAGGATTGTCTTTATTTTGTTGCATTGTTTTAGTACCGGTAACTCCCACATCCTTCTGTACAGTGTAGGCCTACTGCAGTTTCACTAAAGAAACAAACATGTTCACGACTAAGCACTGAGAAAGCAGTTAAAGCTCAGTTGCCATCCATAACAATAATGATGGCTGCATTGCATATGTTTCCTGTTTCCATTTCCTTTACATTTTAAGATGGCAAGTATGCATATGCACATTTATTGAATACACATTTTAAGGCTTTGCTAAAGACTTGCTGCCAACATGGAAACCGTTTTATGAATTGTGCATGCAACTTTAGTTTTAGGTCACATGTTTGTCTGTGAAAAGGTGAAAGGGGGGCTGGTAAATGTTGAGTCACAGTCAGGATGAATCAACTGTTTGTCTCTGAGCGCTGCTGCCAGTAAATTACAAATATTCTAGTCAAGTCCTCAGGCTCAGGCCAGGTAAAGTTATACACAATAACAAGAATTAAACGCATTCAGATTTCAAAATAAAATCACAATGTTGTTTACAAATGGTAGAGGAAACAAGGTAATTATTCAGTGGTACACATAAATAGCCATTAATCATAGTGACATTTCTAATAACAGATAGCTATAATATGCATCATTGATGAAAGTCAAGATAAATATCTTCTCACTACATAAAACATATTCAGGAATTATGCAGTGGTGTTTCCAGGTGGTAAATGGCAGGTAAACAACCTACTTGAACGAATGTGAAACCAGAAATACACAATGTGACATAACAGTAGTACGTTTTAACATTAACCACACAGGTGATAATCCGGTTGAATACATACCTGTTCTCATCAATTTGCTTAGCCGTCAATTTGGTCCATTTGCCTATGTTTGCCAAACTTCACAACATTGTCCCTTCTGTTTTCTACTTTGTTAATCCTCTCAGAAAGGTGCTTGATATAATTTAAGCTTATTTTTGACGAGATACCATCCCCTCTCTGAATAAAAAAAAGCATGGAAAGCAAGTCTTATATTAAAAGCTAACCCTTAGCATTTAGCCGCTAGCAGTTAACCCTCGTGCCATTAGCATTAAGCTGTTAGCTTTTAACCGTTAGCAGTTAGCCGTTGGCAGTAAACCGTTAGAAGTGAGCCAGTATGACAACCTAGAAAAGCCACATTTTTAGTTTTTTATGGGTTTTACAGTGTGGTTTTAGTAATTATACCTAAGTAGGGAACTCAATACTTAACCATGACTGTGTTTTCCCCAAACTTTGAAAGACATTTTCATGATAGCCTTTTATTTTGAAGGGCAATAGCGGAAGTGGGCTTTTATGTTGCTGTAGCTTGACAGTAGCGGCGCCGTGCAGCATGAGTCACGTGTCTGCACCTTCGCAGTTATCCGCGGGTATAAAAACCAGCAGCAGAGAGAACGACGCAGCTTCAGACGGTCTGGAGTCTCAGGAAACAAACAGAGGTGAGTCAGAGGGGCTTTTATTTTGTAGAGAATCTGCAGCTTGGTGATGCTTTTAGAAAATCTATTTAATGCAAGGGTCGTGATAAAAGCGTTATTATGCCAAATGAAAATAGAATAGAGTGCAACATATTTCCCATGTTTAGCTCAGGACATGTCAACATCTCTAACTTTGATTCGGCTGTATATTATATAGCTTGCATGTCTTTTAAATGTGGTTCTTTTAGTTGTTTTAATGTCTGACAAGGTGACTGCTGCTTTGTATAGCTTACTCATGGGTGTGACCTCCATTTTTGGATCAAAACAACTGGATTAGGGTAGATGACATCATGTTGTTGTTTTTCTTTGATGCACTTTAAATTGGGCACACCAAGCACCAATATAACAGTGAAATAGGAACGTTAACATGCTTTTTGTTAATGAACTGTTGAAAGAAAAATACATTTCTGGCAGTCATATTTTTCCTCCAATGTGCATATGCCTAGAATAACTATTTGTAATATCAACAGTTCTAAAAATAAAAAGGTATTGTGCGTATTGTAGTTTAGAACTGACCTTCATTTCTCCATAACCACATGACAGGTGTATGCGTTGGGTACTCAAATCCCCAAACACCTGAAATGAGGCCAAAATGAGGTCACATGTGCCAGTGTCCCATTTGTTGTAGAAGAAGCCCTGATGATCCAGATTAGATGAATTCGTCCTTCGTATTCTGCTATTGAGAGAGCTGTTCGTGTAGGTTTGAGTTTCTAATAGAGAGAATAAGACAGAAGCAGAAAACAAGCAGATATCAGCGGATGTATAAAGGCTCTTAAGAGATATTTTAGGGCATTGAAGCTCAAGAAAGATAATATTTAAAAGATCATTTTCAATCTATTTTAGGCAACAAATCAATAAATAGTTTCAGCTTCATAGCATGTAGTGATATACACAATGCAATATGTGTGACAGACTATATAGTAATATAACAATGCCATTAAGTGCTGCATGCAGAATAGAAATGGAAGAGAAAAGCATGATATATAGTATTTACTATAATAATAAAATACAAAGTTGATAAGATAATAGTAATATACTATTACCATATGTGTAATAATATCGGTTTTAGATTAAAATAATTGTAGACACAAACACTTTTACTGTATTTTACTCCACAAAGCTGAAACAGAACTTTCTGGAAGGCCTTTCTGGCAACATCTGGACGGTCGCTGGGTTTGCATTCTTTCAGTTGTGTAACCAGGGTCCCTGCAGCTGCTATTCAGCAAATAATGTCCCTCCACCTCTGCCTTGTAAATTATTTCTCCTTTCTCTCCTTCTCCTTTTTATATGTTTGACTTTCTCCCCGTTAACCTTTCCCTTCTGTGTCTAGCTCTCTCAGGTTCGGTGTTTTCCTCATGTGTTTCTCATTCTTTCCTCTCTCTGCACGTCAAGATTTACTTTTTTTCTCATTAAAAAAAGGTCTCACTGGTCCCAGTCTTCCCCTGTTCACTAACCTTCCAGTAACTGGTCATTAAAGCGAGAGGCTTATTGTGGCATGAATAATGACCTCATTGTGCAAGCCGCCGCAGTTTGCTGCACTGTACGTGTTAACATCGTGAACAGATGAGCTCATATGGAGAAAGTAGGACATTTTAGTTTTTTTTAGGCCCTACAGTAGGTGGGCGTCCAGTCCTTTCTTTTTCATTTCTCACTGCAGATTACAAGCACATTGAATGAGAGAATTTACATCGACACTACTGAATTTATCATCCTATTAATAAATATAATTGTAAACTAGATGTATCTACAAGGTGACACAATCCATTTGAGTTTGAGGTAATCCTTATGTTGTGTTATTCTGTGTCCTAAAATACTAAATAAGTCAGCTGACATTTAGATTATCTGCGTATTAAATATTTAAATTATATTTAATGCAGCAGCCATAAAAATATCTTGAACATCTGAGCTTGAATGAAAAGTTTGCAACTTCACAATACTGAGTGGTCTGTGTATGTTATACCGCCAGACAAAGTGGAATAAGATTGAAAAAGTGCAGAAACTGTATGTTAATAGCTCACTTTTTGGGGACTGATTTATCCCAAATATGATGTAAAAAATCATTTTTACTTGTTTCCATAGAAACAGTTCATGGTGGGCGAGCACGCACTGCAGAAACATCACTGAGGAGGGGAGGAGTCTGATCAATACGTTTACATAAGAATTTGAGATATTTCATTTTTGACATTTTATAAAAACACTGAATACAGATACTCAACAATTTACTTTTCACTGCATCCCTGTAAGCTCTGATCTGAAGTGTTTTTTGACCAAATGGACAGAATCACTATGTATAAATGAGTTGCTCGTGATCTCTCAGGGTTAGAAGGGTGACGAGAAGGTGTGTTTTAGCATCTTTCTGCTCATAATTATCTGATTTGGTTCAGTTTTAAAGCTCAGAAAAGTGGAGGTATAACGCCAAGGTGTCTACGCAGTTGGACTGATTGAATGGTGGATTTAGATCACCATGTATTTAAGGGAAAAGGGAGGATTAAACCCTGCTGCAGGAATAATCAACAGAGAGCAGATTTAAACTGTTTGGGAAAAGCCTCACCGAGCCGAGATAAGGCCGGTCCATCTGTCTGATTACTTTCTTTCTATGTGTTTGTTTGTAAGTGGACAAAATGTGTCTGTCTGTTAAAACTGTCTGTACTGGCAGCTGACCAAACACAGAGGAACATTGGGTAAACAGAAAAAAGCTCCTGCTGTTCTTTATATAATGCCCAGTTGGCTAAAGGCACAGGAAACACTGATCTGAGGTCAGCGGATTGATAATGACCTTGCTTTTAGTGAAAGGAACAGCATGCAAGAAAAATGATGCATTCATCAGGGATCAGTTTGAATTATTTATCAGTATTGATCACTGCGGTTATTTTAGGTTTCGCTGTGTAAGGGGGGAAAACTGCTGAGCAATGATGGTCATTATCTCCTGCGTAGGTCTCTGGTTTCTCCACAGCTCGTGGCGCCCTCTAGTGGAGATGGAGGGACTTTACAACAACATTACAGGACTTGAAACTGAATCTGTATGCTCATGTCTTTCCAGTTTTTTTTCTCATCATTGCCTGCTGGCCCTGTGAGAGTCAGAGAGGATGTTAATGATGATGATGATGATGAAGAAGAAGGGGTCCAAGATCCTCGCCGTGGTGGCTTTAATTCTGGCTTCAGTCAACTGTCTTGTTCCTCCATCAAAAGAAGATCTTAACCGTAAGTTTCTCGACAAAGGCATCAGAAGACTTCAATAAAAAAACAAAGATTACATGTTTTTTCTTTCTTTAAAAACGGTTGGGATTTCACATTTTATAATACCCGTTACCTGCAATATATTTCAGAAACAAAAGTCTAAAACCCTGGCCATTTGACACTAAAGTTACAGTATTTCAATAGCTAGATATTAATAGAGAAAACAAATGCATTGTCATTTAGTTTGAACTGGTCCCAGAAAAGGAAAGACACTTACCCCGTGTATTATATTCATGTTTTTATGAATATGTGAGGATGTGGCCGTTTCAGGCGCCCAGCAAGAAGTTAAAAGGTTATTGAATTATATTAAATATAAATACATGTTAACCAACAAATTAATTATTGAATACATGAAATAATCAGTTTTGTCAAAGAGGGCAGAAATGCAGAAGTTACAAGAACCCTCACCTGCAGTGGATATGAGATACATTCCCTTTTATTTTCTTCTTTACAGAGATCTCCATCCAGGGGGAGAAGTTTCTGGATAAACAGATCGAGACTGCCGTGAACGGAGTGAAGGAGATGGAGAGCGTGATGCAGACATCTTCAGAGGAGCATCAGAAGTTTTTGGACGCCCTGGAGAAGACCAAGGACCTAAAAGAGGTAGAAACAGCTCATCATTATTCCATATCAAAGCAAAATGTATTTAATTTGGGTTGGTTATTTGATCCATACATCCAAATTGATCCGTAGAAAAACCTTATATGCAACGATAACTAATGATAAACAATCCCGCCAAAATAAGAGCTTGCCTGTTAAAGGTCCCCTATTATACTGTTTTTCATCAATATATTATAGCTCTCAGATATATACAGAACTTGTCTCTGATTGGCTCCAAACACCAAACAGATCATTGCAGCATTACCCATAATCCCCTCTGTTTCAGCCCTGTTTCCAAAGTGCTGATTCTCTGTCTGTTACTTTAGATGAAAATAAGGAGCCCCTCCCCACGCCCCTCTGAGAGATATTTGGTTAAAAAGAACACAATGGTGCTCTAGGAGGAGATTCAGGTGATAAGGGGGGGGGGGGTTACCTTGGTTGGTGATTGGCTAATGGTTACACAAGCCAGAAAATCGTTATGACATCATAAAGTGGGCAAAATCTGATCAGCTCATTTTCAGACAGGTTTTTATAGAAATGGTTCAGGACAAAAAGAGAGAGAATCTTTTTTCCTGAAACGTTCAGAATCTCTTTCCACAGAGGGGACACATGTTGATGTAGAAGAGACATGAAAAAGTGGATTTTGCATAATAGGTGACCTTTAAATGTGTGTTTCTGTCTGCCCTCAGGAGGCAATGCGCTCGGCTCAGGAAATGGAGGCCAAGCTGGAGCAGGAGGAGGAGGTCTGTAACGACACCATGAGGGCTCTGTGGGAGGAGTGCAAGCCCTGCCTGAAGAACACCTGCGTCAAATACTACTCTCGTACCTGCAGCAGTGGGTCTGGACTGGTGGGGCGCCAGGTAGGACCAGAACATTACAAATACATGTACTCATACTAAGAGATAAGATAAGATGGAACTTTATTTATCCCCTTGGGGAAATTCAGGCGTTTATGGCAGCAACAGGGTCAGAATGAAAAACAGGATTCACACAAGGTCAAAATCAAGATAACACAGAATACAAATTAAAATAATAATACAGCAAAAATAAACTGGGATAAAGTAACTATTGAAACAGGATATCACAGTAAAAGTTGAGCATTTGTATGAACATGATACATAAGATAAGATAACATGTACAGAGCTTTGATTATAGTCCATTATTTAAGGTCATAATGGAGTTTAATTGCGTAAACACTGCTTGGAGAATGAATCCCTATTGCTGGTTCATTATAGGAAGTGACTGTAATGCAATTTTTTCTTGGCATATATTGGTATCAGGAGCAGAAACCTCTCAAAAAAACTCTAACCCAACCCCAGTCTCTCCCTCTCTTGTCTCTCCTGATAAGCTTAACAAATACATATTTTATACAGATATTAAATATAAAGAATGACTCTTTGCTTGCAGCTGGAAGGGGTGCTGAACAGAACGTCCCCCTTCTCCATCTGGATCAACGGGGAGAACATGGATGTGCTGCAGCAGGAGGGGCAGCGGCAGAGCCAAGAGTTCACCAACCTGGAGGAGAAATACTCCGAGATGGCCCACGGTGTCAACAGCATCTTTTCAAACAGCATGAAGGTAAGACGGATACAAACACTGGACACAGAGATATATATAAAAGCTCAAACAGTAGAATTGTGTGGTGAATTGTTAGATGATTGTTAGAAAAATATCACTCGTCACCGGCTTGAGCTTCAATAATCAGGATCCATGTGTTTATGATCCTCTCAAGAATGGAAGTAGTCATCACATACAGAGCATCAACTAGTTCCTGAACAGTGTCCTTCACATGCTGATATACAAGAGAGGGAGTTACACAGTCACAAGATGGAGGAATAGAAAGCAGTATTCAATGTTTAGTTCAGATTAGCTCCACGTCAGAAATGATCATGCTTGCTATGTGTCTATCTCCATAGAGGCTGAATCATCATGTTAATCACATAGCTATCATATGCCTAAAACAGTCCTGATGCTCTTCTAGGTAATCATACATCCTGTCATGCACACAGCTACAGTTGGGATACCTTTGTTATCATGTGGACTCTGATATTGGATGATTACATTCAGTATTTTCCCAACACTGATAATGGATCTTGAATCAAAGGCATTAACGGGCGGTGTCTCTGTTGTTGTTGTTGTTGTTGTTGTTTCTCAGGTGGCTGACCATCTGCACTTCAACCCTCCATCGTTCTTTTTCTCTGATTTCCTGGGACCGTTCACTCGTCGGAGCAGAAGCATTCGCTCGCTCTTCAGAGATCCGTTCCACGGCTTCCAGGATTTGTTCTCCCCGATGATGGGCATGAGCAGAAACATCTTCAGCTCTATGGGCTCCATGGTGGACTCAGACACAGCTCCCAGTGAAGGTACATCTCTGACATAAATAAATCAGAACTGTAGAAGCCCTCAGTCAGATCAGTCGTTTTAGGTTAGGTCTGTTCATAGCATTTACTCTCATCTATAAAACCCAGGTCAAAAAGAACACATTAAGCAGTGAGGTAGATTCGTTTTTAAAGTAGTATGAAAAAAACCAGTTGATTAAAAAGGCAGGCCACCTGTATGCAAACTGTTATTGCATTGTGGAAAAAACTAAAGTGTGACAAAGGGAAAAATGTGTCCCATCTAAGTCAAAAGGTAACCGTTTAACCATTAAAATGCAATTATTGGGTATACAAACTTCCTCATACATGTACAGTATGCACATTTGTGTCATATCATGGGAAATAATGCGAAAATATAATATCAAGTTGGATATTGAAAGTGGATTTTGCAGGGTTTTTCACTTAGTTTTCAATCATACATGTACTTAAAACGAACATTTGATTTTGATTGCTTTTGTGTCTTGTTGCAGACGGCAGCCTGAACGAGGACGTGGTCATCACCAAACCTTTTGGCGACGGCTCGATGACCTGCAGGGAGATCCGCCGCAACTCAGCCGGCTGCATCAAGTTCAGAGAAGAGTGTCAGAAGTGCAAAGAAATCCAGCAGATGGGTGAGATATAGCATTTCATCTTTCTAACAGTGCTTGATGTCAGTCTTTTCAGATATAATGAAGTGTTAAGCCCAAAATAAGTGATTTTTGGCCACTATCGTCAAAAATAACACCTAAAATACACCACAGTAAAGGTCTTTGGTCAGATAGGCCATATAGTCTTGGACTGAATTGCCAAAAATCCTGCACTTAATAAAAAGTAAATGTCCTTATTATCCCGGTGTAATCAGATAAGTGTTTTTTCTAACCTTACTCGTGCGTCTTGATGATATTTCCCCCGCAGACTGCTCCGGGAGGAAGCCTCTGGAAGGCCCTCTGAAGGCGGAGCTGGAGGAGGCGCTGGCCCTGGCCGAGCGGTTCACTCAGCAGTACAACCTCCTCCTGAAGAGGTTCGAGGAGAAGATGCTCAACACCTCCTCCGTCCTCGACATGCTCAACAGAGAGTTCGGCTGGGTGTCCTCTCTGGCCAACATCACTGACGTCTTCCAGGTTCAGACGGTCACGGTACGTACACCTGTGGCAAAACTCCATGTGTGTGATGAAGTCTCTCCTCAATCAACAACATATGAATTTCTAAAAGTCTGCTACAGAAAATGTATACGGATATTTTTGGGGGTTTTCCCTTTCCTGTAGTGTGTTAAATAGGTTTGTTTGCATGTGAATGGTCTGCAAAGGCTCTCTATCTCATTATAACCATTTCTACTTCAATACCTTTCCACTGCGAACACTTCTTTATCGATTCATTGCTGTCCTTATTTTACCCAGTGGATTTGATCCTCTTACCTTTCCCTGCAGGTGACGGGCAGTGACGCTGAAGAGAAGCCCGGCGAGGAGCAGAAGCCGGCAGAAACGAGCGTGTCCGTGCAGCTGTTCGACGCTCCGGCCATGAACGTCAGCGTGCCGGGCGACATTCCCTGGAGCGACCCCAAGTTCTCCGAGGTCGTGGCCCAGGAGGCTCTGGATCGCTACAGGGAGAGCAGCGTGTGAGTGTCCAGCACATTTGGTGTATAATATCCAAAAACGACATTTCTTTAAATGTGTGTTTCCTTGCTACTTGTTCATGTTCTTGTCCATTGCACTGCCACATAAACCCAAGGTTACCGACCATATCGTTTGTAGAGCTGCTAGAATTTCAAATGTTCTACATAATGGAAACGACCACAGAGTTACTAAACTGCACTTAAGTGCTTTGGTACCAATTTAAATAACTATAGTTTTTCCATTTTGATAGACTTTCTCTTTTTAACTCACAATATCTAACGCATACTAGTTCTCCCTACGCTACCTTTACCTAATTCAATTATTTGACAATTTGGATTTAATTGTTTTTGATGAAAATCTTGTTATCTCTTTCAGCTAATTTTCTTAAAGGTCCCATGTCATGGCCATTTCTACTGATCATAATTCCATTGTTGAGGTCTACTAGAATAGATTTATATTGTGCAATTTTCCAAACTCACATTGGTTTCTCATACAGCATCTCTGTGTAGTATGTATATTCACTCTCTGTCCTAAACGGCTTGTTGGAGCTCCTGCCCCCCCCTCCCTGTGAGCCCAGTGGCCGTCTGCGAGACAGCGAGACACAGCGAGACACAGCGAAACCAGCCCGAACACACACACACACACACACCCGCAGCCTGGCTGGGAGTTTGTGTGTGTGCTCACACACCGACTCACAGCCTCGCCGCGTCCCGCCGTCTCAGGGAGGAGAAATCGGCGGAGCTGCAGCTGAGAAAAGATTGAGTGTGTGTGTGTGTGAGGAAGTCCGTGGATTGGTCAATTTGGACCAATCCACGGAGGGGTCGTCGTTACATCACTTGGTTCCCGAAAGAAAGAAATGGAAAAAGAGAAATCTCCAACGAGGCGTTCTGGGGCAGCATAGACAGGTCTTTTCTGTGTTAGAGTTTTACTCGCTACAGGGTGTACTTTGAGGGTTTGTGACTCTGCAGACCGTTTACATGCATACAAACCTACATAACACACAAGGGGACGGGTAATAACCGGAAAAGCATGACATGGGACCTTTAATTATTTTGTTTCCAAAGACAAAAAAAACATTAACACTGACAGAACACTTAGTTCTTGTCCTCAATTCCTGGTTACTCTCTGACTTTATTCAGCATGGTAATGAATGAATGAATGAATAGCATGTCACACAAAAAGAGTAACAGACGATCTCTAATCTCCTTCTCTTTGTTTTTCAACAGTATGGTCAAATAAAGTCCCAAACCTGCGCTGTCTGCTGACAGGAGAATGTTCTGGACTCATCACCAGAAACCCCGCACATAAACACACCTGGAAAATAAACCTGAAGCCAACGCACTGACTCTGTTGTAAATCCTCTCAAAATCCTGCTTTAGACAACGACTCAGTTTAACCTCAGAGATTTATATTGTAACCTTAGAGCTCTTTGTCCTGCTGTCAGAGAAGATATTCAGTAGATGTAGATAACAACAAAAGGCTGTATATCATGTGAGCTTGGCTTTGCAAAAAAGGGGCTTTTTCTGCTTGAGTTTCATATTAAAGAAATCTGCACACAGCTTTTCTTATATATAAAGATGAATTAACTGATATTTCCTCCCATCACATTTCAGTAAAACAAGGATTGGTTTGTTGCTAAGATTTGTAGAAGATGTTAAGTAAGTTTGGAGTGAGTTACTTCAAGTTGTGTCAGTGACTTTATTTACCCGATGCACCGTCCTACAGATCTCTGATAGCTGCTGTCGGAGTTGGTGGAAGTGGTTCATTCTCTGGAGCTAAACTCACTGATTAGAGTTTGTGTTTGTGATTGCTTTAAGTCCCTCAGTCCCGCAAAGAAGGAATACATAGAGATGTAATAAACCTGCTCAAACCCAATCAGTGTCGTTGTGTTTCTTTTGGACAGCTTGACACCCTTTGCCAAACAGAGATTTTCTCATTAATGGAACCAAAATGCATCCATCTTGCTAGAGTGGTGAAGGTCTGCATTTATACAATTGCTGACATGGAAAACTTCAACAATATAACTTCTTTATCAAACTTCTTCTGGCTTAAAGTTGGTGCACAGAAACAGGGGAACAAACACATGCTGAGACACATTTTATGTTGGCTTTTGAAAGTATACAAGACGTTTTCCACTCTTTCTTTTTGCATTATAGATTTGATATGGTTTTAAAAAAACAAATATCTCTCATCAGTCCTTTGTGTGACGCCACTCCAAAATGATCTCAGGTAAATCCTGTTTGCTCGGATTATCCTGAGATTTCTCTAGAACTTGTTGAAGAGTAATGGGTCAAGTTTTAATCAACGATTTGCAAATGCGTACTTCTCTGTCCTTGCATCCACATCGTTTGCTTTTTTTCACTGCAGTATTGAGTTCTTCCTTAATCTGGTTTGGTTTAAATTCGAGCAATTTCAAAAGGATTTATTCTGTTATTTGACATCATATAGATATTAGGTTTAATAGTAATTGCTTCTGGAAATATGAAAGGTTTTCCTCAAAAACATTAAAACAAATGAAACCAAACAGGCTTACAAAATGAAATGACTTTTTTGGAGAACAAATAATTATTTCTGGATTTCCTCCAATGTATCTTTACATAATATGAAATATCCATGATTGAAACAACAACCAAAGTTTAAGGGAAAAGTAAAGAAATTAACTCAAAACTGCTTTTATTTGTTTACTTCCTGTGACCTTTCAATAAGTGCAAAAGACACAATTGCATGGAGTTCATTTTAAAGTGTAAAACATCCCCAAAAAGTTCTCCTTTTGGCAAAAGGTGTGTATTCATATCATACCTTAAAGTGGACCTATCATTCTATATTTGAATAATATAGTGTAGGACCATACCTATATAAGGCATATTTATACTTTTTTTTCCTTCAAAATACCAAACAGATCATGCATTTTAGCCATGCCTCATTTCGCTCAATTTGACATGTTTTACCCCTGTTTTGGCAAGGGCAGATTCAGTGAGAACAGCACCATCTACAGGCCTGGCATATGTACTACAGCGTCTCCAGCGCTTTCGAACGGCAATGGCCGTGGCTGTCTCCTCCTGATTGGTGGAGTTGGCCCAATAGCCGTAGCGCCACCGTCCTGACGTCAGGACAGTGTTCAAATCTGGATCAGTTTTTATCAGATCCGTTGCAGACCCTTTTTTAGAGATTTGGGTATGGAGGAAAATAGAGAGGGTTGTGTTTTCTGACACTTGGTGAGTTCCCTGGAACACCGGGGACACATATTCATGTATAAAAGACGTACAAAAGTGCATTTTGCATGATAGGTCCCCTTTAAGGGTAGGGTAGGTAAGAATGGAGAAACCAGCTCGAGTGCGCTAGAATTTGAAAGTACGCAGCCGAAAAGAAATCTGCCCCTTCCTTCAGACTTCCTTATAGAGCCCCTCCTCCAACACACACGAACGCGCACATGACCAATGAGGGCACGAGATAAGTTTGTGCACAGATGGAAGGCTGACAGGCAGGTAGGCCATCCAGTTACTTTAGCCGGGCCGGCTAAAATGATTGGTCGTGCTTTTTACAGTATTACGGCTTCCACAGATGACATTTTTGTATGGATTTTTTGTCAAAGCACTTAAGATATTCATTGCTATCGGGATGTTAACAGCATTCCATGGAATATAACAAAAAGTGTATCTGAAGTGAATTACCTACCCTACCTTTAATTTCTCATTAAACGATCTGTAGACAGAAAATATTTTCCAGAGCCAAACAACAAAGGAGAGCAGCGTTTAAAATATTGTGCCGTTTTTTATTTTTGTGTAAAAATCACACAGCTGCTAGTTGACTCTGCAGAGATACAGTACATCCATGCAGTTAAACATCTAGGATCCCACAGCCAAGAGAGAAGGAATTAAATAGAATATTCTTTCGCTGTTAGTCAGCAATTAATGCAAATGTACATATGAGTCCAAAAGTGTGTATCATATACAATATACAACACAGATCTGGGAGCAAATAGCATTCAAAATCCCATCAAAGACTCAAGAGGTGATTGCTTCTGCCTGTCTGGATTGCCTTTGGGGGTTTAAAGGATGAACGGGGAGCTGTTGTGCTAGCAAACATAAATCAATCCTGCATTTTAATAGGGTTTCAAATGGTATTAGTTCCAGGTCTGGAAACGATATAACACACACACACACGCACACACACCAAGAACATCATCGTCCTCAACAGCAGAAAAAAGAAGGCGAGCCTTGATAGGACAAGGGGTCAGAGGTCAGTCAGCCACGGAGGAAACCTGAACGCCAGTCGGGGAGTAAGGCTTTGAGAAGAACACAGATTCTTCAGACACACAGGAAGCTCCGGGGACAAAACACTTATAAAAAATAATTAACCCAACAAGAGTTTTAGGGTACTGGCACAAAAAACCTTACAGTTTCCAAGGTGAAGAAATAAAATGAGTGGTTCATTCTTCTTCTTTTTTTTAAATACGCATGAAGGACAACATGCAAGTTAAAAGAAAGCAGGAAGAGGGATGTAACAAGTAAAAATACAAGGAGCGGGGGGGGGGGTTAGGTTCAAAGTGCAGTTGGGTCATTCAGGTCTCCTTTTCTGTCGACTGGTCTCCGTCTGTAGTAAGCTTCGTCTACACCCAGCCATGGTCACATCTCGCACATTTAGGGTGAAAGTGCCCCGATAAAACACTGATCTGGACTTCCCTCTGGAGCAGGGGGAGAGCTCCAGGAAGAAAGAAAAAAGGCCGATTGAATCACTAAGTAAATGGTGTTCTGGAAGATCTACGATACAAAAACCAGAGTATACTGCTCACACAGTTGCTACTATCATAGTACAAACAGCTAAGTATAGTTGTGAGGATGTATCGCCCGTACTTGCATAGTGCCGCCTGCCCGATTAGAAAACCGCTGAGTTTTTAAATCTGTAACTCTAGATCTGTGCAGTTTGCTGATCACAAGAAGAATTATTCATAAATTTAGACCCCTGCAGTCAAGCAGCTGGAAAATCTTCAAACCGTTCGAGTGAATATGTGTTTTGAACTGGTTTCCCATCCATGTGAAAGAAAGACGGTAAAAAAAGCAACTGAAATGTTTAAAAAAGAAAGCTGAGATGTTTACACACAAGAGAAACCTGAAGGGGAAAAAAAATAGTTGCATTTCTGTTTTTAAAAACACAGCCCAGACAGACAGAGGTGAGAGAGCAGAGTTCAGTCATTTGGCATAAAGTTTAAACCATTCATTCAGTACACACACACACACACACACACACACACACACAAACACACACACCACACACACACCACAAACACACACACACACACACACACACACACACACCACACCACACACACACACAACACACACACACACACACACACACACACACACACACACACACACACACACACACACACACACACACACACACACACACACACACACACACACACACACACACACACACACACACACACACACACAACACACACACACACACCACACACACACACACACACACACCACACACACACACACACACACACACACACACACACACACACACACACACACACACACACACACACACACACACACACGGGCTGAATTTAATTAATGTCACAGGATGCGTCAAACTAAAACAAAAAGCCTTCACCATAATGATTTAGCCGTGTAAGGCCTCACAAAAACATACACACACACAGTCCTGTTCAGAAGAAGCACAGTATGTTTTAATGGAGACAGACGACACCAAACTCCTGGTGTAGATGTTCTGGAAGCCTCAAAGCTAGCCTTTGCTAAGCTAATCACAGACTCCATTTAAATGATATGGATCTTCTCTAACAAAAGAAATAGTGAAGAAGTATTACTTTGACTACTCAAAAATACTACACTGCTCTTTAAAATGTGCCTGATTTTAAAAGGAGTTTGGTGTGGTAGAGTCCGTACCCCAAGACAGAATAAACACATTGGTGCTAGCTTCAAGTAATCACTAAACAGGAACACAGCTACACAGACACACACACACCTTTCTTCTTCAGTCATTCACAAAGTGATCAGACACCAGCAGTTTTGTCTTCAGACGGCATTCGCAGTTTTGTCCGCCACTCCTAACCGTTTCTCAGTCGTCCTCACTTTCTTTTGAGAAAAATTGAAAAGTGCCAGTTTGTGTAAATCCCACCCCCCCCCACGACGCTCCTGTCACCTCCTCCTCCTCCTCCTCCTCCGCCTCCTCCTGTTGGTGGATCTGTGCTCTCAGTTGCTTCTGGTTTATGATTAATGTGTGTGATGGAGCGTAGGAGTTTTAACGGAGCACCCTGCAGCCGGCCGGAGCCTCCAAGCTGAGATGGTGGGAGGAGGAAGAGGAGGTGGAGAGGGGGGGGGATTCACACCGAGGGTCACAGCCTCGCTTCAGATGAACTACAGCAGAGTTTTCCTCCTCACGTTGGTTAAAGATGAGAGAACGGTCTGAGCTGCTCCAGCTGCACTTCCAGGGATATCCTCTCTTCAAGCAGGTCCTGGAGAATGAGAGGAAGTTAGGAGTGATCTTTTTCCCAGCCTGAAAGAGAGTCATATCGTTATTTATTTTGATTGTGCGTACCTTCAGCTGTTGCTGCAGTTCACTGTTAAGTCGTGCCAACACTGTGTTCGTCTCCTTGTTTCTTCTGATAGAAGCTTGAATCGCCTTTTTGTCTTTTCCAACTGACCTGAAATCACAAATACACATACTTTTGGATTAAAAAGACAAACATAAAAACAACTTCAACACAAGGCAATTCAAAGTGCTTTACAGCTTTACTTAAGACATTAAGAAACATATTATAAAATGGCATTTAAAAACACTAATTTAAAAGCAAAGATAATAGAACATGAATAACAAAAGGTACTATGCAGTGTGAGATACACACATCTGAAATGTTTAGGTCTGACTCTCAATCATTGCTCACTTTTTAGCAGAAATATACCGACGGCCAGATCTAATAGTAATTAAAAATTATCCTGCGGGCCGAAATTAAATCCACCAAGGGCCTGATTTGGCCCCCGGGCCTTGAGTTTGACACATGTGGTTTAGTTATTTCAAGTGTTTCATGCTAAACGAACCCCCCTTTTGAAAATGCTAACCTTAACTCAGCGTTTCTCAAAGTGTGGGGCACGCCCCACTGGTGGGTCGCGAATGGACGCGATGAACGGGAGATTATTATTATTTTTATTTTTTTTGGACCTCAGGCCGGAATCGAACCTGGGTCCTCGCGGGCGGTAGTGGACTGTTACAGCCGGAGACACGCAACAGCGGTGGACTTTCACAGCACTGCTGCGCCGGACCCGCCGGAGCCTCGCAACGGCGGGTGTTTGCAGCGGCGGATGCGGTACCGGCCCACGGAATGCAGCAGCCCACCAACGGCAGCGGCCCTGCCGTTGGTGGCCCAATAGGCCTATGTTTATTTTATTTTTTTTTAACGCAAGCCGTCATCGCCACGGAGGAGCACAGACTCTGTGAGCGAGCGAGACAGAGACAGAGACAGAGACAGAGACAGAGACAGAGACAGAGACAGAGAGAGAGAGAGAGAGAGAGAGAGCACACCTTTATCTATTTAATATAGCCTAGTTGTAAAAAATAAAGTAAGAAATCATTCCAATGTGTATAGGACAGTATAAAAAAAACTGTTTAAAAGGGGAGTGATTAGTAAAATATGCATAAATAAAAAAGAATGCTAACTAGGTAACATAAGATAAGAATAAACAAGTTTAAATGATTTGTTATTGGTTGTGATCATATTCTAAAGATGTTTGGATTATTGAAAAGTATACAGCTCCCTTTCATATGAGTGTTGAGAGCTGTATCCATAAATTCATTTTGTGCTCAGGAGGAGGTTAGGTCCACCCCCAAATAAAGCAGGTTAAAATAATTAAATTGAATACATTTTATTTTAGTAAACACTGAAAACGGGTCCCACAGACCCAAACAGCACACAAAGGTTAAAGGTAAGCATATCATAATGTTAATGTAAAAGTAGCTCACGACTTGTTTTATTTTTTGAAAGTAGCTCTCATCCTAAAAAAGGTTGGAGACCCCTGTTATAGAACGATACATTTGACAATTTTAAGCTTGGCCTACCATTTTATTGGAGCGATGAGGAACAGGTGGGGCTTGAAAAGGCCCACCCGTTCAAAGTGGGGAATGACAGAAAAAGTTTGAGAACCACTGCCTTAACTCAAGTTTACATAGTTCTTCCAAAGCTCTTGTTCACAGACTAACTGAATGTCCTACCTGGGGATGGAGGGCTGAGTGGCCAGGACGGCAGCGATGACATTTGATTTCTGCGGACCGGGTGCCTCGTCCTCCGGTCGCAGCTCGTCTTCAGATTTCAACCTCCGGCGCACAGGTTTGGGAGGCGGGCCTAACGGACCAGACCCAGAACATTTGGCCTGACGGGGAAACAAAAGTAAATGGTATATTGAATATCTTTGGTTTAATGATATTTAATGGTTGATAAGTATTGTTGGAAGTAGTTGATAATATATTCAGTTCATATTTAATAGAAGAATATGTTGACTTACGGAGCTGACAGTGGCTGGGACTCTCTCATCTACTTGGCCGTCACTCTTCACGGTTCTTAAAGGGCCGGCGCCCTCTGAAGGCTTCTCCACCTGTCGGCACACAGAAAAACATCAGATGGTACACTCTGAGACGAACACAGACAATGGGAAACACTTTGGGTGTCAACTTTAAAATGATGCCTGTCATTTTTCCCACACATGCAAGGGATTGTGCGACAATTACGAAAAGACACAATGTAATTCAAAAGATATACTCAGAGAAGTTAAAAAAGGGTAATCATTTTGGACATTCATCAAATGTATTTTCTTCTTAAGACAACTATACCCCAGCTAGTTTGTTGTTAATGCAATTTGTACATTGTTGTGAAACTCTGAATGTAATTTTCAATAACACAGCAGATGTCAATTTCACCACACACACACACACACACAAACCTGTCCTGGCTCACTGTGGACATCGTCCTCCGGCAGGCTGGAAGGCTGGTCAGTCGCAGCGAAGGCCTGAAACTGACTGAAGTCGGCGAAATTGGGCTGATGGGGAATCTGATGGGGGGATGTGGAGGTGGTGAGCGCCGCAGGACCGCCTGGAACAACCTCAGCCTCCGAACGATGCCCGGTGTGTGGTGCTGACGACTGAAAAGAGGGAGGGGAGGGGTGAAGGCCTTCATGAGTAAAATGACACTTGATACAGGAGTTTTTTCTTTCAAGTAATTCAATAAAATGCTATGCAGCCAAGGCGCACGGTACATAGTATAGGTATACAGATCACAATACAATTTATATAACCCTATATAATTTTTTTTAATTAATTTTGACGATGCGATAGGTTGGGTGATGTTTTTCTGTACAAATGTCATAGCATAAAAATTATAAAAACATTATACAGCAACATAAGTATTGCCATGTGATAAAAGCATGTGACTGAAGTGATGGTAATGTTGAACGGAAACTAGGTGATTAGTTTACAAGGAAGACCGATGCGAAGAGATGGGTTTTGAATTTGCATCATTGAGTGTTTCTGTCCCTCTCACCTGTGTGGGGAGGGGTCTCGGAGGCACAGCGGGTGGGTAAGTTATGGCTAAAGATGGCGGTTGTCCTGCAGCGGTTACAGCGGCGAAGGTGCGGTTCATGTCGAGAGACGAGGAGCGAGAGTGAGAGGGGTGCGGGCGGGGGGGCGGCGGAGGGGGGGCTACCACCTTCAGAGTTTCTGGAGACGTCCCCGACAGAGACCTGGACACAAATATGTTTCTTCAATTAAAATTCAAAGAAATGGCAATGACATTCTTCTGACCTGAGCTCCTCCAACAATGCAACATATATAATCAAATGCAAAAACACAAAATACAAAGTAGTGATAAAAATCTTTATACATGTCAATAGAATATGATATGTACGAGAACAGAATATGAAGTTAAATAATGTAAATTAAGACTAAATTAAATACGGTTTATTGCGTGATAACTATTTATATATATTAGCATATTGCAAGATGACAACAGGAATGTTTATCGGAGGCAAGATATGAACAAATTCTCGCTAATCTGTTTACAATGAGATTGATCAGAGCAGATTGGAAAAATAATAACAGGTACAGGAACTTGGATACACAACACAAAGACATGTCAATAAATCAATACTGACCTTTGTCTTGTGATTGGCTCCTGGTCTGAGGTGTAGGAGTCTGAACTGCTGTAGCCATCACCTTTAAGGTAGAGATAATAAAACACATCCCATAAACAAAACATCAGCATGTGAAGACATTTTATTCCAGTTAGTTACAACCTCAATGTGATTGATGACTTGGATATAATGCAAAAGTATGTCAGGCTGAATGGTCTGTAGTGCAGTTGCATTGTGGGTAATGTAGGCACCAGGTTTTGACAAGGAAGAAAGTGGGCAAAAAACAAATGTTGCATTGATTTGTATTTTTTCAACATCTCCCTGGCACAGCAGCCCATCCTTTACTCACCGACAGCGTTGGCGGCTACAAACATGGATGTCGATAGATTGGCTTCCTCGGACAGCTCTGGAGGTTGAGACAGCAGCGGACTGGTCGGGTGGTTGTGGTCTGAGGGTTTAAGATAAAACAAATGTTGAGTTAGCTCTACGGGGTGAAGACCATCTCATTTTATCACTAAATATCTTGAGGAACAGCTTGGGAAACATGACCACGGAATATTTCCACTGTATGTTTATGAATCAAATCCAGAGTGATTATGTTTAATGACGCCAAGTACTGTTTACTCAAAACAAACAGCAGCCTCTTGGTTTCTTACTACCTGATTCACATCGTAGGAGACACAATGTTCTGGACAGTTAATGATGTACTCCAGGGGTCGGCAACCTTTTTGATATGAAGTGCCATTAAAAAAAAATGTTTAGATCAGTGTGCTGACGCTCGTGAATTGTCAACGGGGGGGGAGCCTCGCCGCGGGGAAGCAGTGTGTGGACCTCTTTCACCTGTCAGCGCAACTTACATGATGCCGTTTAAACACATTTAAATAATTGGTTTAACCGGCATAATAATAAGGACGACCGTCTGTTCTGTGATTCTCCAGAACACACAGATGGCCAGTCCGCCTCTGTGTAGCATATTATTTAGAGGAGAGATGAGCAGATCGCCACTGGGCTTTCAACTAAAGACACAGCCACGCAAAAACTGCGGCATTTGTACAGCTCCTTATGGGTACTGCAATTTGTGAAGTGCCGGCGCGGCAGCTGTGCTTTCCTCCGTGGCGAAACGATCAGCACTGCACCATGAAGGAAAGCGGCAGAAAGTCGCCTGGAGTTAAAGAGAGCGGGGCTGCGCTGCGTGCATGGCTTCCTCCTGCAGGTAACGGGGAGACGCGCTCTGGCGGCGGTCTCGTTCAGGATCCGAAAATACAATTTAAATATTTTACACACTTATTCCACTTATTCCTAGTGTGCCACTGGTTACGGTGCCGCGTCATACATTTGGAATTAAAAACCTCGTCTATGGCTTTGTAGCTGTGCCTAAAAACTACACTCATTTATCCAATGTTGCACTACTGTAATGGAAAGTCAGTCTGAAGGCAGCAGGTTGTCTCACCGCTGCCGGTCCTCTTCAGCTCCATCTCCTGCATGTGGATCTTACTGGGTGTCATCCGGATGGGGACCGGGTGGACGATGGCCGTGTCCTGAAGAACAGATAAAAGTTACAGGAGGTGAGACAGACAGACTTCTGAAGGGAGAGAGAGACACGTTTTAAAGAAGGATACGTTTGTAATCCACGTTTTCGGAACACTTTATTTTCCAATTACTTTGTCAGGCTTTCCTCCTTCTGCCACTTGGATTCATTTGTATTTGAAGTATTAAAGTGAGTTTGTAATTGTAATATGATTGTGGTATCAGAGTCTTTTAACGTACTAAGAAAGTAGCTTTACTTTGTACATAAACTGTACTTGAGGTACAGGTACTGAACTCTGAGTTTTTGCCATTCCAAAGATTTAAGGGGGACATTTGACATCCTTGTTCAGGTACCACTCAGTATTTATTTGCTGGGATTTCTGCCCAGAATTTCAAGGTACCCAAAAGCACTCTAAAAAAGATGCAGACTCTTGCTAAAGGGAAAATAGTGGTCGTCAATACTGCAGTTTTTCGCCTGATTTATAGTGCAGAGCTATTCGTGAGGAAATTCTGCTTTAGGGGCAAAAAAGGACTTGGAAACTTCCACAGTAAATGACACAGCACCAAACAAATGTAAGTACTTACAGCATTTGACCATATATGGAAAAACCTATCTGTGACAATCTGCAAATGCAATAGTGATTGGTGGGGTCACTGTAGAAAACAAGTGATGTCCAATAGAAGCTAAGCCAGCCAAGTCACAACACACACTGGCTGCTGCTGAACTTTGAAAAAACATCATGCAGAGAGAGAGACAGAGAGAGACAGAGAGAGAGAGATAGAGAGAGAGACAGAGAGAGAGAGAGAGAGAGAGAGAGAGAGAGAGAGAGACAGAGAGAGACAGAAAGAAAGAGAGAGAGAGACAGACAGAGAGAGAGAGGGAGAGACAGAGAGAGGGAGAGATAGGGAGAGAGAGAGAGAAAGAGAGCGAGAGAGAGAGACAGAGAGAGAGAGGCAGAGAGAGAGAGAGAGAGAGAGAGAGAGAGAGAGACAAGAGATAGAGAGAGAGCAGTAGAGATAAAACAGAGAGAGAGAGCGCAAGAAGAAGAAGCGAGATAGCTATAGAGATATATAGAGAGAGCAGAAGATCTAGATAGAGACGAAAGATAGAGAGAGGAGAGAGAATGAGCTAGGAATAGAGCATAGGGAGAGCTAGAGCAGAGATAGATCGAGAGAGGAGATATCGAGAGCGAGAGCGAGAGCGAGAGAGAGAGAGAAAGAGAGCGAGAGAGAAAGAGAGCGAGAGAGAGCTGTGTTCCACTTTCCAAATAAGCATTCGAAAATATGTATTGAAACGTCAAAATTAAATCTTATGTCCTGTTTTTAAACTCGCTTCAAGGCTGTTTTTGCCTTTGTCGAAAGCGAAAAGGAGTTCATGTGATAACCAGGATATGGAAACAATAATAAGGAATGCGTTATGATGTGGAGAGCATCTAACTTGCAGCACTCCGCTGGTTCCTCTTTCAGCAAATGCATTAGAAATGTGTCTTTGTCTCCGTACATCTCAATTATTATATTATTATAGACCTGAAAACCTCTCCCCCATTTTTCTCTTGTAAATGGATAAGATGGACTCGTTTGTTTTCCAATTTCCAACCACTACTTATTTTACACCGCTTGCTTGCCATGTATAAAACAAAGCTAACTTCTGACAAAACTACACTGTGTAGCAGTTTATCACTCTACACCAGGGCTATTCAACTGGCGGCCCGCGGGGTGATATTTACTGGCCCTTTGAGTATAATGTTAAAATATAATCAACTTTTTTTTAATAATTTTTTTTGGGCCACAGTGCCTTTATTCCAGAGAGGGTGTTAAATTGAGAGATAGAGGGGAAGACATTGCCTGAAAACTTTGGCGGGCTCGGGTTTCGAACCCACCTACTGTACTAGCTACTGTAGTGACAACTCCTGTCATTGATTGCATCTCTGCGTGAATGATTAGATAATTTCACCTAAATGAAATCAAATGAAATGATGTTGATGGTTAAACTAACTTCACATGTAGGCCTACTGAGTTCTGAACTTGCCATTTAGATCTAGAAAGGCCTTGGGGCTATGTTGTTTGATTTAATGAAACACAATATAAGCACTCCACTATGCTGTTGTAGTATTTACTGTATCTGAAGCTCTTAATATGATTGCTCATATTTCAAGCCATCTTTTTCCCGGCCCCTTGCTTTGGATCATTTTCATTAACCGGCCCCGATTCCAAACTAATTGAATAGCCCTGCTCTACACCAGCATTCATATTCATTTTGCTTAAAGATCTATTGACAATTAAATGGAAACACAGCTATTGTGAGAGAGAGAGAGAGCGAGAGAGAGAGAGAGCGAGACAGAGAGAGAGAGACAGAGAGAGAGACAGAGACAGAGAGCGAGAGAACGAGAGAGAGAGACAGAGAGCTCATGGAGAACCAGAGAGGGTTAATGTCTGTCCATTAATGGTGAAACCATGCATACTAAGTGATTGACTTACAGGGTCAGCTGGTGCAATGTTAGAGTCAAATTGGGTCAGAGTTTGTGAGCTGGAGGAGCGCTCGCTAAACGTCTCCCACTGCTGCAGGAGACAGACAGACAGTGAGAAAAAACATGTCAGTCAGCCAGTGCAGTGACATCACACATTTACATCATCAGCCCGAGCCGCGTCCGTCGTGTGACATCGGCCATCGATGTGACATCATCGGCGGGCGTGGGAACAACAGACTTCCACACAGAACAGCACAGGAAGTGAGAGAAGAGGTGCTGAATTATCAGTAATTATGTTTGATGATGAAGAGGATGAAGTAGCTGTCAAATCATGATGGATGGATAAAGAAAAAGCACCCATTTACCCCTCAGCAATTAATCATGATGAATCAAATGCAACACAGCAAAGCAAACGAACATGGAGCAATAAGAAATGTTTGTGTTGTGAACCTCGCTGTTCTGGTTCATCTCGGGCCAGGCCTGGTTGAGTGAAGGCATGGAGGGAGACTTGTTGGGGGTGACCTCCACCGGGGAGCCCGGGGAGCCCGAGTACCCGACGTCCGCGGCCTGGTCCGGGACCTCTGGACACAGAACATTAGACACAGGTAAGCCATGTTATTCCACAACTAAAATATGAAGGGTCCGGGTGGCAAACAAAAGGCAATACATAATCTCTTTATTTGTTGTTTGAGAAAGTTGTCAATACTTTTCTTGCTAGTTTTTGCTCTTTAAAAACGTAATTGTTGAAGGACAGATATACTCAGTTTTCCTCTATAAATCTAAAATGTAATAAAACATTTTTTTTTAAAAGGCAAACAAGAGTAAAACCTAATATTATGACAAAATTATACCAAATCTCTGTAAGCAGTTCATTAATGGAACTGCTCTTAAAGGTAGGGTAGGTAAGAATGGAGAAACCAGCTCCAGTGCGCTAGAATTTGAAAGTACGCAGCCGGAAAAAATCTGCCACTTCCTTACAGAGCCCCTCCTCCAACACACACGAACGCGCACATGACCAATGAGGGCACGAGATAAGTTTGTGCACAGATGGAAGGCTGACAGGCAGGTAGGCCATCCAGTTATTTTAGCCGGGCCGGCTCAGATGATTGGTCGTGCTTTTTACAGCGCCACGGCTTCCACAGATGATTTTTTTTAATGTATTCATTGTCAAAGCATTTCATATATTCATTGCTATCAGGATGTTAAGAGCATTCCATGGAATATAACAAGTGTTGTGAATTACCCTACCTTTAAGGGGATATTATATATATATATTTAAAAAATAAGACTTTTGCATAGTGTGTTACCTTTCCCTTAAATACAGAAAACAATTGTCTAATTTACCAAATAATTGAGTCTGTCTTTGCTGTATATAACTTTGAAAGGGCAGCAGAAACCTACAGCAGCTCCATTATAGAAAGTACTTCATCACCCGAGTAAATGTATAGATTTACTACAACTGCAGTGCTGTAACCTCACAAGCTTTATGAGGCCTGAGGTTGGGACATTAGGGGAGGTAGGAACACAGACAGAGAGTCAGAGTGAGAGGAAGGGAGGGTGGGGGGAGGGAGGCTTGCGGACCTGCTGAGTCATCCAGGTCAATCAGCTTTGGCATCAGGCTCTCAGGCAGCATCTCAGGGAGGTCATATCCATTTTTCCTGGCCACGACCAGGTGAAAGGCGGCGCAGAATTCATCCAGGGTCAGCGCCCCGTCTTTATCGAAGTCTGACAGCTCCCTTCAAAGCACACATTAGACGTAGGTGAGTCTGCAGTCCTCACAAAACAACTGTATACATTCAGCACAGACAATCATAGTGTTTGTGGATAAAAGGGTTGACTCACCAAATATGTGACAACTCTAAAATCGGTAGTTTTGATTTGGTAAAGAACTCTTTTGCAGACGAACCTAAAACCCAAAGAAACTGATGGTTAAACAATTATCCTTAAACGTTTGTTTTATTGTGTTTTTTTCTGCATAATCCTACCAGGTATAAAGCCGTTTAGATCTGGCTGGATGGTTTTAAACTGGTTTATATAATACTGTCTCTGCTCGTCCGTGATCTTCCACGGATCATCGTAGCCGCTCGTCTGTCGCTGCATCTCATTGGCTGTTGCTCCTGAGGCCACCGTTCGTATCGTTGTGCTTTCCTATGGGGAACAAATGGGACATTTACAGAAACATTTGAGATAACAGCACTGGTTTAATATACATGGATATATATTAAAATTCAGAATAAACCATGTCCTATGTGTACTGTATGAATTTTCTTTTTCTACACTTGAAACTGTTAAAAAGAAATCCCATGACTGTTGATTACATGTGGCATATCATAATATTCTAATGTTACTCCTCCAAAAAAGTCCTGTTCTTCAAGGAATTTGGAATAGTAGGATAGTCAGAAAGCCTATCATTAGTTCCCATTAATCATCTCATATTTGAGATAATGTAATAACATTACTCAAGAAACAAAAGATCAGCATGACGTCTGTCTAAAATCAGACACTGGGTACAGGGGCTGGTTTTCAACTTTGCCTAAACAATGTCACACAAGAGTTAAGGTCTAAGTGCAGGCAGAGAAAACATTGATATATGTTTAAGTCACCACTTCAGTTAGTAAGATATCTTATGTTTGTAATGCCCGATGGCGCCTTTTCATTTGATAAAAGAGGGTGATGACGACTGCAATGATTATCACAGCCTGTCAGAATCCATCCATTGTCCTTTTCACAATCTCAAGACCCAATTGTCTGTGTAAAGTTGATGTATTATCAGTAGTCTGTAGTTAAATTCTATGTATGTGGACTTGGGTAAGACAAATGCCGATTGTGTGCTTTATAGAAATAAATCCTGAACATTTTAAACAACTGAAGAATTTAAAGCCAAGCCACCTCAACGAAAAGTGAGTTGCACATAATATAACTGCAATTTATAAAAAGGGAAATCAGTTCTTTATTAAGATGGTGATAGAAGTGTTGGACTGCCCTACCTGGGCTGATGAGGGATGCATTCCTGGGATGGCGCTGGATGGCGGCGTGTCCGCTGTGAAACTGACCCAACTCTCCTGACCCGGAGGGGGGGGCGAGTGAGACGGCCACATCCCTTCAGCGGGCACCGCACCTGTGGAGGAGGAGAGGAAACATACAGTTACATCTCCATGATACACACGTGTTATTAGGAGAGGATTAGGGCTGCAACTGCTAATCAATTCAGACTTGGAGTTTTTAAGGGATCATGTTCATACCAGCTTTATTACCAGAGTATCTTTGACACATTTTGTGCTGATGAAAGCATTGCTCAGGGCATGTGATGTTCCTCTTTGCTCTCCTAATGACTAACTGATGTAACTGCCACTCTCAGCAAACATCATTTATGTACAAGCTGCAAACATCGGGAAGTAATACAAACACAACTAATATGCTCTGTACTGACTTTTCTGCAAGGTCTTTCTCATTGTCCTTGTCTCAATGTTCATCACTGGTGGTCCATAAGGAGTTAATACAACTGTAACCAAAGCATAATAGCTGGTATGTGTTATTCATCTAAAAATATATATTTAAGCTTTTCAACTTTAGAAAACACTCCAAGAGTTATCCTTCATCTTGTCGCCTCTTTCCATTGTCTTTTGGCGCTTTTCCACTGCAGGACCTAGCACGGCTTAGTACGGTATGGTTAGGCCTTGGTAGGCCAGGTTCACTTTAAGCTGCGTTTCCATTACAGTTTAGGAACTGGGGTAGTAACTATAGTAACGCAGTGTAGGCGGGGCGATCGGCTGTTCGGCGGGCGGAGCGACTCTGCGTAAAACTGCTGTGACGTCATCTTCAATGCGAACCACAAAACCATAACATCAGCCGTTAGCTGTTAGCACTCAGAGCTCACAGCTCCTCATATCTGTTCAGAAACTAGACAAAAGTTAAACAAGTACAAACCACAGACTGTCTGTGTCATGGCGAATACAGTCGCTGGTTTATTTATGTCTGTAGGCCGTTGTTGTGAGTGTGGACGGAGCATATACAACGTTAGCTTAGCCTGATCGATCTGATCTCCATTCAGAAAACACGCATTCATGTTGTTACTTCGGCATCATTTTTAAACGTGTATTACAATTAAATCACGGTAAAATATGTTCATTTTGTTGTAGTTGTAGCCCCCTTGCCAGCGATTCTCTCTGACCATTCAGCAGTCGAGTGTTTACGTCACTAGTTTAGCATATTCAGCCCGGTTGTTGGCCCGGTAAGAACCTCGATTTTGGAGGGCCAGAAAAAAGGTGAAAAAATTCCTGAGCCGGAACTACCCCTAGATGAAAAGCAAAAAAAAGCTTAAACCGTGCTGCAGTTGAAAAGCGCCATAAAACTTAAGAGTTGCAACTGATGATTATTTTCTCTATCAGTTAATCTGATGATTATATTGACAATTAATCAGGAAATATTGAAAATGTGCTATCTACGTTTCTTAGACTCCAAGGTGACGGCTTGAAATGTGATGTATTGTCTGATCAACAGTCTATAACGCTAAGACATTCAGTCAATAATTATATAAAACAGAAAAGCTGGATCACTGTAGAGACTGGCACAGAAGAATGCAGGCATTGTTTCTAAACAAACAACAAATTACAATCGATAAACTGATTGTCCATCACCTAGTTGACTACATGTTGCAGCTACACATTAATTCAATATGCCATCATATCAACGGTCGGGATGTTACCGGCTGCTTGTGCTTCTCTGAAGTGCGTCCACACGGCTCCAGCTGGAGCAACGACCGGCTGTCTGTCTGCGTTCCCTCCGCTGGCCTGACGCTTGTGTTTCCTCCACGATTGAGGGGAGGTGGGGGGAGACTGGTGAGGGGAAACCACCGGGGACGTTGGCTCAGGCTGGTAACACACACAAGTACAATCAAACATGAAATATGTATGCAGATAAAAAATACATTCAGTAAACAATTACAGCTTGAATGAGAATCACCAGCTTCTGACAAGCAGCGTTATAAAATCTTAATTTGACACACTGTGAGGAAGCAGAAGCTCAGTGTGCAGAAGTGTCACCTCTACGGTTATATTATGGTTCCACATGTTATGAGTATATTCACTTTCAGATGCCATTTCAAATACTATAAGATTTCCATCTCGAACATCCACGGCCAAAAATGACTGCTTCAAAGCTTTTATCATCTGCTCATCACAGATAAGGGATGTTCAAGCTACTAGCTATTTCACAATAGATGGAAATAGATAAGCGGTCTACGTTAATCAGAGGCAACACACTGTAAGAAAAAGTCAGCAGCAGGAAACTTCAGATAGTCATTTGAGCTTTACGGACACAAATATGGACAGGAAAAAACACAGGAAACAGGACAGCATATCTTTAGTAACTGCTGCACTCAGTGGTGGGAGGAAATCAAATGCAAAGGAGATGAAAGTAAAGTTCAATGTGTTATTAATTGTGGGAAAAATAAAAATAAATAATGTATAACTACTAAACTTTTTTCTTTAACACAGAAAAACACCCCATGTCTACTATTTTTTTATATTTATTTTGTGTGTATTTTCTTTGCTTGTTTATTTACTCATTTATTGTATCTTGGTTTGTTTGCAATTGTGTGGTATTTAAACTGTTCACTGAGCAAAATGCAATACAAATACTACGACCCCAAATAAAGAATAAGAAAAATAAGAAAATCGAACTAAACTAATACCTTCATTTATTGTTTTTGCATGTATACGTGTACAGTATCTTTAAATCAAGCAAAAGAGCAAAGACACGTGATGATATCAAACACTCATGTTTGTTTGTACACCAGTTATGGCGCATTTCCACTGCAGGGCCTCGCACGGCTTAGTACGGTATAGTTAGGCCTTGGTAGGCCAGGCTCACTTTATGCTGCGTTTCCATTACAGTTTAGGAACTGGGGTAGTAACTATAGTAACGCAGTGTAGGCGGAGCCGTGACGTCATCTTCAATGTGAAACACAAAACCAACATCAGCCGTTAGCTGTTAGCACTCAGAGCTCACAGCTCCTCATATATGTTCAGAAACTAGACAAAAGTTAAACAAGTACAAACCACAGACTGTCTGTGTCATGGCGAATACAGTCGCTGGTTTATTTCTGTCTGTAGGCCGTTGTTGTGAGTGTGGACGGTCGGAGCATATACAACGTTAGCTTAGCCAATCTCCATTCAGAAAACACGCATTTTAAAAGGTTTTTCGCCTGCCGTCTGTCTGCAGACTTGTCAAAGCATTAATTCATGGTTTTTACTAACCGGTATCAGTATGTTGTTACTTCGGCATCATTTTGAAACGTGTATTGCAATTAAATCACGGTCAAATATGTTCATCTTGTTGTAGTTGCCAGCGATTCTCTCACTAGTTTAGCATACTCAGCCCGGCTGTTGACCCGGAAAGAACCTCGATTTTGGAGAGCCAGAAAACTGTGAAAAAGTACCCGCTAGCCAGAACTACCCCTAGTGGAAACGCAACCAAAAACGGGCCGGGCACGGCACGCTTAAACCGCGCTCCGCGCTGTAGTGGAAATGCACCATTCGTGTTAATTTCTATATGAGGAGAGTAGGATTACTAACCTGTGGTTCTATGCTTGGCGCCAGGGGCTGGACGACCTCATGGACAGGAAGTGAAGTGGATGCTGGGGGACCTTTCTTGTTTTGGATAACCCAGCCAGGCGGTCTGGGCATCACGGCAGCAGCGGAGGCCGGGTACAGACCGTCCGTGTCTGTGTACAGCGCTGCGTGCCTCGCCTCCGCCTCGTTCTTCCCCACCACGAACCGGGGCAGCGGCAGGTCTTTGACTGAGGAGACAGGAATCCATGCAGAGGATTAGAGGAAAAATTACTTTCAAATTGATTTCCATGTGCTTTAATGCACTAAACTCAAGGACTGTGCCCACCCACTCTCCGTTGCACTTAGATAGTCAGATATCATCAGTCTGAGATGCGTGGTGGATTTGAGCCCTGTCACAATAATGATATCAAGGAAGTATTGAACGATGTGTGGGTGGACATGACCTTGATCATTTTTGCTGACCTGGATATGGCTGAGTGTTTTTCTTTTTTAATTTATATCAATAGCATAAAATGGTCTTAAACTCTCTGCAACTTTAATAAGCATCACGTTGCACATCACGAATATTTTGTTACGAGGAAGTGGCCTCTGTGGTTCCTCATATCTAATGATGAAATAACAACTTTATGTTGCAATATTTAGGCCAAGCAAGTAAGTTCATGCAGCGGGTTACTATGACCTCCAACATTGTGGTTGTTATTTGTTGAGGACTCACCAAAGTCAAACACAGAAGATAATTTGTTAACCTAAAGCCTGAGGGCTAAGACTACAGACTCTTTTTAGTAAAGATAAATAGAAAGTTAGTAGAAACAGTTCTTACCATCCACCTGATATACAACACAAATATAGGGCTATTATCTGCCACAACAGTGGGAAATAGCTGGCACAAAATATATCTAATTATTTTTGATTACATTGTATTAGTTTCCCCAGACACACACACACACACACACACGCATATAATGACCAATTTGTGGTCCAATGTTCTGATAAAGCTCTCAAGTACTTGTGGAAAGAATGAGGCGGGGATGGAACCACCAGATCTCTACCAACAGAATGAGATTAACTGTGATTGAATTACTTTATCCAGCATACAATGAGTCCACTGAATGCACACTTTCAGCATTTAACACAGAATAACAAGCTTTACATTCTTGTAAAAAAACAAACAATATTCTGACCATAATAGATACACAAAAAGCTTTAAGTCCACTGGCACTTTATGTGATGGTACTGAGTGGATACTTGTTCTTTCCTGTGGGAGGGGAGGTTCTTTGTAAGATCAATGGTTCCAGTCAGCGCTGGACTCACCCGAGTTGAGGCTCTCGACCCTCAGGGGCAGACCGGACTGGGCGATGGCGATGAGCTTCAGAGCGATGTAGAACTGGCTCCGCCCGAAGTGACCCAGCCGAGTGGCTCCACAAAGCTCTGTGATCTAAACCCACACACACAGGGACGAAGAGGAACAGTTAACAACATTGTTTTCATGTAAAAAAAAAACGTTATATCAGACGAAATAGTGTCTTATTATTATAAAGTGATGCTTAGCTAGCTATTTTTCACGCTGCATCTGATGTGAGACACCAGGAGACAACACGTATGTCTACGCGATTGTATAAATGTATGTATGATACACCAGATTATGTTGAAAAAACTCAAATTATTTGGAAATTCAAGCATATTCACAATCTTTAAAAATGTAGGGGTTAAACCACTCTTTCAAATCTTTGTATGTACCCTGTAACGATGTGGTCAGTGGTCTTAACCAGTATAGTAACCATGTATTATTATGTATCTAAGTTCTACAAACACTGCTGGCTTTATTCAATGTTATTTACTTGCTTTAAGTCATGAAAACAGCACAATCAACAGTATCATTTGCTCAGCTCACTGGCAGATGTTCAGCGGGTCTGATTATCACATATTTTTGCTTTACTTGACGCCATGCTGAGCCGCTTAGTCCTGAATGTAAGACTGGACAGCACAACAGCAACAACAATGTGTTTCATATTTTCTACAGAAGCATGTAAAAGGCAATGCATTGTTGATGAGAGTGTAAATATACAGAGTGTGGAAGCATTATACCATGTGGATACCAGAATCCTGTGGATAATTAATACCAAGGGAGTTCAACTTCACAACATTAAGAAGAGTCCTTCAGTGCTGTGAGCCACAACACCAACAGCCCGCCACAGCTGACTGATCCCTTTCTTGCTGACAAAGAACTTATTCTGAGTACGTCTGGACAAACAAAGCACCAGCGCCTTCTCTCCGCCTGTTACAACATGACACTGTAGCTGTATGTGTCTATTGGCCACAACAGAGGACGTTTTGAAAGTAGAGGATTACAACACTGCCTAATTCTTCCACCCTGCAGCTCCCCTTGTTGACCTTGAAAAGAATCTGACTCACAAAATGCAAATATTAGCCTGCTGAGTGGGAAAACTAGTCAGGTGGTGATAGTCAAAAAGGTTTACAGGCATACGTGTATTATCAGATTAAACATTAGGATCATCAAAACAAGTGACTTAAAAAGCTAAATAAGCCTGTCAATTAAAAATGTAACTGATGAATTGGCCATTGAGTATATGCACATGGTCTGTGTAAAAGCTGGTTGAATGATACACCATTTTCAATTCATGAGACTGTGTGGGTTAGGTGCCAACGGTTATAAATCAAATTGACATGAAGACACTGTGACATTGGGTCTGTATTTTCCTCAATGTCAGCTTCACCCAGTGGGGGAAAGAATGATGGATTTTAAAGGAGCGAGAAGACAGGAAGAAATAACAAGTAATCTGAAGACTTTTTCTCATTTTTGCCAGCGTACAATGACACACTGAAAAGATACATTTCTTTTACACCCTTTTTTACATTAAGCCCAATTACACAGTAAGGTTACACAGACAGAAGTCTTCTATTCTGCCCCTTCCTTCCTGTCCCATGACCTCCTCAAATTCATTAAGATAAAATGTCTGCAATAAACAAGATTTTGACCCCACTTTATACATTAAAAAAGCTCCAATCCAGTGGCTCATTATATAAACGTGGTATGTGTATATGATATGTTTGCATTTCACATATGTATGTATTACTACAATAGGCAGAATTGTATTATTGTACAGTATTTAATATGACATTCTGTTTTTATCTTATCTTATTCTATTTTACATGTATATAGTCTACTTCTCCTGCATTGCTAGCACATTGGTCACTTGCAATATTTTATTTCTATTCTGTTTCTTCTTGCACTATTTGTATTGTTTAATGTTTAAATATGTTTATGTTGCTTTGTTGAGAGACTGGGACTTGTTTTCATTGCCATAACTACTCTGTAGCTACTGTGCATATGACAATAAAGCCTTTACATCTTGAATTTGGATTGATGGTACTGAGCAGTAGGTCTGAAGCAAAGGGCTGATGAGGGTATATTTGCTACAACGTTATGTATGGGCACTGTTCAACACACAATCACGAAAATATGCTTAAAGAGAAGACATACACGTCTGTTTTCTAAATAGGATGTCAATTTGAACCCAGATGTTCAGCTAAGGGTAACTATGTGATTTGGCTGCCCACTCTCTTCGGCTACAGCTAGCATTAGCCAGAAGAAGGTGTGTCTCTTTTGATGCGCAGCATTGCTAACCACCAGGGCTAACCTCACTTTAACTGGATGACAGGTCAGCTCTGACAGCCAAGCAAGTTGGTAAAAAAATATCCATATAACAGTTCGTGGCCAGCACCATCACAGTCTGGGGATAATGACACTCGCTAACGCTAGCTTACCTGCAGGACAACTTCGCTGGGTAGCTGGGCCGCCCGGAAAAGGTCAAGAACTCTCCCATTGGAAGCCACTTTTTTGGTATTGTCCGTGTCGCAGTAAACGAACAAATCCGAGTAATATTTCTGCTCGTAATCAGTCAGCGTTAAGCTTTCCATCGTAGTACCAATCGACCCTGAAAACCGGGCTACTTGGCTGTTGATTAGCCCTTAGCCAATGGCTGGGGCAGGACCAAAAAAAAATGGGCGAGACTTCAAACTTAGCTAGCCTTACAGCACTAGCTAGGTTAGCAGGAATAATGTTCTCAACGCGCTGTTGTCGTCTGAGCCCACTCTCTGTAAAAGTCCCCAATACTATCTGTTCACAATGACAGCTACTCACCACTCAAATACTAAAATTAGGAATGTTTCCATACAGTTATTGACTTAGTTAACTTGTTGGGCCAGCAAAGAAAAGTAGCCAACAGCTGGCTAGAAGCACTGCGAGCTAACCGCTACCTTGAATCAAAGTCAGTGGCAGTTAACGTTAAGCTAACTAGCAAAGTGCGTCCACCTTCTCAAAGCTGGACAACTAACCGCGTGTATCTCACGTTATAGCGCTTCTTTCTCCCTTTAGTCCGTCATGGGATGGTGTTTCTGCGTTTCGCTGGAAACAAATTCCTCAGCGGGGCCGTTAGAAGTAAAGTTTCATGGATTCTTTGGGCTCCTTCCTCTAGTAATCTTAGCCGCCATTCCTGCCACCAGTGTAAAGCCACTCACAGTTGAATTGAAACTTCCGGAAGGATCTTTTCAAATTAAAACAGCCCTTGAACATCTCAGAATCAGTTTATTGGCAACGTTTGCGAACATATTGTATCATACAGACTATGGTCAGTGGTGGAACAAGTATTCAGATACTTGGGTAAAAGTACAAATACAATATTGTCAAAATATATAATCACAAGTAAAAGCCCTCCATTCAAAATCTCCCTTTTTTATTTGTATTGCATTTGCTTAATTTAAACAGTGATCTATGGACTGCCTGCTTTAACCACTGAGTTTAACAGTTCAGAGATTATTTGAAATGACTGGATCATTAGGCTGGCCAGGACACAAAATCTCTCAAAACATGAAAACTCAAAATGATAATAAAGGAAATGAAAAAAAAGAGTTACTTTTTGGTACCAACCAGTTTTCACATTATCACATCACACCATCTTGCTTTCCATATCTCATCATCTCTCACACTTTGCCATGCTGAGTCTTGAACCACCAACCTTCTGACTCATAGACATCCATTTAGGTTAAGGTTGTACAGCAAATCAAATCCAATAAAATAATTAAACAAATGTTCAACTTTAATTATGAATCATATAATACGATATGCGTGAAGATTCTACGGTCATTTAACTCCAACACACAGGAGACTGTCTGCTGTCATTAAATAGTAAAAAAAACAAGCCCTCCAAAATACACCAGTGTGAGCTTTAGTTGTGAAAATAAGTTCCATCAACTTCCGGTTTTCTCTCAGGTTTTTTTTACAGCTAGCTTGATGTCTCGTGACGTCACTGGGCTACGTTCCGAATCAGCGCGAGCTTGCTTGGCCTTCAGGGACCCGGAAAATCGACTATGTTGGTAATTAATAGGAGAAGATGTTTTATATGTAAATATCAGTCAGTTAATAAGAAGGGGCGAACACTAATGAGTATAGTATGTAAATAAGTATTTACAGTGCAGTAATAATAGTAAAGGAGAATACATCATATTATAATAAAACAAACACAAAATGTTGTCACAATAAAATATTTTTGCAGGACATGTTGTTAGTAATAATACATGCTTACCCAATGTGACTAAAGAAGAGTGGTAATTGGGTATGTGTTATAGTTTTTCCATTTGTTCCACATGCCCATAGCTCCCAGTCATTATTACCTTAAACAGAAATACAACAACAACATAACCCATGAGGCTAAAATAAGTTTCTGGAGCCCATTTAACCAAATCAGGTGGAAGGGAGAGGACAGGAAGACGGGATGACATAAGAAAAGGAAAGGATGGAAAGGAAGAGATATATGAGAAGAGGTTTGACAAAGGGAAAGACAATCAGATCATGCCAATGAGCTATTATGGGCCGAGCACTTTCTTAATATTATCTACAGCCTATGCATCAATGCCAAAATCTGTCTGCAGTGATTGAAAGGTCACAGTTAACTTGTGATGCTGGAAATGTTCTGTGTAAAGGAAATGTCTCTGGTGTGCTTGTTTAAATGTAATGCCACTGCTCCAAAGGCTTGATTACAAAAAAATATATTTTTGTTTTTGTATTTGGGTGAAGTCATTTTCTGGAGGATTAGAAAAGGTAACTTGTTGTTTGTAGAGACAGCAGGCATCTCTCTCCCATGCCATATAAGGAGCCCCTGAAAGCTGTGTCACGATTAAGTCAGATGAGCTTTAATGGTGCCTTTAAGGGTTATTGGAAATCTGAATATCTGTTGAAAGACCCCGTGACCCACATCTTTTTATGCATTTTAATAATTTACAGCTGCCCCCTTGAGCAAAAGGTCACTTTTTTTAACATTTTCTGAAGCTCCCAGTCACATAGTATGACTTTTATTAGTGATTGTTTGCACACTGAGCCATTAGGTATTGGTAAAAAGCTCTTTTAATACTATTTAATATTCGAATAGGATTATTTATATGTATAGAACAGTGTGTTAGGAATAGTGTGAACATTGTGTTCTTTCTTTGACTATTTATTATTAAAACCTCCATAATTCTTGGTCCCAATATATATTTTTTTAATTCAGTATTTTACTTATTTTTCATAATTCATTTACAGTAATTTATCTGTTTACTTTTTTAAACCTTCGCTCTGTTACAAAATGACGATGTCGAAATGAATGACAAGGAGAAATCAATCAGTGCACCAAGACAAAGAATATCATTTCCGAGCAAACACTGAACGCATCAGCATTATTCGCCGGAGCAGATTCATCAGAAAGTCGGTCATCTTCTTATTAGGATCCAGAACCATAAAACAAAAGGTAAATATGTTAATGTTACATACAAACTGGTTTTATGTTGACTTGTATTACATTATTCCTTTACCACATATAATATCCGTTTATCAGCGGATCATTTGTTGAACGTAAGAAGCTACAATACCGGCAAGCTTGTATCCGGTGCTCATTCAAAGTCTTTCTTTTGTACCTGAAGCAATGTAAGACACATTTAGACTGTAAATATAAACCCGAACTAAAGAATGACTGCACATGTTTGAAATGCATGAATTACAATGAGGATTTGTGCTCCGTGATGGCTAGCTCTGAATGCTAATGGTACCATTTCCGCATTGATCACAGTACGCCCTGTTCTTGTTGCAGCCTGCTCCGTTCATCTCAATACTGCACTATTGATTTATACATTTATTAAATCCTTCATTTTATAAATCTAGAATTAAATGCATCGATTATGCTTTTGTTAGTGTGTATTTTTGATGAATGAAAAAGGCATTTTAGTTTCGTCTTTAATGGCCGTTTATTGTAAGAAGAGAACCTTTGTCCCAGACTCCGTTCACCAATCTGGCACAATTGCAACTATCTCCCTAATAATCACATTTAATGATGTGAGAAATTATAATTTATATTATTTTCTTAATAACTATCGGCCTTTTGAGAATTCGGCATAAAAGCAAATACCAAAAATAACTTAATTTTGATTCAAACATGTTTTAATCCCATTCACTATTCTGGCAAAATTGCAACTGGGTCTAATCAAATGTATTTATGTGAGAAATTATAATTTTATATTTTCTTCTGAATTAGTATCCCCTTTTTGAGAATTTGGCAAAGAAAGACCTTTTTTGAAGTGACTATATCACATTATATTTGGTCCAACATTTCGATATCAGTAAGGATTGTTAAAACAAATGGTAACTAAATGACACGCTGAGTCATGTATTAAGCATTTACGAAAATTAGGGATAGACCTTTATTGATCCTATATTTAAGAATACATTTACTTTTTAGCAACAGGGCATTAAAATGACACCATTTTAGTTGTCTCCCCCCTGCAAGAAAGTAGCATGACCAATTGCTCGTCTCCTCCCAAACTGTGTGTACACGCTTTAAAAAACACTTTTGTTAAGCTAAGAAGTCTATTTGTGGTAATTTATTTGATTTTCTTTACCCTTCTAGCAACAATGAATGTCGAACATGAAGTCAAACGGCTGGTGGAGGAGATTCAGCGACTTGGCAGTAAAAGTAAGTCAGTGCTATATTCTGTACGCCTATTAGAGGTTCATTGTGATGTGCTTCATCTTACCATGTTTAATTAACCATGTTCATGCTATGAATTCTAATGAACCATAAACATGCAATCATGTGATGTTGATCAGTAATTGACCTTAGTCCCAGCTCACTGCCCTGAAACAAATAAACCAGTGTTAGGTTACAAAGCCTTCCGTCTTCACTTGTATTGAGTCTCAAAAAATCTCTTAAAGAGGCCCTTTTATGCTAATGTTTAGGTTCATATTTGTATTCTGTGCCCCTACTGTGACATGTCTCCATGCTTTAATGTTCAAAAAGCTCTTTATTTTTCTCTGCTAGCGGTTGCATCCAAAAAATCCAATATTCACACTAATCCAATATTTTTCAAGCCAATTATTAAGCAGTTGTTGGCTGACATTTGATGTAATTGGTTTAACCTGTTATTAACTATGTTGGCATTTTTTGGCTTAAAGATGGTGACAGCAATTTGCTGAATAAAAAAAAAAAGTAGGAGTATTGCATTGGGTGACTGCACTTTTAATTCCCATTTATTTGTTGTGACTACTTCAAGGCTAACTTGGGGAAATCCTTGAAAAACACAATTTCTTGAGTTTTGACAATTTTAAGTCTTTTCAAAGTATGCGTTTTTTTTATAAATGTTTACATGGACTGCCCCCCCTCCCTCCCTTAGGGGAATTCATCCACAAAAAACACACTGGACGCTGCACTAGGTCAGAAACCAGAAGACACTGTGAGGTCCACCGTAGACGGAGCACTTTTGGACAAAATGTCCTCTCCATTAAAGGCAGCTCATTCTGGAATAGCCTCCCAACTGAGATACGGGATTGTCCCACTCTCAATAGCTTTAAAGGTCAACTCAAAGAATGGTTGAGAAACAAACAAACGTGCAATCACCGCTAAATGCACTTTAATACAGGGGTATCTCCTCTTGCACTCTATGTAGCCCTTTTATCTTCTCCTGCACTTTATATGTTGTTGCTGCTACATTGTACTGCCATGTGGTAAATGCTTGTATATGCTGCTCATGCTCTTTCTGAATATCATGTATTTATTTTTGCTATGTATATAAATGTCATGTTCTTAAATATTGTATGTGACGGGACTACGGATGGAAATTAGCTCAAAGCTAAAATCCGGCATATTTACATTTGAAGCATTATTTGTTTAAAGTGTTCATCAATGTGCATTGTCCCTTTTTAAAATAACGATTAAATGAAAATGAAATGAAATAACAACACCTGAAAGCTCAGAGCATTTTTATTTATTCCACAAATATATAACATACATGGAGATGTACATAAAAATCACACACTCAGTTTACAGTCCACTCAAATCTACACGTTATTGCTCACATACACATACATACATTACCCCTTTCCTTCCAAGTCTTATTTAGTCTAAATTATACATAAATACAGACATTCATTTGCATTATTACTTTTAAGATATTTATCAATCTGCCTCTTATTTCAGATGCCGAAGGTCAAACCAGCGTGACGTTCGGGGTCTTATTCAACGACGACCAGTGTGCCAACATCTTCGAGGCGTTGGTGGGCACCCTGAAGGCGGCCAAGAAGAGGAAGGTGGTCAAATACGACAGCGAGTTGCTGCTGCAGGGCGTACATGATAGCGTCAGTATCACTCTGCTGCAGGAATAAGGCCTAATGTTTGTACCACATGGCCTTCAAGCAACTTCCTGAATCCCCTCAAATACTGAGCTTCTGTAGCGGCTTGTTTTCGTCCTTCACGTGCAATGCTCAGTATTTTAATTTAAACAAAACAGATTAGCTTAAACTGTACACTTATGGACCCAACTGGCATAACTGCGTATGATTTCATTTGATTTCACTGTGCCAAAACGGTATTAAACAAGTTATTGGATAATCTTTTAGGTTATCTGGGGCTAACGTTTATATTTTCAGATGGTGTTTCTCTCCTTCTCAGGCGCTGCGGTTTTATCAACCAAGGGTCTGAAATGTCCTTTTGATACACTTTTAAGACTATAAACGCACAAATCAGGATTGTACTCATTTGTGTAACGCCTTCATTCAGGTTTTTTTTTTGTTAATCTTTAGAGGAATTACACTAAAATGTAACTTTTACAACCAAATGCCTCTCTTGATTGTATCAGTGTCAGGATAATAGACCAAGAACTGGAGACATTTAGCAACTCCAAGAAAATTCTTCTTCACATCTTTAATTGGAGCACTCTGATCTTTACACATTGTTTGTAAAATATACTACTTTTAAAAGCTGTACTAGGTCAATTGTTCCTTATCAGCGAGAATGTCTTCTCACCTTGAATCTAGTACAGCTGTAAGACCACAGGTAGTGTGCGTCCACCAAAAGTGTCCCCAAGTGGCGATTCCATTTGTTTGCATAAGACTACTACCTCTTGTGGACTTTGTAAAAAGACATTATTACACCAGTGCTTTTGGAGATGGAAACTACTAAGACAAGTGCATTTCAAGAAAGACTTTTGCACCATTTTGTACTCGTTGCAATCTGCCAGAGTCGTTTTTATTCCATCTTTTTACATGTGATCTATAATGAATTTTCTCTGCTAAACAGATTCCAAATCTTGCCTTTCCTAAGAAACAGTCGATGAGCAGACGGCGGGTGTTTTTCTCATGCAATTTATGTTTTTGTGTAATAATTACAGGGTTATTGGTGCGAAATGCAAAAGATGAATTCTCAGTGTTTCTCAGGACCAAATGGACGCAACCAAATTATGTTTGATAATTGTCCTGTAGCTAACATTAGGTGTCTTACTTGTTACACAAGATGTGCATTTATAGTTTTATTAGTTTTTTTTAATTTTGCCACCCTTTATTCTGTACTGTAGGAAATGAAACTTGCAGATCAGGCATGATGACCTTTTTTGGAACAGATACGGGAGCCCAAAGTGGTCCAAATTGAAACAATAAATAAATAGGATATTATGAAATAGGTAATCATCATATGAATACATATAGACTCAAATGTGGTGATAACCTGAAATTGTAAAATAATCTGATACACTTTTTAACTCAATCAATTTAATGAAATTCTGTCACATTCTGCTTTTTTTCAAGATAACATTACAGGTCATTTTTATTTTTATTCCAGCTGCTTTTATTTTAAAATGTCCTTTTCATAAAGTGTATTTTAACTTCAAAATGGTCAGCGGTCATTTTGAAATAAAACGGTGTGGGAAATCTTTTCAAATAAAACACAACCTGTAACTATATTATTTTGGAAAGAAGCAGAGCCAATCAGCATTTCATAAACTGAGTTTAAAATATCTATTGAGTTAGTTAACAATTTCATGGTTCAATATGTCATATCATGTCTATATTATTTAATCTAATTGATGTCATAATATCTTGTTTATTTCTTTAATTTTGACCACCGGTAAGTGGCTGCAGCTGCTCTCGTGGAAAAAACCTGGAAACACCAATAATCTCCACACATTCAGCTTCTTCTCCTGCATAATATCAAGCGTTACATATCACAAGAAGAGAGACCACGCCTTATCTGCAAGTTTTAAAAGACCAATGTCACACTCACTGCTGTTCTGTCAACCTAGCTAAGTCCTTACGCTGTTTGATTTCAGCTTCACTTGAATTATGTTATTACTTATCTCTGAACCGTATGGGATGTTGTGCTCTTAACAGCGTTGGTGGCAAAGATGGATAAAAGAAAGAAAAAATCAGGAAAACCAGAAGAGCTTATTCAAATTATGACATTTGCTGAAATGTAGCCAGTACAGCAAAATGTAATCATCAGAAAAACAACACAAACGGTTGAGTAGAAGTCTGAAATGTTTTGGGATAAAGGGAGGAGAAGCAAGAGTAAGGAGGAAACAAACTGCATCACTTCAAGTCATTTAAGATTAAACTGTGAGTGAGCTGAACATAATTGCAATTTACAGCACAATTAACCTTTAGCAAGAGGAGAGAGTTGTGATCAGAGCGGTGCCGATACCTCAAGCCATTCCTGTGAACCAATGGGATGCCTGCATGATGTGTTTATGTGCGTCATTACTGTCTGCTTGTATTGGCAATAACACATTCCTAAACGTACCAAGGTTTCTGTTACTGTGGAATACCCTGCAACGAATAAAATCTTTACACTTGAAACCTTGAACCGCTTTGTTGTGTTATTTTTCTGACAACTCTAAATCTGGAAACACATCTCAACGACAATGAAATTATTATTTGTATTTATATTATAATGTTCCACTCAGACTGGACAAGCTACTTTATTGCATGTGTAGATGTCTCATCATACTACTTCCCTGATGGCTCCCACAGGATTGTTGACATCCTTGTGGATTCATCTTCTTATTATAGACACATGCATTTAAAAACATTTGGACTACCTATGTTGTAAATGTATTATCTTTTCGATTTACACACGGCATCTATTGCACGTCTGTCCGTCCTGGGAGAGGGATCCCTCCTCTGTTGCTCTCCCTGAGGTTTCTCCCATTTTCCCCATTAAACTGTGGGGTTTTTCTCTGGAAGTTTATCCTTGTACGATGTGAGGGTCTAAGGACAGAGGGTGTCGTATTGTCATACTGATATTCTGTACAAACTGTGAGACAAATGTAACATTTGTGATATTGGGTTATATAAATAAACATTGATTGATTGATTGAGAGGCCATGAAAATCCATGTGTTTTATTTTTACTTTCAAATAAGTGTTTACAATTTTGGTTAAAAAAATTCCGTTATAAATGAAGTGGGTTTAGTTTAGTTTGTTCAGTCGTCAATGTACATTATTTATACTCGTATGCTTTTGAATTCATGCAACTGGTTTTCCCCGTTATTTTACGAGCAACTATGGTGTGTTTTGCTGCAGGAATATTATGGTAAAGACAGGCATTGAATTTGAAATAGTACAACTTTTGAAATAAGCAGAATAGTCAAGGAGCTGCTGCTGTTTTGTAAATTGATTAACAATCTTGAAAATTATCCGAAAAGCATGAAATCTTTAAAATGCAAGATTTATGAATGGAGTTTGGCGCCCCATGTCATATCTGCTTAATTAGACAGTGATGCCTGCCCACAGGTATGTGACATGTATTACTTCTCATCAACTTCTTATGTCTGGAGGCTGAGTGTGCTGCTGCATTCAGGTACTGCAGGGATATCTGAAATATTGTACTATGAACTATGCATCGTGATCAGTGATGAAAAATATATTGCGGTAACATTTTTGAGGTATTTAAGTATGTGCATGTTACACAACACATGGCAGACTTCTACAGTCTATGAAACATTTGTAATAACCCCAGTTCACAACAGGAAAATGCTACTAACACATTTTAACAATACAATATGTTTAATAATAAAACACTTACAAAGGCCTTTCTTATGCATAAGGAGCACAACTCTAATATGTATGCATAACTTTCAATTTTGACCCATTAAGTATGTTATTTGTGTTGTAATTTAAGTAAATAAATACATTTAATAAAGTTATGTTCTTCAGTACAATTTGGAGGTACTTGTGCTTTACTGGACGCATGTAGTTCAATTACACTACATGTATTATTTATAATACTTAGGTATGCTAAATATATGTGTTTAATGTTGTTATATTATATTACTATATATCACCTTTATCAAATGCAATATTACACTCCACTAAATTATAATGTTCTTTGTTAATATCCTGTACTGTTTTATTAGATTGTGTACTCCTGTAAAGGCTTATTTTATGTTATTCCTTTCATCATTCTTTCGGATATATAAGCAAAATAAAAAACGTAATAGTGTTAATTATGTTCACATCAAGTGTTTCGAAGCTTTAAAATCCGACCTTTCCCACAGTACATGAACGCAGCATCAGTGGTTGAAGGGGGGCGGGGTCCTGTGACGTCAGGGGGTGGAAGAAAACAGCAGAGCAGGAATCAAAACAAGAGACGGACACGCCTTCGCTTCTAAAGGTAACAGCAGCTAATTCTTTAAAACTACTGCACAATACCTGCACTTGACGCAGCCTGTCGTGCAAGAAGACTCCAAAAAAAACAACACAAAGAGAAAAACCCTGCAACAACAATAACAAAAACAACAATAACAACAACAACAACAAAAGCACCACGGCTGCAGAAATGGAGTCCACAGAAATGTCAGACAGCGTTGACAGCAGCAGCCGTTGATAACAGAGGTCGAGGAATATCACTGACGTCCGAATCCGCGTACAATGCCCAACCAGAAGAACAACAAGGGGAAGAAAAGCAAACGCACCAACAGCAGCGGAGATGAGCAGGAAAATGGAGCCTGTGCGGCCGCAACAGGAGGCGCGGCCGCGGCGGCTGCTGCTGCTGCACCCAGACACGACCGCTCCAGTGGTGAGAGGAAACACACACACACTCACATGTAGAAGTTTAGTGATGCTGCCTTCCTGTCTGTGCGACTGTGACATGCATGCACTGCGACGTTTGCAAAGGGCTCATGCATACACCCCTCCACTCCACTTCTTCCCAACTTCTATTTAAACGGCTGTCAGTTTAATGGGGGTTTGATTGTGTGCACATAATGCTCGATCACGACTTGAGGCCTTGTATGAAGGAGTGGATTTTGTTCCGTCGTTGTTGTGCATGTTAACCTGCACGTAGCTAGTTCTCCACTGCATTGTAATTGTGGTTTGTGTGAGTTGTTTACAATGACTTGAAGGGCAAGTGCTGTTTGTTTTGGTGCAGGAGATTAAGGGAACAGCACGCAAACAAGTAGAAATATTCCTGAGACAGGTGTTGCATGTAAGCAGCATTGAAAAGCGCTTTTTGTATATTCAAAATCAGTCTTTACTGTTGTTTTATCACATTTCAGTAGAGCCCGATTAGCTAGAAATCTGTAATGTGTTAAAGTGTGTAATGGAAATCGGTGCCTCCAGCTCCGTATGGAAAACAGATTATCACCTATGAAAATAGCACCTCTTGTTATCAAATGCACCTTCAGCGGGTCAATGCACGGTTCTTTCAAAGTCAGTCCACTTTAATAATCGATGTTATTTCACATTGGTTGTGTAGGTTGCTATGCAGGCCTCAGCTGTGTTTTCCTGAAGCGCACCCCCACACAGTTTTTGGTTGAGACTCAGGAGTAATACTGACAGCTCACCACTGGTCTGCGCACTCAAGTGCAACTTCAACCCATACAGTAAACAATACCTAGAAAAAAAGTCAAACTGCACTTAAAAAAACAGTACAAATGTGTTTAAAACAAACATAGTTATTACAAAAAACTAGGACATTAATAGGTTATTGTCCTTTATATATAAGTACTGTAAAACCTTTTGAGTAACTTTATTACATTTTTTACAACTTGTTATACCTACATTGCTTTAGAAAGGTATAAATGCACTTAAGTTGTATGCATATTTGTTAACATGAGTGTATTTGTAGTCATTATATATAATATGCTATAGCTTAAAAATGTGTCTCATCACAACAGCAAACTATTGACGATAAATCATTTAAATACTATTTTAAAGGTCCCATGACATGGCCATTTCTACTGATCATAATTCCATTGTTGAGGTCTACTAGAATAGGATTACATTGTTCAATGTTCCAAACTCACATTGGTTTCTTATACAGCATCTCTGTATAGTATGTGTATTCACTCTGTCCTAAACGGCTTGATGGAGCTCCTCCCTATGAGCCCATTGTGCTCTGATTGGTCAGCTCGCCCACTCTGTTCTGATGAGTCCACCACCGTTACAGCTGGACATCAGTGTTTATGTGTTACAATGGTGTTAGCAACCAGAAAATGACACCAGTAAGGACAAACAGATGAGAATGCTGCGTGGGGTCTGGATGCTGTGTTGGCGGCACGTTGTGGGGCTCGCTGCTGCGCCCTTTGAGCGGACAGTGTGAGCTGGATTACTGGTGTCGTTTCCTGGTTGCTGCGTGGGGTCTGCTCAGCCTGAGCACACACACAAACTCACTGTGAGTTTGTGTGTGTGCTCAGGCTGAGTTCAGGCTGAGTTTCGTGATGTCTCGCTGTCTCAGGCTGAGTTCAGGCTAAGAAATCCGCGGAGCAGCGGCTGAGAAAAGATAAGGCTGAGTGAGTGTGTGTGTGTGAGGAGCTCCACGGATTGGTCCATTTGAACCTGGGTATGGTCACGTCACTATACTCAGGAAGAAAAAAATGGAAAAAGAAAAATGTCCAACAAGGCGTTCTGGGGCAGCATAGACAGATCTTTTCTGTGTTAGAGTTTTACTCTTTTGACTTTGGTTTGTGACTTTGCAGACCGTTTACATGCAGAAAAAGCTACACAACACACAAGGGGACAGGTAATAACCGGAAAAGCATGACATGGGACCTTTAAAGAAGACAGGCGAGCGATTTTTGTTTTCAAATAGGCCTATGTGGATTCACTTTGGATTTTTGCACTTTTTAATTTAAAACTTAAATACCTTTACTGATGTTGACAAACACAAGCAATGTTAATATGACATCTTGCATTTTTCTCTATTTTCCAATTGTATTGACCTTTCATTAATGGATTTACCAAGAAAACAATCAGTAGCTGCGGCCCAAAATTTACTTTTTTGTCTTTATGGAGCTATTGTTTAATCCTGGGTTTAGTGTGTCCAAGCAAGATTCATTTAAAGATTCATTCAAGCTTAACTTTATCAGTTGTATCTAGGGATGTCCCGATCACCTTTTTTTGCTACCGATCCGATTCCGATCATTTGATTTTGACAATCTGCCGATACCGATTTTTCCCGATCCGATCTTTATGCAATGCATTAAGAGGAAAAAAAAGGTAACAGATAACGGCTGGTCATCCAACGCGATGAATTCAGCTATCTTGGCTGTTATTTTTTTGGCCTTTTCACTGTTCTGGGGAAGTTTCTCTTTCCTTTTAAAAGTCTCTGAAAGTGTCGGTTGTTTCAGTGCCGTTACCTGAGTGGCCGCTGTGTACTCGTCGTGTTGTTGTTGGTGGTGTTTGTATTAGATTGGTCGTGTTGAACGTAGCTCTGTTTTTTCCACCACGCGGAACCTCCGCCTTGCAAACATTGCATCTGGCTGTTACACTGCCTTCGCTTTCAATTTTATAATACTTCCAAACTCCTGACATTTTCTCTGTCCCGACTCCCGAGTCACCAGCTGAACGTAGCCTCTCGTTAGCTTACTGCTACTGTTAGACACTGCGCCCACTCTGTTGCCAGATTTGAGAGAAATAAGCAACCAGGTCTATGAAAACAAGCCCAAAAGAAGCAACACATACATGATGTTGTGTAATTTTAAACCAAAACTAAGGCCTCAGGATGACTTTTAAGACGTGAACATGGTCATTTTTGTTTTGTAACATTAAATAAAATGTATAAAAATATTTTATAAAAAAAAAAATTCCGATCCCCGATTTTTTTCTCCCGATCCCCGATCACGTGAAAATCACGTGATCGGCTCCGATCCCCGATCACGTGATCGGATCGGGACATCCCTAGTTGTATCCACTAAAATGATGCACAGGGTAAAAATGCATTGGTAGATAGATTTTATCGCCACTGTGGTGAACTTAAAAGGGAGAAGAAGAACCCTCGCTGACATTGATTGTACAACGGAAAAGGAAAAAGGAAACTATCTCCAACACACACCCACACACACACTCCCCCCACACACACACTCCCACAGTGTGAGCTACTTCTTGCAGAGAGTGTGTGCCCACATTGACTTGATTCACATCCAGACTTGACAGTTGGCAGAGCTTGAATAGAGCCGCTCACAGGCTTGGATGGCCTAGTTGAATTTCATAAATCGATGGCGATGAGGCAGCAAGGAGGACACTGAAGTCTCTATCTTAACATTCTCACCTCATGTTGTTTTGTTGATATGTATCTCATGGTGGAGAGACTGCTTAATAGTTCACTCAGACAAAACCAAAACATCTCCAAAATGTTCTTTAGCTTCTTATTTGTCATGTTTGTAGTGATCATCATCACCTCAGGCTCTCAGATAATGTATGTCTGCCTTACAATGTTTAAAATACCAAATTCATTTATTTATAGGAACAATAATTGGCCGTTTAATCGTTAATGACAATAGTCCGGTACCACTTTACAATAAGACCACCCTTATAAAGGGTTTACGAATAGTTTGTAATTCATTTATTAATTAGGTTGTGAACACTTTACAAGTCATTAATAAGATTGTATAAGACATGAGATAAACAGGGCAACTGTGACTGGTTGCTTGCCAAATAGTGAGCCCACATTTATCTGTACTGCTAAGCCTTATATTGGCTACTTAGCTTACTTTGTGTTCTTCATCAGCAGCATCCTTGGTATCTGTTGCTCACTGAGTTGATTCTCGCTAAGTAGCCAATATGACTAAGATGACAAATAGTGAGCCTGTGTTGACGTATGACCTATGTTAGAACTGGTTTATAAATGGTTCTTAAAGGTGGGGTAGGTAAGTTTGAGAAACCGGCTCGAGATACACTTTTTGTTATATTCCATGGAATGCTCTTAACATCCCGATAGCAATGAATATCTTAAGTGCTTTGACAAAAAATCCATAAAAAAATTTCATCTGTGGAATGTTATTATGTTATCTCGTGCCCTCATTGGTCATGTGCGCGTTCGTGTGTGTTGGAGGAGGGGCTCTGTAAGGAAGTGGCAGATTTTTTCCGGTTGTGTATTTTCAAATTCTAGCGCACTCGAGCTGGTTTCTCCAAAATTACCTACCCCACCTTTAAGGATTAATAAAGTGTTTACAACCTAATTCATAACCTAATTATAAACCCTTTATGAATCCTTTATAAGGGTAGTCTTATTGTAAAGTGGTACCAAAGCAAAAAATAGACGAACACTTTGCACAATCTTATAAAACAAAAAAGACAACTAAACAGTGGACAACAATTTGATGAAAAGAAAGAACTACATGAAAAACAATAGGGAACATATGTAATGTCAAGAGACAATACCACCTAATACAAAAAGTGGTGATTATTACAAACTTGTTTTGCTTAATTGTTTTAACGCATGCTTCTTAGTTAACATCAAGCTGTCTTTGGCTCTTTTCTGCTGTCACAAATGTAAATGTCCCCTCTGTGGGACGAATAAAGGTATTCTGATTAATTGACTTCTCAATAGACAATGCAGTCTAAGATTCAGTACAATATTGCACACACGTGAGTTGAAAAAACCTGTCTTTTGTGGGGAATAGTGATGGCAATACGACAAAATAACCCCTCCTGTGTCTCCTCCTGCAGACGCTCAGTGTGCGACCCCCCTCGGCTGCAGCTGGGCCCGCCCCATCGACCTGGAGAAGGACGACTACCAGCGCGTTCTCTGCAACAGCGAGCTCTGCCCGTACGGCAACTGGATGCACATTCAGTGCTTCTACGAGTGGGAGAGCTCCATCCTGATCCAGTTCAACTGCATCGGCCGGGCGCGCTCCTGGAACGAGAAGCAGTGCCGGCAGAACATGTGGACCAAGAAGGGCTACGACCTGGCCTTCAGGTTCTGCTCCTGCCGCTGCGGACAGGGCCACCTGAAGAAAGACACCGACTGGTACCAGGTGAAGCGTTCGCAGGAGGAGAGGAAGAAGAAGCCGTCGGAGAGGAGCACGGGCAGGAACGGGTCCAGCGGAGGAGCGTCGGGGGACGGGCTCTACGAGGAGCCGAAGAGGAGCAAACCTCTGGGGGCCATGGGGGGAGGGAAGCTTCCCCACAGAGCCTCGAGTCAGGAGTTTCCTCGGAGAGCTTCAATGGACCGTCAGAACTCCACAGAGAGGGGAGCAGCAGGAGGGGGACTCCCAGCAGGAGGACCCTTCTCCCTGGGGCCTCCTCTGAAGTCTCCATGCGACTCCCCGGGTCAGTCTCCTCCAGCTGGCTTCCCTTTCTCCCCCAGTGCTGTGCTTGGAGCAGCGGGACTGCGAGGGTCCCGTCAGCTGGGGGAGTTCTTCAAATCGGCCGTGCACATGGACCCGCAGAGGAAACACCTGCTGATGGGAGGAGCTCTGGGACGGGGAGGGTGTTCGATGGGAGCCTCTGGGTGTGGAGCTCACCTGGACCCCGGTGTGATCCCCCTGCCGCTGTCCTTCTCTCTCCCCCTCCACCAGCGCCTCAGCTCGGGCAGTGTGGGTGACGGAGCCCACTCTCACCCAGTGCAGTTCCTGAGGAGGCTGGACCTCTCGGAGCTCCTCACCCACGTCCCCCGACACAAACTCAACACCTACCACGTCCGCATGGAGGACGACGCCCAGGCCGGCCAGGGAGAAGAGCTGCGCAGGTACCCCGTGTTTCCCCTCTGCATTGAAGAGACAATACACTTTCATATAAAAAACTACATATTTTTTGTCTGTTTTTTAATCTAGATTGTTTTGGTGTGAGTTGCCAAGTGTTGGAGGTATTGCCTTCTCTCAAATGTTTGGATCGAAATGGCACTTTGTTTGTAGTGCTCAAGAGACAAGTGGTCACAGTGGTCAACATTCCTATACTTCTTGATATGGCAATATATATATATCACAGAAAGAAAAACAAATCCAAATGTAATTATTTTCCAATATGTAAACTGTCATAAGACACCACAACTATCTACAGAAGCAGATGTTTTTTGTCACCTTGGCTGATATTATTATTAGCCTCACGATATTAAACCCCTAATACCTGAAAGGTTGCTCATGGCATTAGATTTATTAGAACTCATCTTATTGATAAAGACAACTCTGATACAACTATACTATCTCACATGAATCTGGCTCTCTAGAAGATGTAACCATGTTGTTTCTGTCCGTGTTGCCCTGTAGGTTCATCCTGTCAGCCCTCAGTGCGAGCCAGAGGAACGTGGTGAACTGTGCGCTGTGCCACCGAGCGCTGCCTGTGTTTGAACAGTTCCCTTTAGTGGACGGGACTCTGTTCCTCAGCCCGTCACGCCACGACGAGATCGAGTACGACGTCCCCTGCCACCTCCAAGGTCAGACCTGGTTTCAACATGATCAGACACAATTACTAGTTAAAGTAGTTAATACTTATTACACTTCACATATATGATACTACTTGAAGAAACAAATCTGAAAAAGGTTGTAAGCATTACAAACCTTTTTTATTTAAGCGACACATTTTCTATTTTTGGACTAAGAAGGTGGAAAAGTAGGTGAAAAATCTTGCCCAACAAAGATTATTGGAGCACAAGTTCACATATTCGCAAAACTTCTCACAAGTTAAGCAAGTTATCAGCAAAGTTAGCACCGTGGCTCTATATAGATGGAAAAATATGACAGTCTAACAGCTGATCCATCACTTAAGCCCAGACTGATTTATCTAAAACAAATATTTGATGAATTGCACTGAAATGTGGTTCAGGCGTTCATGTTTCCCAGATGATAAATCCTCCTTGATAGAAGTGGGAAAAGGTATGGGGGGGGGGGTCAAGGCTGGCGATATATGAAAGGATTATCTGGCGGTCAGGGAGGTCAATATCAGGAAGTTCTCAGTTCAACACGAGGTGAAGGTCATGCTGTTGGTGCACATAGAGTGTAACTGACAACATTGTATTAAATCGAGTTAATAATGACATTTCCCGAGCTTAGCACAGACGTGACAGCCAGTAAATAGAGATTAACTTTATTAGCAAGAACCATACAGTAATATCATAAGTAAGTAAGTAAGTAAGTAAGTGAGTAAAGTCATTTTTTCTGTCCCTTTGGTAACCCATTATAGCGCTACTTTGAGGATGAGGTTTTTGTTTTACTTGTATTGCTTTAAAGTGCATCATGGCTTCAAGAGGATGAATTGTAAATGTGTTCAATTATCCTTTAACCGAGTGCCCCCATGATGTCAAATTGTAAAGTGTTCAATATTAAACTATGTATAAATATCTGCAACCAACAGATACCCCATCAGCCTCAGCTGTACTTTGTGTTTGGAGCTAATCCTTAGCATGCTAATACGGTAAATATTATACTAGCCAAACATGTTAGCATTCTTATTGGGAGCATGTTAGCTCAAAGATGTTAGCAATAAGCCCTCGCAGCCTCACAAAAAAACGTATTTACCATGTATGAATTATCAAAAACATGTTTATGCTATAAACTATATGTTCAGTTTGTACTGTAGATACAGTGTTTAATCTGAAAAAAAAAAAACATCAGATCTGCAGGACATCAGGTGTTCGGATTGCTTTGAATCAGGAATAAAATATAGTATAAAATCATAATTATATGAGCTATTTTTAAATGAATTGCAACAAATAGTATGTTATTTTGTTACATTTTCTATTTTTGAATGCCTAAGTGTTCATTTCTATTAAGACCAACTATGACAGACTAATCCAGTCCATAATGTGTGTATAGACAAAAAGGATTTTCCGCTTGCTTCTGCACAATCTAGCAATTATTGTAAATTAGCATGGCGGCCAAATGAAGCTTCTTTGATGTGATGTCCCACAAGCTTAATATGTAAAGTGCTTAATATGCATCAGAATGATTTATTAATCCTTTCATACTTTTGTGTGGCAGGCAGAATATACATATGTAGATAGATAATTGGTGAAAGAGAGAGGTTGATTAATGCTGCACAGATAAAAAGCGTGGTTGGATTAAAAAAAGAAAGTATGGTAGATAACATTGTCATAGTTCAGAGGTGTTGTGGAAGTTTATAGGACTTATTTTACAACACAAGTCACAGAAAACACTAGAATTATGACTCTATGGGAGTGACTGGTAATGCGTTCATGTGTACAGTGGGATTTGGATTGTAATTGTATTGTTTTTCCTCCAGTTTGAAGAGCATTAATTAAAAGAACATGTTGAATTAAAGTGTGCCATCCATTTTCCAGTCATGGCTTTTTGGCATTAACACTGACGTTGAGCAGAGATGGGAAAGTTTCCTTTTGGCCTGGCTGATTTCTTAAATAAATTCAATCACATCCGCGGTAAACCAGTCCACTTTTATTCACATATGTCAGGACTGAGAAGTATAGTAATGATGCAAGGAGGAGTTTGTTATTTCATGATTTATTTTGGCTGTTTAACAGAAAACTGACTGATACGTGTTACTAAGTAAATGTTATACTGTATTTCTTTATTTCTAACAGGCAGGTTAATGCACCTCTACGCCATCTGTGTGGACTGTTTAGAAGGCGTCCACAAGATCGTTTGCATCAAATGCAAGTCACGCTGGGATGGGAGCTGGCACCAACTGGGCACCATGTACACCTACGATATCCTGGCTGCTTCCCCCTGCTGCCAGGTAGGAACACCAGGAGCACATTGCTAAAAAAAATAGAAAATAATGTAGTGTCAATGAGAGCAGTCAAACTACTGTCACATGTGTCCCATTCCTGTTAATGAGCCGTGAAAAATGTATTTATGCAGCACTTTTCAAAACAAAGTTACAAGTGCTTTTCATGGTTTGAACCAGGAAAATTGAATAATAAAATCAGACAGTTAAAGCAATACAAACCTACAATTTAAATAAAACACCCTGAAGTGATGTTAAATAAATAATACATGCATGTTCAGTAGCTACAGAACCATGCATTCCTTCAGAAAATTAGTACCGACTAGATTTGAGAATCACAAGCATCAGGTGGCCAGAAATATGACTTCAAACTAAATGTTCTGAATGTGTATCGTCTAGGAGGTAATTGCACTTATTGTTAGTGGCTTTTTATACATTTAAAAGCCAGATGTAATGTCTGTGGACTCGAACCGGCCACCCTCCATAAAAAAACTTCAACCATAGACACAGAAGACTGCGAAAAACCTTCTCTGTTTCTTCTTCAAACTCCCTTTGGCTTGAACCAATGGATCTAAAGTTGGAAAATGATCACTAGGAAATGCAGTTGAAAGCTCATTGAAAGTTATTGAGTTAGCTATGAGATGATCATTTTGTCCCCCCTTCAAAACTTCCACGCTCAATTCTTTTAACGTTCTTATTTCTTGACCTGTTCATTAACCTGCGTCCTCCTTCTCAGGCTCGTCTAAACTGTAAGCACTGCGGGAAGCCGGTGGTGGACGTTCGAGTGGGGATGCAGTATTTCTCCGAGTACAGCAACGTCCAGCAGTGCCCTCACTGCGGCAACCTGGACTATCACTTTGTAAAACCGTTCTCCTCCTACAAAGTTCTCGAGGCTTATTGACAAACGCTCTTCATGCAGGCTAGTTAAACTGCTTTTGTTCTCAATTTTTTTCTAACACAATCTAGGAAAGATTTTATTTTTTTGGGCCTTAAGGTGATTTTGTGATCAAGTTCTCTGTTTAATGTTTTTTTATGTATAGAAAAAAGTATACAGTTTAAAAAAAAAGAAGTTCCAGGACAGTATATCTCTGCTGTTAGAGAAAAGTGTTGATAAAGTGCGACACACATCAGTGACAAGTGAATGTATCTGTATGCCAAAATTTGCTTTTATTTTTATTTTTTACCAAAATATAAAGATGAATCTTGAATAAAGCAAAGAAAGATAAATTGGTGTTTGTTTGGTGTCTTCATTTCACCTTCTCCACGCTTGTTTGACATTAATTATGAATGATCCATATGATCTATAAATTCTTCACTCTGATTAACTTCTACTACCTTCATCTTCATCCGTTAGCTGGTCTAAAATGGTCACAAATAGATCAAAAATCAAGACAATCCACATCTCCTGTACTGATACACTGTTAAAGGTGAGGTAGGTAATTCACTTCAGAAACACTTTTTGTTATATTCCATGGAATGCTCTTAACATCCCGATAGCAATGAATACATTAAATGCTTTGAGAATAAATACATAAAAAAAATTCCTCTGTGGAAGCCGTAGCGCTGTAAAAAGCACGACCAATCATTTTAGCCGGCTAAAATAACTGGATGGCTTACCTGCCTGTCAGCCTTCCATCTGTGCACAAACTTATCTCGTGCCCTCATTGGTCATGTGCGCGTTCGTGTGTGTTGGAGGAGGGGCTCTGTAAGGAAGTCTGAAGGAAGGGGCAGATTTCTTCCGGTTGTGTAGGCTACTTTCAAATTCTAGCGCACTCGAGCTGGTTTCTCCATTCTTACCCTACCCTACCTTTAATTACAGACCTTTAGATTCATCAGTCTGTGTGGTTAAAGAATCTGTGTACTCATTATATTTCAGGTACACATTTCTGTTCATTGTCAAATGTGTGGACTCTACTCCCATATTCAAAACAAACGAAAAAGCGGAATAAATGCCAAGAGAAACCTAACGAATGCAGTAGCTTTCATCTAATATAAATTCTGATGTCAATTCAGAACATGTGACACGTTGTTAATCCAGTAGTACAGACCGCTGTCAAGGACTGTAATGAGCGTTGCTAAGGAGGATCAAGAAAGAGAAAGGAAAGAGGTTCAAATAAAAACAAATCTTAATAATGAAATGTTTCCACACAAATCATGTTTTGCACATTATTTGGCAGCCCACTTGCAATGCCTTCATGGCCCACTAGGGGGCAGCGGTTTACAGGTTGGGAACCGCTGCTTCACAGTATATTGGTGATGGGTAGAATAAACAAAAGGGGTACTCAAGTAATAAGGCACGACAATAGATGGAAATGATCTCATCAACATTAAGTTCAGACCAAAGATGTTCTGGTTAATCTCTTCAGACAAAACAGTCAATTACTGAATTCTCAAAGGAAATTGATTGATTGATTGATTGAAAAGTTTATTAACAGCTTGTATATTGGGTACAGTACAGTACAGCTCAAAACATACAATTGTTAAGGGGATGCAGACCAGAGAAAGACTTTCGTCTTGTTTACATCAGGGTCCCCCATTTCCAATTCATCATATAATTTAAGACATATAAGACATATTTGACATACAGATGGCTTATTTACAATGTACATACAGTTGGTTTTTTACATACAGATGGCTTATTTACAATTTTCATTTTAGATTTCGTTCTAATACATCCTAACCGGACATTTAAGACATACCAAGTCTACAGATATACAGTTAGTAACAGAGTCTAAAATGCGAGTATATACATAGATGGGGGGGGGAAGCTGTCCATTGTACGACAGGTTGAGATTTGTACCATTACCGGGGCCAGTTTTGCTCTCCCCCGAAGGTGCTCTTTAAGAGAGGTTTTGAAGGTAAGTATAGTTTTACTTTCCTTTACAGTTGTGGGAAGAGCGTTCCACCTTGATGTGGCATAATTCCGAAACGTGTATTCCCCCTTTTTTGTGCCAAATCTGGGTTTTACATGATTTGTAGAGCTCCCTCTGGTGTTATGATCATGGTATTCCTTGACCTTTGGGAATAATTTTGACATGTACATGGGTACCATAGAGGTGTAGTGGATCTTGTAGACCAGGCCCATTGCAAGTAGCTGTACTCTGTCATCTACTCTAAGCCATCCTAGGTTGTCAAAGTGGGCAGAGGTTAGGTGGGTTCTAGATGGAAGGTCAAGCAGTAGTCTGACCAGTTTATTTTGCGATGTTTGAAGTTTTATTTTTAGCGCCTTGGAGGTGCTATGGTACCATGACATGCAAGCATAGTCATAGTACCCTTGAATGAGTGCTCCTGCCAGAGTTTTCAGGGTGTTTTTGTTTACCAGAGAGGAGATCCGGTATAGGAATCTAGTTCTTTGATTGACCTTTTTTATTACATTGGATGCCATTTTGTCACAGGAGAGGTTTGCCTCAAGAATAGATCCTAGGTATGTAATTTCCTTCTTACTAGTGACAATAATGTCACCCACTGCAACTGAGAAGTCGTCGGATTTGCTGAGATTATGTTTCGAACCGAAGAGAATGGACTCTGTTTTACCCAGGTGTAATGATAATTTATTATCGGCGAGCCAGGTGCAGATTCTGCCGAGCTCGGAGCTGAGTGTTTTTTCAACCTGCAATCTGCTCCTGTCAGAGACCAGCAGGGCTGAGTCGTCCGCGAACAGGAACAAGTTGCAGTCACATGCTGATGACATGTCATTTGCATAAATTAGGAACAGTAACGGACCTAATATGCTTCCTTGTGGAACACCACAGCTCACTGGGAGGGGGGGGGGACAGAGTACCGTTTACCTCCACCATCTGTTCTCTCCCCTCCAGGTAGGATTGCATCCAGCTCACCGATAGTTTATCAAAACCAATTGCTTTTAGCTTGTCAATCAGAATGGGGTGATTGACAGTGTCGAAAGCCTTTTGTAGGTCCAGCATCACCATGCCGCAGTATTTACCCTCGTCCACCTCTTGTTTGATGTGGTCGTTCAGATAAAGAAGGCATGTGTCAGTGGAGTGGGATGTTCTAAAGCCAGATTGAAATTCATAGATTAGGCTTTGACATAGCCTGCATCGTGTGTGTGTGTGTGTGTGTGTGTGTGTGTGTGTGTGTGTGTGTGTGTGTGTGTGTGTGTCTGTATATATTAGGGCTGTGCGATTATGGCAAAAATCATAATCACGATTATTTGGGTCAATAATTGATATCACGATTATTAAATACGATTATTCATTGACTTTAAAACAAATACAAATAATAATTTGAACAGTATCTTTTTAACTGTTGATTACCCTGAACGTATAATTCAACTGAAAAACCAATACTAAAATAAATAAAATAAATTATACATTTAAATAAATAATATCAAAATAATAAATACCAATAAACAAGATCAACAAATATTTTGGAGCGCACTTCCACAAGCTACTAAACATAATAAATATGATAAATACAAATAAATGAGACCAAAATGAATTAGATAAAATATGTTGCAGTGCACTGTCACAACCTAGCAAAGCAAAATAATTGTTTTTTTCGATTATGTTGTTTTCGTAATTGTGGCAGGCCAAAATCGTAATTGCGATTAAAATACGATTAATTGCACAGCCCTAGTATATATGCTATCTTATCTGGCTGTCGGACGATCAGTTGTGTGTGTAAGTATATTATCCAAAATATACTTGACCAAGAGTAAATGGTTTTATGCAACAGGACTACTCTTAGAGGTAAGATTCTTTAAAGACATGTGAATCAGATCATTGAATGTCTAACTAACCAGCACAGTATATAATTAAGCAGTTCATTTCTTACCATTTATTTTTATATGGGATAACGACAGGACATTTTTGTGTGTATTTTTCAGAATGTGCCTGTAAAAATTGACCTGCACTTATCAAATAAAGGTAGTCTTTATGTCATATTTTCAAGTACATGGGGCACCATTCTTTAAAAACTCAACATTTGTAGCTGTTTAGCTTTGCGTTTGTTTGTTTGTTTGTTTGTTTATTTAAAGGACAGTGCACATTAATCCACATTGCTGTAAATGAGCCAGTATTGGCCAGCAGGCTAATTTTCAACTGTTGTCCTTGGCAAGATGTTAAATGACCACAACAAGACTAGAGAATGGATAATAGAGCGTGGATGCATCATTATTTTACACCAAGCTTAGTAAAACCTCTACACAACACAAGCACTTCCTGATGAAGCAATTCACACCAAACTGTGAGTTTTCATGAGAATGTTTTATTTCCGTCACATCACTGCTGTAAAGACCCTTCTGTTGTGTCCGTGCTGCTAACAGCAGATGCTTCGCTCTCGCTGGTTGTCGTGCTTTTGTCTCCAGGCGGCACCACCTCTGCTGCAGTCTTCTTCTTCTTATTTAACAGGTCCTTTGCTGAAGGCGGCCTCAGGATGCACATGGCTGCTTGGCCGTCTTGTATGAGTGCCGGCTTAGAAACATAACCCACCGTCTTCTCCATTCGTTCCACCATCTCCTGCAGAGTTATGTCCTGTGTAAAATAGAACAGTGTGTGTGTTAGGATATATTCTTGGGAATACATGCCCAATGTGTGGCTATGAAATTATAATTGAGAGAAGGGGTTGAGAGTTTTGAGCTGAACTGATCATGGAGGCAAGCGAGGTCATGTAAAGGTTAAGAACAGATATTTGCTGAATATTTTTGTTGCAATTCTCAGAAAAAACAAGTGTGTTTTCCTCACCAGGTTGTCTGAAGGTCCCCTCCGTCCTGCTTTCATAGTTATTTTAACGTGTTTCTTCTTCTCCAGCCAGCTCTCCACCCGATTCATCTTAGTGGAGATGTCATGAGAGGAGATGGAAGAGAAGAAGCTGATCTCTTTCACCTGCACGGGGGCTGAGGAGACAACACAGTCAGTCCTGTTTATTATGATGTGTTTGACATGCTGAAACTAATTAGGTTATAGCCAAAGGAACTGAAGAAGTGTCTGCATATATTAAACACAACAACAGAGATGAGGAGATTAAGTAAAGCCTCAGCTAGGGAATTAAAAATAAAACGTGATCGGAATTGCGATGTGACTACTAAATCACAAAACACAAAATAGTTTTCAAAGGTTAAATATGTGTCAAAATACCATTTGAAATAAATATCAACGTGCTGCAGAAATGTGCTGGTGCACACATCGTATTCTACAGACTTAATAAAACTTCTTTGGAACAGATCCTCCAAAATGTTTCATTATTTTAATTAGGGCTGTCAAGTTAATAACACGTTAACGCAATTTATTTTTAACCCCACTAATTATTTTAACGTGCGATTAACGCATGTGTATTTGTCCTCTGCCCGCCCCGTAGTTTCAGAGCCCAAAGGCTTGACGTTGTTGTTGTTGTTGTTGTTGTTGTTGTTGTTAGTTGTTTCCGTTTAAAACCTCTGCACCTACAAACACAAACCGCTTTCTGTGCACGGATCGCTGTGCATTCGTGTGTGGGTTTTTTGAGACTCCCCTGACGGTCACCCGATTCGTATTTGTAATGTTTTCTATCTATAGCCAATCAGATGTCTCCTTCATTCTAAGCCAATCACATGAGCGCGCCCCCACGAGGGTATGATTTCTTGCGTTCATGACACTTCATATACGCATTTTGCGCTGTCCGGAGCTGACAGGTCCATGGAGCCTGCAGGCGCTAATCTCAGGACCGAAGGACCGTAGTATAGTCGTCTTTATTTTTACGGTATTATTATTCAAAGATAAGAAAGGAAGTGTGTGTTATATGAGATGGCAGAGAGGTTTCAGCTCCGATTATTAAATCAAAGAGGCTTAATGTTTTTGATTATATTATTTCACTATAGCTATGTGGACGGTATCAAGGTCCAATGTTAACAAAAATTAATCAATAGCGGGTGTAACTAAAATATAAGATGTTTTTATTTATATAAATAATAATATAAAATATTGTATTTGCGTGCATTACCTGTTCAGAAAGTGGCGCTGTACTGAGAGTGGCGATTTTATTTTGTAATTATACAATACTTGTAATAATGGTGCGTTCACACCGGACGCGATGCGAATAATCGCTCGAGTTTCACGCCGGCTGTCAGCTGTGTTTACTCGCCTCATTCATCCGAGTCAGCTTCTCGAGCCGTACATGAAGCGATACGTCATGAACGCAAGAAATCATACCCTCGTGGGGGCGCGCTCATGTGATTGGCTTAGAATTGAGGAGACATCTGATTGGCTATAGATGGAAAAAATTACAAGTACGAATCGGGTGACCGTCAGGGGAGTCTCAAAAAACCCACACACGAATGCAGAGCGATCCATGCACAGAAAGCGGTTTGTGTTTGCAGGTGCAGCGGTTTTAAACGGAAAACAAATATGTGAGGATCAAAAATACATATGTAAAACTTTTTTCTGTATTTGGATTTTATTTACATGTATATGAAACAGAACACATTTGTGTGTGCATTGAAAAACACAAGTGTGGATCCGGAAATACAAGTGTGAATCCTTCTGTGTGCATGTGTGTATTATGAGACTGTTCTGAGCCCATAGACGAGGGGCTGCGTTAGATCATTCGGATCGCATCCAACGTGTCGACTGCACATCACACCGCATTATTTTGACCCACAGTGGGAACTTCAGTCTCATGCTTTGACTGTTATGAAGACAGAGGAGCGGCATTTCGCCGACAACTGTAAACAGGCTTGTCTGTTTGAGCAACTGGCTCAGTGCAAAGAAGTAGACAGGGTTGGGAGAGAGTGTAAGAGAGAGAGAGAGGTTCCAGGTTGTTGTGTTGAGAATATTCAGGAGAATATTTGTCATTGTTCAAATGATAATAAACAAACATTTGCATAAAGCATATTTGTCCACTCTCCACCCTGCCTCCGACCTTTCTCCCCTGCCCCAAATGGTCCTGGACTCTAACCCCCTAACTCACTTTTCTGCCCATCTCCCATGCTACTGGACTGCACTGAAACTGTACTTTGAACACTTAAATTATATTATTAACATTTTAAACTGTATACCCTGGTTATCTAGGCCCTTTGTTTTGTTTAATGTATACCATGTTTATCTAGGCCCTTTTTTGTTTTTTGTTTTATGTATATATGTCACACTGTAGGACTGCGGGAAACGATATCTCGATATTTCTGGATGTACAACATGTAGAATTATTGACAATAAAGCTGACTTTGACTTTGATATGTTGATAAGAGTATTAAAAACTTGAAAAATATTCCTCTAAGGTACATTTAGAACAGATAAAAAATGTGCGATTAATCGCGATTAACTATGGACATCATGCGATTAAATATTTTAATCGACTGACAGCCCTAATTTTAATATAATTTATAATTAAGATAAATGTAATGATTTAAAAGTGATGATTCCCTCTAATATCGCAAAAATCATATAAGAATTATCAGTCAAAATAATCACAAATAGATACTTTATGTTGATGTTTTCCCTGCTATAGACATTTAAATAAATGTACGTTTTCAAATACAACTATGGTTCAGCTCTGGTTTGTAGGACAAAAAAGGATTTTACCGCAAAATGTGAGAAATATAGTTTACTGCAGCAGAAATAGGTTTCTTTCTAACCTGTTAACCAAATTGTGTCAGCCCTTTGGATTGTTTCCTCACCCTCAGGTTGGAAATCACAGTTTTATATAAATGTCTAATTTGGGTCTATTCCACACACTTCATACCTTTTGCTTTCTGCTTCTCCTGTTGTTTCAGCTGCTCTTCGTGGATCTGTTTGCCGCTCATCAGCCGGTACACGGGAGGATCTTGGTGCTCACTGAGCAGCACTAATTTGAGACCGTTCTTGTCCATGAGTCTGATCACACTCCCGCGGTGCATGGTGCCCAAGTTCTCGCCCGTCTCACTTATCAGCAGAATCTCACGGTGCGGGATGTCATGGCCGACGGAGCCGATTGTGCCGTGAGCTCGAGGACCAGGCTTCTTCTTCTTTGGCGTGGGAGGTTTTTCTGTGTCGTCTACAGCAGAGCAGAATGGAGACCCTCGCCAGGAGGAAGCAATGAGGTTAGATCTCTCACTGCGGATGGTGAATCTTGACGCTGGTGTCCAGTATCCATGGCTGCCAACACACACAGCTTTCACTGTGCGGCTCAGCATCCACCTCACACAACCTGCAGACATTTCCTAGGTTAAAAAAGAGAGTGTATTATTATTATTATTTGACATGTGATTCATAGTTGAGAAAAAAATCCCTCTCTTCTACCACAATGTCAGTTCATTTTCCTGCAAACTGACAGACAAACAAAATGACTGCCGTTTTAAGTGCATATTTACAAACAAGGCAATAAGCATGGTGCGTTTTTTTCTTTATGCTCTTCATCAATGTATACGTTTTTTATTTGTTACTGTTATATCTGATATACTGGCCTTGACACATACAGAAAAAAGCATTTATTGCCTTACTTATCTTGCGTTTCTCTTGCCTCTGTAGGAAATGTGAGTAATATCTTGAAAAAAAAAAGTGCATGTGGGCTGGGCACATTTGGGTGAATGACACCTTAATAATACAATGTTTATTTAGTCACAATCAAAATCTGAATATTTGATCCTGGTGGCAAATTGGGTTAATCATTCAATATTAAATGGGTGTTATGTTAAATGTCTTCTCTGCATCATGAATAACATCTTGTGTGAGACTTGTACACAATGCATGTCCAAAGTCAGTACATCAAGTTGGGAAATTCAATGTCCAGTTTAATAAGTATCCACTAGGCCAGCCCTCATTTAAAAAAACAACAAATGAACGTTTTGCTTTCATATCCGTCACTATTCACACCACACACATCACAAATGAGCCATTTCTCAATCCGTCTGGGTCCATTGTGGTATTCGGCATTTACTTCAATACTTATTTAAAGGAAGTTTTAATCTTTTATTTGTCTTTCAAAGAAGTTGGTTCGACAGCGTCTGCAGGTAAAACACAGTATTGACTACTCCAACCGATTTTACAAGCTTGTTAAGTGTAAAGTTCACTAGTAAGTCAGTAAACCTTAATTATTTACAAAATGCCTTGCAGTAAATGCATGTGTTGAACTGGTGTGGAATTAAAATGTCAACATTAACTTCTAAGAGTTAACATGGGAGGCTGTAGTTGACAGAGGGAGTTGTTAAAGTAATATAGGCTGAGTTTAGTTAAGACCTAACAATAGGAACATGAACTTTCAATTAATACACTCTTGGTGGTAAGTGGTGTCATTGAGAAATATTACCTTGTTCTCTAATTATACACAAGCGGTTAAAACACTAATACAGGAACACATGGTTGAATAAAGATAAGCGCAAATCTCGCAGGGCATTACATTCTCGCAATTAATAACTGTATGTTCTGTAATTTTGCTGTTTACTCACTGAATATCAATGTCATGTAGTCATGCTTTCTGCAGCAGGGTGACTGTTGTGTATACTTCCGCCATCTTTTCCTTCTTCTTCTTCTTCTCTCAGGTTCATGGCGGTTACTAAGCAACGATCTGGTGCATTACCGCCACTTACTGGACTGAGGAGTAGCGCAGAAGATTGGAAGAAAAATAAGTATTTTAAATACATAAACAGGTTTAGGAAGTAACGTATTCAGAGATGGAAAGTAACTAAGTACAAAGTACTGTACTTGAGTACAATTTTGAGATACTTGTACTTTACTTGAGTATTTAATTGTAGGCCTATGCTACTTTGTATTTCTACTCCACTACAATTCAGGGGCAAATGGTGTACTTTTACTCCACTACATGTATTTTGTACCTTTGGTTACTTTACAGATGTGGATTAATGATGTGAAATACAAACAACACTTAAATCAGACTTTAGTTACACCTGGAGTAAATTCACAATCTACCCTGCAGTATACAAAGTCATTAAAACTAGCTGCACCTTTACCAGCTTTGATAACACTTTAATGATCAATAATTATAATCAAAACATATCATATATATTATTATTACTTTAAATATACTTTGATGCTAATACTTTTGTACTTTTACCTGAGTAACATTTTGAATGCAGGACTTGTACTTCTACTTTTAATGAAGTACCACATCTAAGTACTTCTCCCACCTCTTAACGTATTACATGCAGTAGTAAGGAAACTTAGCTCATTTACTCAAGTGCTGTGCATAAGTAGAAAATGTAGGTACTTGTACTTTATTTTAGATATCTAGATACGTGTTTCTTTGCAGCTTTAAAATATACATTTAACACTCCAAGCCCAGTAAATTAATAAAACACACAACTTGAATATTTACAATTTAGCTGATTTGAAAAAACATTACAAAAATGATACAATCTTTTTCTATCGAATGTTTTTGTGTAAGGTTTTTTAATATTTAATTTATTTTAAAGCAGATACTAGTGTTTGTCACACACACTACTGTACATCAACACCACTATTCATTCCTTGAATTAATTTACATAGTGCCTAGATTTTATCTAAACATCAGGATATTTTGCTTATTTCTGCACGAAGGCATTTTTAGGTACTGTGAATTTGCAAAACAAAATGATTGTGCCTGCAGCAGGTAGTTATGCAAAGTCAGTCATACAACATATTAGTGTGGCTATCCGGTACAGTTGCTTTTGGTAAATGATGCTGCTTTGACCGGACTCAACCAGAGAGAGGTAGGAGTTAAAGTAGATTTGTCTTGTTGGAGAAACAGTGCTTTAATTTGGAACAATACTTGTTATAAGTCCTGTGTAGCAGTGAATGGATCCCGCACCCTGATCGAGACTTAGTGCCATTGAAAGATCATGAGCTGGAAGATTTGCGTTTTATTTGCGGGCCTGCTGTGGATTCATCCTGTTTGTAAGTTGACATGATTTCCTAACACTAAAGTCCAGCAAATATCACATTGAAATATTCTCTTGACATATTTAATCATGAAAATAGAAGACATAATCCTCTATTCTGTTATAATTATTATAATGTGTAAAAGAAATTGTGTAATAATATGGCAATTTTTTACTTCTTATCTGATTCTATTTAGCCAGTGACTGCGATGACCAAAAGAAAAAGGAATTCAAAACATTTAGAAAATGCTTAGCAAAGGGGACAAGCAAGCATTTTATTATTCAAAACAGCGTCAATTTCTTCACCGATGCACGAACCGTCTGGAAGGAAGGTGAGTCTAAACTATAATAAACATTTTAATAACAGTAGATGTTGGTGGTTTTTAAAACATCCTAATAAAGTCTGGAAGGAAGGGTGCACATTTACAGCTTTATTTGTATCTAAAAGCTATATTTATGTTTTTACACTGGTAAAATAATGGGGAACAGCAGCATATTTTTTAGTATCAATGTAGGGTCCATCTGATGAGTGAAGATAATGTAATGTTTATTTTTAATATGCTTAAATATTGTGTATTTTGTATTTTGTTGTTTTGTTATAGTTTTAATATACATTTAAAAATATTTGTCATTATGTATGCTGCCTTTGAATATCTACACTTCTGTAAAAGGTTAGGAGTAAACCATCTGTTATGAAAGTGTTCACTTTTAGGGATAGGATAGGGTTTGGATTGTTTGAAGTGCGGTTGTCCACCCTCGTCAATACCAAATATTTATATTTTTATACTTTTGTGTATTTATACTTTTACTGCTGTCTATTTTGCAGAGGTTTGAGAAGTACTCAGATCTTGTACTTCAGTAAAAGTAGAAATACCAGAGTGTAGAAATACTCAAGTAAAAGTCCTGCAATCAAAATGTTACTCAAGTAAAAGTAGAAAAGTATTATCATCAAAATAAACTCAAAGTACCAAAAGTAAAAGTAGTCATTGTGCAGATTGGTCCATTTCAGAATAATATATATGATATGTTTTATAATTATTGATGCATTAAAGTGTTATCAAAGCTGGTAAAGGTGCAGCTAGTTGTAATGACTTTCTATACTGCAGGGTAGCTTGTGAATTTACTCCAGGTGGAACTAAAGTCTGATTTAAGTGTTGATTATATTTCACATAATTAAAGGTGGGGTAGGTAAGTTTGAGAAACCGGCTCGAGATACACTTTTTGTTATATTCAATGGAATGCTCTTAACATCCCGATAGCAATGAATATCTTAAGTGCTTTGACAAAAAATCCATACAAAAATGTCATCTGTGGAAGCCGTAGTACTGTAAAAAGCATGACCAATCATCTGAGCCGGCCCGACTAAAAAACTGGATGGCCTACCTGCCTGTCAGCCTTCCATCTGTGCACAAACTTATCTCGTGCTCTCATTGGTCATGTGCAGTGGCGTTTTTATATGTACAAAAGTGGTGGGGCACAAAAAACTTAGATGTCTATAGCTTCTGCAGTGACGTGCAGTGAGGTTCATGGCTGGTGAGGCACTGGCACTGACTCTTCAGGTTTACAAATATTATATTTTGACCTAAACCAAAATATAATATTATTTTCAAAAGCTTTTTTTGTCTGATGCTTCGATTAATTTTAAACAGACAGTTCAACAAAAGGATACCCAAAAAATGTAATTTTATCATTTAAATATTGAATTGTTCTCTCTTAGTAAGATCCCATTTTCAATAAAATGGCGGTCTTACCTTGACTTGAAGATGAAGTCCATTTTCCTATCCTTCTGGACAAACATTTCTATTACTTTTTTGTAAAAGTCCTCCTTATCTTCTTGTAGTTTCAAAAGTCTATCATAAATCTAATCCATAGATTTATGATAAAAAAATTATAAAAGTAGGGTAGACATGTGGATGTTATCCGGCTAATCAAAACGTGCATTTATCTAACAGGTACGTTTCCCACAGATCTTATTTTGAGCTATTTTCTAAAATCCTCTGGAGAAATCTCATTGCTTTTTTGTGCTTACTTCCTGGTTTTAGGACGCGCCACTGCAGCTCTCTCGTCTCCTCTTCACACAGCACACTTTTCGCGGCACACGTACTTACAGCCAATCAGCTCTGAATGATTTGAGATGACGTATGGTGGGGATGGTAGCTCCGTGCCCCTCTGGTCATTATTTTTTTGCCACACACAATACATTACAAAATACTCTGAGCATGCGCAGTGTAGTTTTTACAGTCACGTTCACTTCACAGCGAGAGGAAGGGGCATAATCAGGTTTTGTCCCACATGGCTCTAAACAGCTCAATAGGCACACACTGTGACTGTAGACACACTAATTAGAAGAACACAGACTAAAACAGCAATGTACAGACGAATCAGATGATTAAACATGATCTTAAAATATATTTTATATATTTTTTTATTTATTTTTTTGCATTTTTGTAATCATTATTTGTAATACTTTCTGCTGACACTAGGTGGGGCTGTGCCCCACCTGCCCCTAATGACCAGTCGCCACTGGTCATGTGCACGTTCGTGTGTGTTGGAGGAGGGGCTCTGTAAGGAAGTGGCAGATTTTTTCCGGTTGTGTATTTTCAAATTCTAGCGCACTCGAGCTGGTTTCTCCAAAATGACTTACCCCACCTTTAATCCAAATCTGTAAAGTAACTAAAGGTATTCAATAAATGTAGTGGAGTGAAAATACACCATTTACCTCTGAATGTAAGTGTAGTAGAAGTGCAAAGTAGCATAAAATGGAAATACTCAAATAAAGTACAAGTATCTCAAAATTGTACTTAAGTAGGCTACAGTATTTGGGTAAATGTACTTAGTTACTTCCCACCTCTGCAGGGGCGGATCTACCGCCGGGCTGGCATGGGGTGGCAACTGCCACCCTAAAAATAGGCCTTGCCATCCCAGCTGCCACCCCAGTTGGCAGCTTTGTTTTGAAAGAAAAGTTGTGACTCATCGGACATTTATGAGAGAAAATCTCTAATGTCCGAGTGCAAGTGAATGCAGCACATGACGCGAGCCTTGTGTAATATGGGATTAGTTTTGGTTCATAAAGATAAAGCAACACTTTCTCAGAATCAAGCAAAACTAAGAGTTTAAGAGAAAAAAAAACCGAGTCAAGCAAAATTAATTTAATTTCAAAAATAAAACTACAAGTTGCAAACAAATCATTTGTGTAATCATGTAAACTATAAGTATTTTTTCTTGGTTTTAACATATCTCTTTGTTAGCAGTTCTCTTTGCTTCTTTCTCAATGATCAGACTTTTGCTCTCGCTGCAGGTCTCTCGTTTGGGCTCCCTCATTTGTTTTTTTCGATTTTGACACAAACGTCCCAGGTGGGCGGGACTTTCAGGGGTGCGTCCCCATTGGCTACTCAGTACAGTACAACTCATGCATCAAACTCCGGAGTCCACTCGGCCACGTTTGTGTTGGTGTCTCCTGGGGAGTTTTCATGAAAATATCGGACTTATCTTATGGATTGCTGTGCATTATACTTGTGTTGTGTAGTTTATATTTTATTCCAACTTTAAATATTTTAATACCTGAACACACTGCTGCTGTTAAATAATTTCCTAATTTGGGATTGATAAAGTGTCTGTCTGTCTATTTATTTATTTTATAGATTACAAAAACACATCTATGTATTTTCAAGCTAAAGGTGATACACAATATAAACCGTATACTGTTATTTTTCAAAGACATGTTACATTTCAAAAGCATATATTGCTATATTTAGGACAAACAATTAAAGACTGCTTTAACAAATTCTACAATATAAAAGTGGCAGATTTGCTTTATTAAACAGACCAGACCTAGGTTGCATACCAACACAATTAGGAACATGCTCACATCTTACTATGTTGGTCTGAAGAGCTGAAGCATTCATACACAAGGGATAAAAACTGTGTCTCATTCTATATCCTGTGAGAAAATGATATACATTTAGCATTAAAAATTCGACATACTATTCCTGAGGAAGATCTGAATAATCAACACATTTGAATGGAACCTCTAACATGTTCATGTAGAATAAAGACAAAAGAGTGATTATACAAATTACATTTATTGAAATTTTAACCAGAAGATTAAGTCTCAAAGAATGTTTTAAATAAAAGGACATAAAACAAAAAGGTGGATAATAATAAAATCTATTAAATGTACAGTATATGTAAAGACATTTGGTCAAATGAAATGACACTGAGCAAGTGATAACAGCAACGCCTAGCGTGGATGAAGATGGTGCAAGTCTTTCTTCATGCCCCCCCTCCGTGCTGTCCCCTCAGAGGAAGTGGGAAAACGGGATAAGACCTCTGGACACCACGCTGTCTCAATGATCCACACTGTTAATATGAGAGGAAATGAAAAATATGAAATTAACAAATAAAACACAGCTCAGGGACAGTCATGAACGGTAGGTTTTCCGACAAACTAACTCAGCCTCCATTGATTTTCATATCAAATTAGCGTGTTAATAAAATAAGCTATCATGGCTTATACTTGCATATCTAAACAGAATCATGAAAGCCTGTTGGTAGAGTCAGGCACACGAGTCCATTTGAGTGTGTGCGCCGGTGTCTGAACGCTCACTCACTGCTAGCTATGTAGCTAACTGTCCCTACTGTTAAGGCACGGACACACCAGGCCGATTATCGGCGTCGGTGGGCGTCCACACACCCTACTCAGATAGGTGTGTCCCGCACGGTCCCGCACGGTGGGGTCTTTTCAGCCGGGCCGACGCCTTTTCGGATGAAAACCCGCCGATTCAACATGTCGGTTATCACGCAGTCTGTCTTCCGGTTGTTGCCTCTTTTGAATGACGAATACACACTACCGCCGCCTGCTGGTAAGGAGAGTTATTGCCACTCACGCATGCGCAGTTCGTACGTGCTTCTTGGCGGTCGCCTGAAGTCTTTGCGGTGTGTTCCAGTGCGACACATGGCCGAAACGCAGAGACGCGAGGCGACGCAACAGTCGGGGTCCGTCTGTGTCAGTTCTTTGTTGTCAGATTGGTGTGTCCGGGCCATTAGCCTACTTAGCTTGCATTGTTATGGATCTAAAGGTAGCAAAAGCTAACTTTCATAGCACAGCTTTTTTTAATTTATATTTTTACTTCTCACTTAACACAATAAAGAAACAGACCGTATAGTATTACATTACATTACATTGCATTTAGCTGACGCTTTTATCCAAAGCGACTTACAATAAGTGCATTCGACCAGGAAGATACAAACTTGAAGAAAACAGAATCATATAAGTACATCAGGTTTCATAGAGCCAAACATTTCAAGTGCTACTCAACAGGCTTTAGATAAGCCAGTCCTTTGTTAGTATATAAGTCCTTTATTAGTATATAAGTGCTTTGTTAGAAATTCTTTGTTAGTAGTTCTATCGCTCGAAGTGGAGTCGAAAGAGATGAGTTTTCAGTCTGCGCCGGAAGTTGTGTAAGCTTTCTGCTGTCCTGATGTCAATGGGGAGCTCATTCCACCATTTTGGAGCCAGGATAGCAAACCCACGTGTTTTTGCTGATGGGAACTTGGGTCCCCCTCGCAGTGCTGGTGCAGCGAGCCGTTTGGCCGATGCAGAGCGGAGTGCGCGTGCTGGGGTGTATGGTTTAACCATGTCCTGGATGTAGGAAGGGCCAGATCCATTCGCAGCATGGTACGCAAGTACCATTGTCTTGAAGTGGATTCTAGCAGTTACTGGAAGCCAGTGAAGTGAGCGGAGGAGCGGTGTGGTGTGGGAACATTTTGGAAGGTTGAAGACCAGACGAGCCGCTGCATTCTGGATGAGCTGCAGAGGTCGGATGGCACATGCAGGTAGACCAGCCAGGAGGGAGTTGCAGTAGTCTAGGCGTGAGATGACGAGAGCCTGGGCCAGAACCTGCGTCGCTTTCTGGGTCAGATGGGGACGTATCCTCCTGATGTTGTAAAGCGTGTATCTGCAGCAGCGGGTTGTAGCAGCGATGTTTGCAGTGAAGGACAGTTTGTTATCTAGGGTCACACCCAGATTCGAGTCGGGGAAACAATAGAGGTGCCGATGTTGATTGTTAGGTCAAGAGTGGGACAATCTTTTCCCGGAAGGAAAAGCAGTTCAGTCTTGTCAACGTTGAGCTTGAGGTGGTGAGCAGACATCCACTGAGAGATGTGTGCTAGACAAGCAGAGATGCGTGCAACGACCTGGGTCTCTGAGCGGGGAAAGGAGAGAATAAATTGGGTGTCGTCAGCGTAGCAGTGGTATGAAAAACCATGCGGGCTAATGACAGATCCGAGCGAGTTTGTGTACAAGGAGAAGAGGAGGGGACCAAGAACAGAGCCCTGAGGGACCCCTGTAGTTAATTGACAAGGGTCGGACTCTGACCCGCAAGTTACCCTGTAGGTACGGTCTTTGAGGTATGAGGTGAGGAGGGAAAGTGCAGAGCCTGAAACTCCAAGATCTTGGAGAGTGCGAAGGAGGATCTGATGATTCACCGTGTTGAATGCAGCAGACAGGCCCAAAAGGATGATGACAGAGGAGAGGGAGGCTGCTTTAGCCGTGTGCAGTTCCTCAGAGACAGCACAGCACAAACAACACAAATGATCAATACTTACATATATTTTCACTTGTAGTATTATAATAATTTAAATGCTGGTTCTTCTGGGGGTGTTCTATCCACGCTCAGCTACCGCCACCGCAGCTGCCTGCACTGTACAATCGCTGGAGGACTGGGCTGTCACTCAAAAACTGAGTAGCCAATGGGGACACACCCCTGAAAGTCCCGCCCACCTGGGACGTTTGTGTCAAAATCGAAAACAAAAAATGAGGGAGCGCAAACGAGAAGAGCTGCAGCGAGAGCAAAAGTATGATCATTGAGAAAGAAGCAAAGAGAACTACAAACAAAGAGATATGTTAAAACAAAGAAAAAATACTTATAGTTTACATGATTACACAAATGATTTGTTTGCAACTTATAGTTTTATTTTTTAAATTAAATTTATTTTGCTTGACTCAGTTTTTTTTTCTCTTAAACTCTTAGTTTTGCTTGATTCTAAGAAAATGTTGCTTTATCTTTATGAAACAAAACTAATCCCATAGAGTAACCCCTAAATAAAATATCAATATTGTGGCTTTCCAAGTTAACATTGATTGATATGACTGCGTTTAAATCAGCATATACTTCTGCCAGGGGATGCCACCCCTCAAAATTTCCTGCCACCCTCTTGCCACCCCATGAATATTTTTTCTAGATCCACCCCTGCACCCCTCTAGAATAGGCGCGTTCACACCGGAGTACTTTTACCCGTTTAATTCCGTTAGTGCCTGGAATTTTGCGTTTACACCAAAAAGATAACTTAGTTCTGAGAACTTTTACCCCCATTTTCAGTCCCTGCTAGAGAGGTGGTAGGCCTACTATCCTGGAGAGAAAAAAGTACCAGTTCTGATTGGCTGGGCGAATTGCAAATCACACCCCGTAAAACTCTGAAAAGTTTTGTGAAGCCGCCATTGTATTTGCTGGCATTAGCATTATTAGCATTAGCATTAGCCCCTGCGCACCAACGGAGAGAGAATAACTTATGGCAACACAAAATAAAACATGGGAGTGGTGGAGATGAGGAGGTGTCGGCGTTCTGGCGATTTACTCGGAAGGCTTCAGTAGAAGCTGCTGGGAGTCCCAGCAGCTTCTACTGAAGCCAGTCCCCAACTCCGGGGACTTCCGGCCGGGGACTTCGGGTGGCAGTATACGCCGTGAAGTGGTTTGCGGCCTGCCAGTAAACCCAAAGCAGAAGAAGAAGAAGTGATGTCAGCGGCTTCATTTGCGTAATCTTCCCTCAGGGAACTTATTCCGGTGTGAACGCGATCTGTACTTAGTTCCATGGGGGTACTTAGTGCCGGGCACTAAGTGCCGGCACTAAGTACGGCAAAGTACTTGGTGTGAAAGCGGCTAATAAGCCCAATGGTTTCAACCATATTGCATCAGTAACGTGCACTTGTTGTTATAACAAGATCGCAAGGACACTGATAGCGATCGGACAATTGAGTGTTGTTCAGTTTGTGTGTTGTGGAACATGCGTGTGCGTGCATGAAAATATAGCACACACCCAATTACAATTGCATGTTCAATTCACTACCCTGGAAGTTAATAAAGTTGGAACAGCCTGTGGACAGCCGTTCTTCCTTGCATGTCAGTCGCCGACACCTTCTTACAGAGGACAGGCAAATCTAGCTGCAGCATGACCCGTATATTTTCGCACGCCGTGTTCTCAACACATGTTTTTTAGAAATGTTTTACATTTTCAACATCGTGGATACATCCTTATAGAGAGGCAAAGTCCCTCCCTTTCCGGGGGACCTCCATGGGACCTTCTTTCGGAAAAAGTATGTATTGAAGTCAATGGCGAGAGAAAGCTTATCTTTCGATCCCGTTTGAATTGTGCCACGAATTACACACATGATGTTTGTCAATTTAAAAGATAATAATAAAAATGGGTCGTAAAACTGTGAAGTAACACTTTTTTTGTGTGAAACCGCTCAATGAACTACATCTCCCGTCTCGCACCACACACCAAGACGACCGTCACGTTGGCACATTTCACTTCTTTCTTTCAGAATGAGGCGAAAAGTATTAAAAGAGGTGAAAATCACTACAAGTCTGGGCATGTTAAGAGCTGTACATACACACAAGGGGAGTTAGTCGGTTCCGTAAGAGCAGTGGCGGTTCTAGACCAATTTGACTCGGGGGGCCAGGCTGGGGCCAGTTATTTTCTGAGGGGGGCACAATAAAAGCACGACGAAAAAGACAAAGACAGTATGAAGTAATTGCGCACAAGGGTGTAACTTTGGTTTGAGAAGTGGGGGGGGGGACAAAACAGGGGGTCCTCCGCAATGAAACATTTTCTCGATTTAATTCCATTTCCTGCCTTTCTACAAATATATTAGGGACTATAGCGTTAAAAAATCCAAGAAAAATGTGTAGTGTATATAATGAGTGTGCAAACTTATCTAGTATCCTTTCCATGTTAACCTGTTTTATTTGTGGGTGGACTTCACATTCTCTGGGTCCGGGGGCATGCACCCCCGGGAAGATTTATGTCTTTAAATTGAAGTTGAATGCATCAATCTGGTGCACTTTGAGGGCAAAATTAAGAGATTTATGGATACAGCTCTCAACACTCATATGAAACAGAACTGTATATATTTAAATAATCAAAAAACCATCAGAATATGCTCACAACCAATAACAAATCATTTAAACTTATATATTTTATAAACTCCTCTCTCCTATCTTTATCTTACCTAGTCTGCATTCTTTCTTTTTATTTATGCATATTTTACTAATCACTCCCCTTTTAAACTGTGTTTTTTATTTTTTACTGACCTATAGTACACTTATTTTTTACAACTATATTACATAGATGGAAATATTTGTTTACATAGATGACCAAACCGTTTGAGACCCACTGAGATAACTTAGACTAAAGTTTACAATCTAATCGCTCAGCGAGTCCTTTACCTCAGGGGTTCCCAACCTTTATTGTGCCAAGGACCGGTAGATACATTAAAAAAAAATCGCGGACCGGTTGTCAATTTTAACTGATTTTAATATTTACTCACCACCAGCAGGTAGCAACAGAGGCTAATTGTATGTAACAGCCTGAACAAATACTAGAACAATATGCATCCAAAACATATTAACAAAGTTTAAAAAAGAACCTGTGTTGTTTTTTGGTTTTTCGGAAAACCAAAAAACCGACGTTATTCAGTTTTTAAAACCAAAACGGGGAAAACAGATAAATCAACGTTTTGGTTTTGTTTGTATGATTTACGGATAATCCAGTGAATGCTGGGAAAATGTCGTTCATTCCGGTGCACTCCCGACAGCATTTAGCACTACATCAAGATTAAGATTAAACTAATTTATTTTGGGAACAGCCGCATATATGCCGGTGTCGGACAGACACAAACACACCGAACACACAGAGCTGAGCTGAGCAGAGCACATACACACACACATCATGCGCCTTGGTGGACTGACTGGACATCTCCTTCATAAAACTAATAAAAGGGGGAGTAATCGGGCAGTTCGATGTGTGTAGATGTGTGTGTGGTTAACACGTAGCAGCCTGCAGTCACTCTTAAACTGTTCTGATTAAGTTAAACACAGCGAATTCGGTGCGTAAAAAGGCACAGCTCTTTACCGAGTATACGTCCCGCTGCCTCCTGATGCTGCAGCCATTTCATGAAGGAGGGTTTCCTTCTATAAAACAGCTGCGGGCAGCAGATCGTGAGAGTCCCGGACATTAATTCATAGATCAAGGCATACTGGTTTACTCTCCTGTTTTGCCAATCCAGTGCTTAAACAAATAGCTCTACACCCCTGGCCGACATGTCCTTAAAATGAAGTCCGAGTTTGAAATATATCTCAAATAATGTATGCACCACCATTTCCCCACATAACATAACAGTCTGCAATCAAACGGTTGTCTCCTGTGCGCTCCTCTTCCTACTTGGCGCACCGGTAACATGCTCGTGCGCACAAGAGGCTGAGACCTTATGAGCCGCCGAATCCCTCGGAACATCATAAAAGCCATTTTCAACGGTTTTCTGGTGAAAGATTAACTAGCTACTGGATGAAATAATATGACTGGTGGCATAGGTGCGAAAATTAAACACTTTTTGAAAAAAATATTATGATAAATATTTTTATATATTTATAATTCTGCAAATATTACGATAAACTCACAGCTATTTCGCGGCCCGGCAGTAACACCTCCGCGGCCCGGTACCGGTCCGCGGACCGGGGGTTGGGAACCCCTGCTTTACCTCACTGAGCTGACGTTATCTCAGCCTCTCAGTCCGACAGGAGAGGACTCCCCCTCTCCTTATTGTTGAAACAGCTTCTAATCTCCATTAGCACCGAGCTAGCACCAGATGCTAACAACAACCCCCGTATCTCTCTCTCTCTCTCTCTCTCTCTCTCTCTCTCTCTCTCTCTCTCACAAAATGCGCTCGTGCCACACACACACCACACACCACGACCGCTTGCGTAAACATTTTTTAATAAACACATTTGAAAAGTGGGGGGGACACAAATGGGATTTTGAAAAGTGGGGAGGACATGTTCCCCCTGTCCCCAGTGGAAATTACGCCCATGATTGCGCATAAGAAAACAATGCAATACAGTTATTGGTATTTGTTTCAGTACACATATTTATTTCAGATACTTATAGTTACAGTTTTTACGCTCTAATGGGTCCGACTAGAATGACAAATAGCGTTAGTTCCGCCTATTCCGTCAGCCACAGGCAGTGGCGTCGCCTGGCCTGGGCATCCGGGGCTTTAGCCCCGAATGTTTTTTCTGTAGCCCCGGACAATTCTCCCTCAATAATATAATACATTAACCGTGCTTTACGTGAATCTCATCATGACACAAGAGAGGACGGCAGCACTGTAATTTCCCGTGTTCAGTGAATGCAACAGAGGCATGACACCAGACCAATCAGAGAGTTGCATGGAAATAAACGTGTGCTTGTGTCATTCAAGCTCGGCTCTGTGTGTGTGTGTGGCAATAGCGCATTTAGTGTGATAGAGAGAGAGAGAGGGAGAGAGGGGGAGGGAGGGACGGTGACTGTCAGCATGGACCGTGTTGTTAGCATCTGGTTAGCTCGCTGCACTAACGGACATAAGGAGCTGTTTGTTCCACAAGAAGCTGGAGGAGAGTCCTCTCCTCAGACTGAGGCGCCGTTTACACGAGGAGAAAACTGCTTGTATCTGCATAGTTTCGCGTGCGTATAGCCCTATTATTTACACGAGGCCGATAGAAACTGACCCCACAAACGATAACGGGTCCCAAGGTGGATAGATTTGCAAACGAAACGCTCTGGGGGGTCAACCGAGTCCGTGTAATCACCTCTATACGAATATTTCCTGAAAAAATAGCGAAAAAAAAAAAAAATAGCACCTCTCCTGCTCACTGCTGTAGCAACCATCAAAAATAGCTGTGTTAATTAAACGCACAAGGGGTTCTTGAATGAAATAATATTATAAAAGGCAAACCAGAATTGTTAACGCCCAATATACTCCTTAAACAAAATAAACAGAGTCAGATTTCATGCATTGATCCATTATATTGACAAAGGTGCATCTCACCCGGTGTTTGTAGAGAATATCTCTCTTTCTGAGCCGTCCTCTCGATGCAATATCCACAGAGACGTGCTTCTTGGTTTCTTTCAGTTAACTTCCCCGTTGCATTTATCCATATGCTGAGGAAATGACTATATCCCGCTGAATACCAGCAATCGCCACACACACTGACTTCCTCCTGTCAGTAGCTACTGCTAGTGCTACTGCTACTGACCATGCTACAGATATTAGTGCAAAAATATACAGCTCCTCTACCACAACCATCAGCAACAACAGATTCGGTTTCTTTCAGTTTCAGTTTCAGGGCTTAAACAGAAGGGTAGCCATGGCAACATTGCTGCGGGGCTGCTCCAGGCTGCTCTTCTTCGCGGCTTTTGGTGTATTTTGGCGGAAGTTACAGCGCCACTTACAGTCCCAGCATATGTACTACAGCGTTTCCAGCGGCCTCGTTTAAACAGACACGTTAAATGAAACAAATGCATGTGAACGGAAGACTTTTTTGAATACGCATACTGTGCATAAACGCAAACGGTCCCGTGTGAGCGGGGCCTGAGAGACTCAGGTGAGCTCAAGGACTCTCTGAGTGTTTAGATACATAACTTTAGTCTAAGTTATCTCAGTGGGTCTCAAACGGTTTGGTCACAAATTATTCAAAATATTATTTCCGCGGCACACCTTCATATGATCATTATAGTTATTAAAAAAAAGAGAATAAAGGAAAAACAGTTATGAAATACTATATGGCAGTAAAACAAGAATAGAGTTTAAAAGGGGAGTGATTAGTAAAATATCCATAAAGAAAAAGTACATCTGTTTACAGTTCTGCTTCATATGGGTGCTGAGAGAGGTATCCATAGATCTCTTCATTTTACTCTCAAAGTGCACCAGATTGATGCATTTAACTTCAATATTTAAAAAAAAATCTTCCCGGGGGAGCATCCCCCCGGACCCCTCTAGAGGAGGTGAGGTCCCCCACTCATAAAAAATACCACTTTACCCCTGCCTATATGCCGTGAGCTGATTATCGAGCCTTCATTGTAACAGTCGCGGGTGTACTGTGTATGTGCGTGTGGGGAGTGTTGCAGTAAAAAATGCCACTGTCGTGCCGCCGCCACTGTGGGCTAAGCCCCGAATGTTTTCAGGTCCAGGCGACGCCCCTGGCCACAGGGGCGTCCAAAGTCAGTGTTAGGGGTGCACTCCAGCCCCCCCTAGAACCGCCCCTGCGTAAGAGCCAGCATGCGGGACCGGGATTCTGGGATTTGTAGTCCTTTCTAGTTGCACATTTTTCATAGTCTTATATTTCAACAGTTTTACGTCATCATATCATATCATATGTTTAATTCGTGGCACAATTCAAACGGGATCGAAAGATAATCTTTCTCTCCCCATTGACTTCAATACATCATTTTTCCGAAATAAGGTCCCATGGGTCGGAAGTAGATGGGCGGGACTTCGCCTCCCTATATGCTCCCGGCAACACGCCTCCTTATTACACTCACCCCTACTTTAGTGGGAACAATGAGTCTGCGTCTTTGATGCACATAGGAATAAACGCAGATCATACTCTGGCTGCAGCCTTGACCGGCACTTGCTTTTGATCAAAGTCAATGCGGAAAACCCGCACTCACACAGGTAGGTGGAGGTGAAGGGAATGAGCACTTTTACAGCCTGTTTGGCGAGGTGGGGGAACTCGGTCTCCACAGACAGCCAAAAGTGTGCAAGTGTCACTTTACTCATAATTTTCTCGTGATTTTTTTTTCTCACGCTGCGCCTCCCCTGAAGCTCTCTGGTGCCCCCCAGGGGAGGCGCGCCTCACACTTTGAAAACCGCTGAAGGATCCAATAGAAAGCAAATAGTCACACGAAAAGTTAAATAAAATATGGCAACTGCCTGTTCATTTTCATCTCTGGTCAGATGAATACAGGTACAACTTCTGTGATTAACTCAAACTATGTTTCATAACACATGTTGTTACTTTGTTCAGCTACTAATATTGCTAAAGGTGGAAAAGTGACTCAGTCCTCCGTGAAGAAGATTGATTGCCCCGGAAGAGCCATTGATGGAAATCGTGCCAGCAAATATCGAAAGGGATCCTGTACACGCACAAGAGGAGAAACCAAACCCTGGTGGAGACTTGACCTCCTAAAGACATATAAAATCAACACTGTCACCATCACTAACAGAAAAGGCCAACTCAAAAGGATCAATGATGCTGAGATCCACGTTGGGAATTCCCTCAAGGACAATGGCAACGCCAATCCCATGTAACAGCACTATCTGCCTTATACAAGATTTACAAATGTTACCTTTCCTCTGAAAGTTATAGAGAAAGATAGAATTGGTTATCTAAATAATTTACTAATATTTTCCTGTTTCTTTCACCAGATGTGCTGTTATCTCATCTATCGCAGCTGAGAGCTCAAAAACATTTGTTTGCAATGGAATAGAAGGCCAGTATGTAAACATTGTAATTCCTGGAGAACAAAGAATCCTGAAACTGTGTGAGGTGGAAGTCACTGGTCAACCTTCTGGAAACACTGCTCCAACTGGTAAATTGTACTATATAAAGCAGGGGTTTTCAAAGTGTGGGACGGTGAGCCTCCCCTCAGAGAACATAAGAACAGCCACGCCCCCCCCTCCCAATTATTATTGCTATTATTATTATTATTATTATTGTTGTTGTTGCTATAATGCAGGGGTATTCAATTGCATTTCAAAGGGGTCCAGTAAGAGAAAATGTCATTAAATGCTCTGTTTTCGCTGTCTACCTTCCGCCATTTGAAATTACTCTGTTTCTCACTTCTTGTCTCGTCTCTGTGTGTGTGTTTGAATCTATCGTGCTGACTCACTGACTGCACCGATTTCGATTGATTGGCTGAGTAGCGTCACCTCCTTAAAACATTAAACAATAACCTTTTTAAACATTTGTATCTTTATGTTTTACACATATTGTATAAAACTCCCCCACTACTTGGACTATTCCTTGCACCCTGACCTCTGCCATTTTGTACATATCTAGTGTTCATATTCAGCGTATTATTTACCGTACTGTACTCTATATTTATAGAACTCTGTGAAATGATAATGAAGTTGAATCTAATCTAATCTAAAATCACTAATGTATCACCTACAGGTAATGAATGTACAGGAAACAGGTGCCAGGATATGGAAGATCTTCCAGGTGAGTGTATTTATTAGGAATGATAGTAATTACTTCTGACTGAGATATGCTTTAAAGACTGAGTGAGCCACCAGTCTAAATCATAAGGTCAGATCACTTGTGTGGCCATGAACTGTAAGTAATAAAGTGTTCATTTCATTTCAGTTCATTGAATTGTAGTACTACAAACAGAAAACACATGACAATTCAACAATAAAATAAAAATCTTTAGAAAAATATATATTTTTAAGCGTTACAGTCCTAAGTATAAGACAATATCACACTGGTTACATTTACATTTTGTTCAAATTATGCATGTTTATTGCATTAGAAACAAAAATATTGTCCCAGTCCCACTATGGGGAGTTTGAATTTCAGCTGAGCACTACAGACAACAACAGAAAACTCACGACAATACAACAATAAAAAAACAATCTTTAATTAGATATATTGTTTGTAAATGCTATGTTCCTGAGTATTAAAATAAATTGCATTAGTAACATTTAGTTTATTGCATTTGGAACAAATTATAACATTTACACATTTTATTTTATCAATTGATGGCTAACCCGCCGATTCAACATGTCGGTTATCACGCAGTCTGTCTTCCGGTTGTTGCCTCTTTTGAATGACGAATACACACTACCGCCGCCTGCTGGTAAGGAGAGTTATTGCCACTCACGCATGCGCAGTTCGTACGTGCTTCTTGGCCGTCGGCTGAAGTCTTTGCGGTGTGTTCCAGTGCGACACCTGGCCGAAACGCAGAGACGCGAGGCGACGCAACAGTCGGGGTCCGTCTGTGTCAGTTCTTTGCTGTCAGATTGGTGTGTCCGGGCCATTAGCCTACTTAGCTTGCATTGTTATGGATCTAAAGGTAGCAAAAGCTAACTTTCATAGCACAGCTTTTTTTTCTTTTTTTTTACTTCTCACTTAACACAATAAAGAAACAGACCGTATAGTATTACATTACATTACATTACATTACATTACATTGCATTTAGCTGACGCTTTTATCCAAAGCGACTTACAATAAGTGCATTCGAACAGGAAGATACAAACTTGAAGAAAACAGAATCATATAAGTACATCAGAGCCAAAACATTTCAAGTGCTACTCAACTGGCTTTAGATAAGCCAGTCCTTTATTAGTATATAAGTGCTTTGTTAGAAATTCTTTGTTAGTAGTTCTATCGCTCGAAGTGGAGTCGAAAGAGATGAGTTTTCAGTCTGCGCCGGAAGATGTGTAAGCTTTCTGCTGTCCTGATGTCAATGGGGAGCTCATTCCACCATTTTGGAGCCAGGATAGCAAACCCACGTGTTTTTGCTGATGGGAACTTGGGTCCCCCTCGCAGTGCGGGTGCAGCGAGCCGTTTGGCTGATGCAGAGCGGAGTGCACGTGCTGGGGTGTATGGTTTAACCATGTCCTGGATGTAGGAAGGGCCAGATCCATTCGCAGCATGGTACGCAAGTACCATTGTCTTGAAGTGGATTCTAGCAGTTACTGGAAGCCAGTGAAGTGAGCGGAGGAGCGGCGTGGTGTGGGAACATTTTGGAAGGTTGAAGACCAGACGAGCCGCTGCATTCTGGATGAGCTGCAGAGGTCGGATGGCACATGCAGGTAGACCAGCCAGGAGGGAGTTGCAGTAGTCTAGGCGTGAGATGACGAGAGCCTGGGCCAGAACCTGCGTCGCTTTCTGGGTCAGGAGGGGACGTATCCTCCTGATGTTGTAAAGCGTGTATCTGCAGCAGCGGGTTGTAGCAGCGATGTTTGCAGTGAAGGACAGTTTGTTATCTAGGGTCACACCCAGATTCCTTGCAGTCGGGGAAACAATAGAGGTGCCTTATGTTGATTGTTAGGTCAAGAGTGGGACAATCTTTTCCCGGAAGGAAAAGCAGTTCAGTCTTGTCAAGGTTGAGCTTGAGGTGGTGAGCAGACATCCACTGAGAGATGTCTGCTCGACAAGCAGAGATGCGTGCAACGACCTGGGTGTCTGAGCGGGGAAAGGACAGAATTAATTGGGTGTCGTCAGCGTAGCAGTGGTATGAAAAACCATGCGGGCTAATGACAGATCCAAGCGAGTTTGTGTACAAGGAGAAGAGGAGGGGACCAAGAACAGAGTTCTGAGGGACCCCTGTAGTTAATTGACAAGGGTCGGACTCGGACCCTCTCCAAGTTACCCTGTAGGTACGGTCTTTGAGGTATGAGGTGAGGAGGGAAAGTGCAGAGCCTGAAACTCCAAGATCTTGGAGAGTGCGAAGGAGGATCTGATGATTCACCGTGTTGAATGCAGCAGACAGGTCCAAAAGGATGATGACAGAGGAGAGGGAGGCTGCTTTAGCCGTGTGCAGTTCCTCAGAGACAGCACAGCACAAACAACACAAATGATCAATACTTACATATATTTTCACTTGTAGTATTATAATAATTTAAATGCTGGTTATTCTGGGGGTGTTCTATCCACGCTCAGCTACCGCACCGCAGCTGCCTGCACTGTACAATCGCTGGAGGACTGGGCTGTCACTCAAAAACTGAGTAGCCAATGGGGACACACCCCTGAAAGTCCCGCCCACCTGGGACGTTTGTGTCAAAATCGAAAACAAAAAATGAGGGAGCGCAAACGAGAAGAGCTGCAGCAAAAGCAAAAGTCTGATCATTGAGAAAGAAGCAAAGAGAACTACAAACAAAGAGATATGTTAAAACAAAGAAAAAAGACTTATAGTTTACATGATTACACAAATGATTTGTTTGCAACTTATAGTTTTATTTTTGAAATTAAATTTATTTTGCTTGAGTCAGTTTTTTTTTCTCTTAAACTCTTAGTTTTGCTTGATTCTAAGAAAATGTTGCTTTATCTTTATGAAACAAAACTAATCCCATAGTGTAACCCCTAAATAAAATATCAATATTGTGGCTTTCCAAGTTAACATTGATTGATATGACTGCGTTTAAATCAGCATATACTTCTGCCAGGGGATGCCACCCCTCAAAATTTCCTGCCACCCTCTTGCCACCCCATGAATATTTTTTTCTAGATCCACCCCTGCACCCCTCTAGAATAGGCGCGTTCACACCGGAGTACTTTTACCCGTTTAATTCCGTTAGTGCCTGGAATTTTGCGTTTACACCAAAAAGAGAACTTAGTTCTGAGAACTTTTACCCCCATTTTCAGTCCCTGCTAGAGATGTGGTAGGCCTACTATCCTGGAGAGAAAAAAGTACCAGTTCTGATTGGCTGGGCGAATTGCAAATCACACCCCGTAAAACTCTGAAAAGTTTTGTGAAGCCGCCATTGTATTTGCTGGCATTAGCATTATTAGCATTAGCATTAGCCCTGCGCACCAACGGAGAGAGAATAACTTATGGCAACACAAAATAAAACATGGGAGCGGTGGAGATGAGGAGGTGTCGGCGTTCTGGCGATTACTCGGAAGGCTTCAGTAGAAGCTGCTGGGAGTCCCAGCAGCTTCTACTGAAGCCAGTCCCCAACTCCGGGGACTTCCGGCCGGGGACTTCGGGTGGCAGTATACGCCGTGAAGTGGTTTGCGGCCTGCCAGTAAACCCAAAGCAGAAGAAGAAGAAGTGATGTCAGCGGCTTCATTTGCGTAATCTTCCCTCAGGGAACTTATTCCGGTGTGAACGTGATCTGTACTAAGTTCCATGGGGGTACTTAGTGCCGGGCACTAAGTGCCGGCACTAAGTACGGCAAAGTACTTGGTGTGAAAGCGGCTAATAAGCCCAATGGTTTCAACCATATTGCATCAGTAACGTGCACTTGTTGTTATAACAAGATCGCAAGGACACTGATAGCGATCGGACAATTCAGTGTTGTTCAGTTTGTGTGTTGTGGAACATGCGTGTGCGTGCATGAAAATATATCACACACACAATTACAATTGCATGTTCAATTCACTACCCTGGAAGTTAATAAAGTTGGAACAGCCTGTGGACAGCCGTTCTTCCTTGCATGTCAGTCGCCGACACCTTCTTACAGAGGACAGGCAAATCTAGCTGCAGCATGACCCGTATATTTTCGCACGCCGTGTTCTCAACACATGTTTTTTAGACATTTTTTACATTTTCAACATCGTGGATACATCCTTATAGAGAGGCAAAGTCCCTCCCTTTCCGGGGGACCTCCATGGGACCTTCTTTCGGAAAAAGTATGTATTGAAGTCAATGGCGAGAGAAAGCTTATCTTTCGATCCCGTTTGAATTGTGCCACGAATTACACACATGATGTTTGCAGTGGCGTTTTTATATGTACAAAAGTGGTGGGGCACAAAAAACTTAGATGTCTATATATAAGCTTCTGCAGTGACGTGCAGTGAGGTTCATGGCTGGTGAGGTCAGGTTTACACTCTTCAGGTTTACAAATATTATATTTTGACCTAAACCAAAATATAATATTATTTTCAAAAGCTTTTTTTGTCTGATGCTTCGATTAATTTTAAACAGACAGTTCAACAAAAGGATACCCAAAAAATGTAATTTTATCATTTAAATATTGAATTGTTCTCTCTTAGTAAGATCCCATTTCAATAAAATGGCGGTCTTACCTTGACTTGAAGATGAAGTCCATTTGCCTATCCTTCTGGACAAACATTTCTATTACTTTTTTGTAAAAGTCCTCCTTATGTTCTTGTAGTTTCAAAAGTCTATCATAAATCTAATCCATAGATTTATGATAAAAAAATTATAAAAGTAGGGTAGACATGTGGATGTTATCCGGCTAATCAAAACGTGCATTTATCTAACAGGTACGTTTCCCACAGATCTTATTTCGAGCTATTTTCTAAAATCCTCTGGAGAAATCTCATTGCTTTTTTGTGCTTACTTCCTGGTTTTAGGACGCGTCACTGCAGCTCTCTCGTCTCCTCTTCAAGCACCACACTTTTCGCGGCACACGTACTTACAGCCAATCAGCTCTGAATGATTTGAGATGACGTATGGTGGGGATGGTAGCTCCGTGCCCCTCTGGTCATTATTTTTTTGCCACACACATTACATTACAAAATACTCTGAGCATGCGCAGTGAAGTTTTTACAGTCACCGTTGACTTCACAGCGAGAGGAAGGGGCATAATCAGGTTTTGTCCCACATGGCTCTAAACAGCTCAATAGGCACACACTGTGACTGTAGACACACTAATTAGAAGAACACAGACTAAAACAGCAATGTACAGACGAATCAGATGATTAAACATGATCTTAAAATATATTTTATATATTTTTTTATTTATTTTTTTGCATTTTTGTAATCATTATTTGTAATACTTTCTGCTGACACTAGGTGGGGCTGTGCCCCACCTGCCCCTAATGACCAGTCGCCACTGGATGTTTGTCAATTTAAAAGATAATAATAAAAATGGGTCGTAAAACTGTGAAGTAACACTTTTTTTGTGTGAAACCGCTCAATGAACTACATCTCCCGTCTCGCACCACACACCAAGACGACCGTCACGTTGGCACATTTCACTTCTTTCTTTCAGAATGAGGCGAAAAGTATTAAAAGAGGTGAAAATCACTACAAGTCTGGGCATGTTAAGAGCTGTACATACACACAAGGGGAGTTAGTCGGTTCCGTAAGAGCAGTGGCGGTTCTAGACCAATTTGACTCGGGGGGCCAGGCTGGGGCCAGTTATTTTCTGAGGGGGGCACAATAAAAGCACGACGAAAAAGACAAAGACAGTATGAAGTAATTGCGCACAAGGGTGTAACTTTGGTTTGAGAAGTGGGGGGGACACAAAACAGGGGGTCCTCCGCAATGAAACATTTTCTCGATTTAATTCCATTTCCTGCCTTTCTACAAATATATTAGGGACTATAGCGTTAAAAAATCCAAGAAAAATGTGTAGTGTATATAATGAGTGTGCAAACTTATCTAGTATCCTTTCCATGTTAACCTGTTTTATTTGTGGGTGGACTTCACATTCTCTGGGTCCGGGGGCATGCACCCCCGGGAAGATTTATGTCTTTAAATTGAAGTTAAATGCACCAATCTGGTGCACTTTGAGGGCAAAATTAAGAGATTTATGGATACAGCTCTCAACACTCATATGAAACAGAACTGTATATATTTAAATAATCAAAAAACCATCAGAATATGCTCACAACCAATAACAAATCATTTAAACTTATATATTTTATAAACTCCTCTCTCCTATCTTTATCTTACCTAGTCTGCATTCTTTCTTTTTATTTATGCATATTTTACTAATCACTCTCCTTTTAAACTGTGTTTTTTATTTTTTACTGACCTATAGTAGCCTACACATTGGAAGGATTTCTTAACTTATTTTATATACAACTAATATTACATAGATGGAAATATTTGTTTACATAGATGACCAAACCGTTTGAGACCCACTGAGATAACTTAGACTAAAGTTTACAATCTAATCGCTCAGCGAGTCCTTTACCTCACTGAGCTGACGTTATCTCAGCCTCTCAGTCCGACAGGAGAGGACTCCCCCTGTTGAAACAGCTTCTAATGGCGCGTTTCCACTACACGGCCTCGCTCGGCCCCGCTCGGTATGGCTGGGCCTCGTTAGGACTGGCTCACTTTATGGCGCATTTCCATTACAGTTTAGGAACTGGGGCAGTATCTATAGTAACGCAGTGTAGGCGGAGACGTGACGTGATCTTCAGAGGACCCCAGAAAAACAACACAGCCGTTAGCTGTTAGCACTCAGAGCTCACAGCTCCTCATATCTGTTCAGAAACTAGACAAAAGTTAAACAAGTACAAACCACAGACTGCCTGTGTCATGGCGAATACAGTCGCTGCTTTATTTATGTCTGTAGGCCGTTGTTGTGAGTGTGGACGGTCGGAGCATATACTGCGTTAGCTTAGCCAATCTCCATTTAGAAAACAAGCATTTTAAAAGGTTTTTCCCCTGCCGTCTGTCTGCAGACTTGACAAGCATTAATTCATGGTTTTTTACTAACCGGTATCAGTATGTTGTTACTTCGGCATCATTTTGAAACGTGTATTACAATTAAATCACGGTCAAATATGTCCATCTTGTTGTAGTTGTAGCCCCCTTGCCAGCGACGCTCTCTCTAGTTTAGCATACTCAGCCCGACTCAGCCTCGTTGTCTCTGGCCCTGGACCCACAATTTTATGAGGCCAGAAAAACTGTGAATTAGGACCCGCCGGCCGGTACTAGGCCAAGTGGAAACGCAACCAAAGACGGGCCGCTGACGTCACAGCCCTCTTAAACCGGGCTGCGCGCTGTAGTGGAAACGCGCCATAATCTCCATTAGCACCGAGCTAGCACCAGATGCTAACAACAACCCCCGTAACGGACCGTCTCCACAGCAGCGTTAAAAAAATCTTGGAGGTGGGCGTATCTGAGGCTTGGGGATTTTTTTGCGATCAACCAATCACATGAATCTCCCGCCCGCGACATACGAAGCCAAAAAGCCCGAAGTAAACTGGATATAAACTCCCCAAAACAGGCGAAAACCTACCACTGTCTCTGCCACCTCCCTCCATGCCTGGCTCCTCCGGTTTATATCCCGGTAGGTCTGGTCATAAAGCACCGGGTGATTGATTCGCTACCGCTAATTTCTCCTCCATTTTTTGGAATATGAGGAAATGACCTGCGGTCTGGCTCTCCCAGCATACACGCCGTTTGATTGGCTAGAGCTTGAACTGTCAGATTTGCGTACACGGGATTTGATTGGCTGACGCTTCCTCCTCAGCTTCAAAAGTTGAACATTGTTCAACTTTGGATCTTGAAAATCCTGAGAATCTCCGCTCGCCTGCCCACAATGCATTTCGGCGAAAGCGAAAAAAAGTGACGTCACCTCATTCAAAGTGAATGGGCAGAAGCGTTTCAAGATTTTTTAACGCTGCCGTGGAGACGGCCCGTAACTCTCTCTCTCTCTCTCTCTCTCTCTCTCTCTCTCTCTCTCTCTCTCTCTCTCTCTCTCTTCTCTCTCTTCTCTCTCTCCTCTCTCTCTCTCTCTCTCTCTCTCTCCTCTCTCTCTCTCTCTCTCTCTCTCTCTCTCTCTCTCTCTCTCTCTCTCTCTCTCTCTCACAAAATGCGCTCGTGCCACACACACACAGATGCTCCTCCGTGACCACGACCGCTTGCGTAAAAAAATTATAATAAACACATTTGAAAAGTGGGGGGGACACAAATGGGATTTTGAAAAGTGGGGGGGACATGTTCCCCCTGTCCCCAGTGGAAATTACGCCCATGATTGCGCATAAAAAAACAATGCAATACAGTTATTGGTATTTGTTTCAGTACACATATTTATTTCAGATACTTATAGTTACAGTTTTTACGCTCTAATGGGTCCGACTCGAATGACAAATAGCGTTAGTTCCGCCTATTCCGTCAGCCAAGAAATCGTTTAATCATACTTCTTTTTTTTTCATTTTCAGGGGGGCCACAGGGGCGTCCAAAGTCAGTGTTAGGGGGGCACTCCAGCCCCCCCTAGAACCGCCCCTGCGTAAGAGCCAGCATGCGGGACCGGGATTCTGGGATTTGTAGTCTTTCTAGTTGCACATTTTTCATAGTCTTATATTTCAACAGTTTTACGTCATCATATCATATCATATGTTTAATTCGTGGCACAATTCAAACGGGATCGAAAGATAATCTTTCTCTCCCCATTGACTTCAATACATCATTTTTCCGAAATAAGGTCCCATGGGTCGGAAGTAGATGGGCGGGACTTCGCCTCCCTATATGCCTCCCGGCAACACGGCCTCCTTATTACACTCACCCCTACTTTAGTGGGAACAATGAGTCTGCGTCTTTGATGCACACAGGAATAAACGCAGATCATACTCTGCACTGGCTTTGATCAAAGTCAATGCGGAAAACCCGCACTCACACAGGTAGGTGGAGGTGAAGGGAATGAGCACTTTTACAGCCTGTTTGGCGAGGTGGGGGAACTCGGTCTCCACAGACAGCCAAAGTGTGCAAGTGTCACTTTACTCATAATTTTCTCGTTATTTTTTTTTCTCACGCTGCGCCTCCCCTGAAGCTCTCTGGTGCCCCCCAGGGGAGGCGCGCCTCACACTTTGAAAACCGCTGAAGGATCCAATAGAAAGCAAATAGTCACACGAAAAGTTAAATAAAATATGGCAACTGCCTGTTCATTTTCATCTCTGGTCAGATGAATACAGGTACAACTTCTGTGATTAACTCAAACTATGTTTCATAACACATGTTGTTACTTTGTTCAGCTACTAATATTGCTAAAGGTGGAAAAGTGACTCAGTCCTCCGTGAGGGCGGAGGGCGTCCCCGAAAGAGCCATTGATGGAAATCCTGCCAGCCAATATGGAAAGGGATCCTGTACACACACAACAGAAGACACCAAACCCTGGTGGAGACTGGACCTCCTAAAGAGATATAAAATCAACACTGTCACCATCACCAACAGAAGAGACTGTTGCCACAAAAGGATCAATGGTGCTGAGATCCGCGTTGGGAATTCCCTCAATGACAAGGGCAACGCCAATCCCATGTAACAGCACTATCTGCCTTATACAAGATTTACAAATGTTACCTTTCCTCTGAAGGTTATAGAGAAAGATAGAATTTGTTATCTAAATAATTTACTAATATTTTCCTGTTTCTTTCACCAGATGTGCTAATATCTCATCTATCGCAGCTGGGAGCTCAACAACATTTGTTTGCAATGGAATGGAAGGCCAGTATGTAAACATTGTAATTCCTGGAAAAAAAAAAATCCTGACACTGTGTGAGGTGGAAGTCACTGGTCAACCTTCTGGAAAAACTCCTCCAACTGGTAAATTGTACTATATAAGGGGTTTTCAAAGTATGGGAAGGTGAGCCTCCCCTCAGAGAACATAAGAACAGCCGCGCCCCCCCCTCCCAATTATTATTGCTATTATTATTATTATTATTATTGTTGTTGTTGCTATAATGCAGGGGTATTCAATTGCATTTCAAAGAGGTCCAGTAAGAGAAAATGTCATTAAATGCTCTGTTTTCGCTGTCTACCTTCCGCCATTTGAAATTACTCTGTTTCTCACTTCTTGTCTCGTCTCTGTGTGTGTTTGAATCTATATCGTGCTGACTCACTGACTGCACCGATTTCGATTGATTGGCTGAGTAGCGTCACCTCCTTAAAACATTAAACAATAACCTTTTTAAACATTTGTATCTTTATGTTTTACACATATTGTATAAAACTCCCCCACTACTTGGACTATTCCTTGCACCCTGACCTCTGCCATTTTTTTACATATCTAGTGTTCAGTGGCGTTTTTATATGTACAAAAGTGGTGGGGCACAAAAAACTTAGATGTCTATATATAAGCTTCTGCAGTGACGTGCAGTGAGGTTCATGGCTGGTGAGGCACTGGCACTGACTCTTCAGGTTTACAAATATTATATTTTGACCTAAACCAAAATATAATATTATTTTCAAAAGCTTTTTTTTGTCTGATGCTTCGATTAATTTTAAACAGACAGTTCAACAAAAGGATACCCAAAAAATGTCATTTTATCATTTAAATATTGAATTGTTCTCTCTTAGTAAGATCCCATTTTCAATAAAATGGCGGTCTTACCTTGACTTGAAGATGAAGTCCATTTGCCTATCCTTCTGGACAAACATTTCTATTACTTTTTTGTAAAAGTCCTCCTTATGTTCTTGTAGTTTCAAAAGTCTATCATAAATCTAATCCATAGATTTATGATAAAAAAATTATATAAGTAGGGTAGACATGTGGATATTATCCGGCTAATCAAAACGTGCATTTATCTAACAGGTACGTTTCCCACAGATCTTATTTCGAGCTATTTTCTAAAATCCTCTGGAGAAATCTCATTGCTTTTTTGTGCTTACTTCCTGGTTTTAGGACGCGCCACTGCAGCTCTCTCGTCTCCTCTTCAAGCACCACACTTTTCGCGGCACACGTACTTACAGCCAATCAGCTCTGAATGATTTGAGATGACGTATGGTGGGGATGGTAGCTCCATGCCAGTCTGGTCATTATTTTTTTGCCACACACATTTCATTACAAAATACTCTGAGCATGCGCAGTGAAGTTTTTACAGTCACCGTTGACTTCACAGCGAGAGGAAGGGGCATAATCAGGTTTTGTCCCACATGGCTCTAAACAGCTCAATAGGCACACACTGTGACTGTAGACACACTAATTAGAAGAACACAGACTAAAACAGCAATGTACAGACGAATCAGATGATTAAACATGATCTTAAAATATATTTTATATATTTTTTTATTTATTTTTTTGCATTTTGTAATCATTATTTGTAATACTTTCTGCTGACACTAGGTGGGGCTGTGCCCCACCTGCCCCTAATGACCAGTCGCCACTGCTAGTGTTCATATTCAGCGTATTATTTACCGTACTGTACTCTATATTTATAGAACTCTGTGAAATGATAATGAAGTTGAATCTAATCTAATCTAAAATCACTAATGTGTATCACCTACAGGTAATGAATGTACAGGAAACAGGAGCCAGGATATGGAAGATCTTCCAGGTGAGTGTATTTATTAGGAATGATAGTAATTACTTCTGACTGAGATATGCTTTAAAGACTGAGTGAGCCACCAGTCTAAATCATAAGGTCAGATCACTTGTGTGGCCATGAACTGTAAGTAATAAAGTGTTCATTTCATTTCAGTTCATTGAATTGTAGTACTACAAACAGAAAACACATGACAATTCAACAATAAAATAAAAATCTTTAGAAAAATATATATTTTTAAGCGTTACAGTCCTAAGTATAAGACGACATCACACTGGTTACATTTACATTTTGTTCAAATTATGCATGTTTATTGCATTAGAAACAAAAATATTGTCCCAGTCCCACTATGGGGAGTTTGAATTTCAGCTGAGCACTACAGACAACAACAGAAAACTCACGACAATACAACAATAAAAAAACAATCTTTAATTAGATATATTGTTTGTAAATGCTATGTTCCTGAGTATTAAAATAAATTGCATTAGTAACATTTAGTTTATTGCATTTGGAACAAATTATAACATTTACACATTTTATTTTATCAATTGATGGCTAACGAGGATTGATCTATTACACTTTGCCAATGGAGATTCAGATTTGTATCGTTTTACATTTTGTTAAAATGTAATTCAATGTTTGGGTTACTGCTATGAATTATTGTGAAAAAGTAAGGAAGAGATGAGAAATGTGGATTTACTGAGTGAAATAACACGGCTGCAATTCTGTCTCCAGGGAAATGGTTTATCCCTTGGATTGAGACGCTTATAACTGCTAATGCCCTCCACAAAAGTAAGTCTAACTTAAAAATAAATCAAAGCTAAAGGGTTTTCTGTTATCCGCAGCCTTTTATTATATCACACAACTACATCTTACACAGCAGTGGGATTCATGTATATTACCTATCTGATTCTATTTTATCTTGTTTTTGTGCTTATTTATGGGCTGTTAAATGTCTGCTTAGTATTATTATTATTATTACTACTTGTTTAATTGTATTTCATGTCATTTTAAAATGTGTTGCTTTTGTACTATATGTCTTAATTCTGTTAATGTTTTTGTAGAGCATTTGTTTAAATCTGATGAATAAATAAACTTGACCATGCATTTTGTTTTCTTTACCTCTCAACAGAACCCCGTTGCATTGTATTTCTGAAAGAAAACACATCTCAACCAGGTGAGTAAAAACCGCTCGTCACACACATACTGCATTTTAAACAAGTTCACATCCGTATTTTTTACAGAATAAAATGTAACTGTGTGTCTGTTGTTATTCAACAGAATGCTTTGAGAAGAAATGGCCCCGAATGGTTCAACATGATGGTTCTCATCTACTGCTCATCTCAAAATGGCATACCAAAAGGAATTTCCAGCTGTATGTCCTGACAGGAAGTCACTGCAACACTACATTAACTAATATGACAGGTGATATTACACAACTACATTGATGTGTGTGTGTGTGTGTGTGTGTGTGTGTGTGTGTGTGTGTGTGTGTGTGTGTGTGTGTGTGTGTGTGTGTGTGTGGTGTGTGTGTGTGTGTGTGTGTGTGTGTGTGTGTGTGTGTGTGTGTGTGTGTGTGTGTGTGTGTGTGTGTGTGTGTGTGTGTGTGTGTGTGTGTGTGTGTGTTTACCATCAAAGCAAGACTGCAGGTATTGTCTACTTAGTACAATCTGTCCACCTGGTGCCCTCACATTCACACTCCATTCTGTTTAAACCATCAGGATTCACAACAACACCTAGAATCCATTGCACACATAACAAAAGGATGTAATGCATACAAACGCCTGTACATAGCCCGTCATGATCGTATTGTGGACATTGTGTCTGATGCGGTACAAACCATCTTACCATCTAGTGCAGCAATGTACAAGCACACTAGAGTGCTACCAGAATGGTTTGGTTTTACCAATGATGTCTTTGCTAATACCCCAAATACACCTGATGTTGTTTTTGTTGACACCAACCACAAGGAGGTGCTAATATTAGAAGTAGGCTGTGCCTTTGACCTGTACATGGACCAGGCTTTCCAGGACAAGTATATCAAATACCAACCTCTGCTCGATGTGATAACCAGCTTTGGGTACAAGTGTAGATATAGCATACTCATATTCGGAAGTCTTGGCCATGTATATAAAAGCACCATGATTGGTCTGAGAATTGCTGGAATGTCAAAGAGAAAAGCCAAACAAATGGCCAAATATTGCTCTGTTTCAGCTATTATTGGCAGCTTAGCCGTGTGGAGAAGGAGGTGCTATGTGACTCCCTAAATGTTTGTTAAAAAAACGAAAAAGGGATAAGATATTGAATATTATTTTTACATTTAAACTTAATGTCAGAAATGTGTTATAAATACTGTGTATAAAAGGAAAGATATAACACTCCACAAACAACTGAAAATACACAGTCAAGTACTGTAGGTACTCAGTGTTGAGAATGTACTGTATAAGAATGGAGCTCCTGCCACCTAGTGTTACAATCAGCAATTGCACTTAGTTGTTACAATTTTGAGTCTGACAGTTTCCAAAATAAACTCTTTATTAGTTAAAGTACCAGCAGATTCCTGAGCCTTTGTCACAGGGTCATGTTTAAACTTATCAAATATCACAAGATGTATTATAATACACTGTAAACATCTGTGTGTGTGTGTGTGTGTGTGTGTGTGTGTGTGTGTGTATGTGTATGTGTATGTGTATGTATGTGTATGTGTATGTGTGTGTGTATGTGTATGTGTATGTGTATGTGTATGTGTATGTGTGTGTGTGTGTGTGTGTGTGTGTGTGTGTGTGTGTGTGTGTGTGTGTGTGTGTGTGTGTGTGTGTGTGTGTGTGTGTGTGTGTGTTTGGCCCTGATAATCCTAATGCAACACTTGCAAGAAGGTGCAAAGTTAATGTGTTACTGTTCATTTTCTCACAGATCCAAATCGAAATTGCACCTACAATCACACTGACGAAGGTAAAATAATTCATTTTCACAGTTTAATCTGCAAAAATTATTTGGTGAAAATAGAACTTATAAACATGTACTCACACTTAATGTAAACATTGGAATGATAAATAACGTCACTTTTAATCAAAGTCCATTTCTTTACCATCCCACGTAGAACCAGGTACTCCAAGTGATTTGATAACTTCAAGTTACTTTTATATGTTTAAATCATTTCACATGTGTACTTTCTAAAGTGATGTGCTTCTATAATTGTGTGCTTTTTTCTTCTTCACTGGTTTCCTTAATAGCATCTTGCCAGGTTAGATGTTTGAAGACAAAGAAGATATGTAAAGACACCAGATATAATAAAGAAGTCTGCAGCAAAATTGGTAAGTTCCCTTCAGATAAGCAAAGAACAGAGGTGGTAGAAGTACTCATATATTGTACTTAAGTAAAAGTAGAAATACCACAGTGTAGTAATACTCTGTTAGAAGTAAAAGTCTGGCAATGCAAATGTTACTCAAGTAAAAGTACAAAAGTATTAGCATCAAAATATAGTTAAAGTATGCAGATTGGCCCATTTTCAAATAATATATATATCATGTTTTGATTATAATGATTGATCATTAAAGTGTTATCAAAGCTGGTAAAGGTGCAGCTAGTTTGAATGACTTTGTATTCTGCAGGGTAGCTTGTGAATTTACTCCAGGTGGAACTAAAGTCTGATTTAAGTGTTTATTATATTTCACATCATTAATCCAATTCTGCAAAGTAACTAAAGGTATTAAATAAATGTAGTGGAGTAAAAGTACACGATGTATACCTTTTGAATTGTAGTGAGGTAGAAGTACAGAGTAGCACAAATTGGAAATACTTAAGTAAAGTACTACTGTTTTGAAATTGTACTTAAGTAACGTACTTGATTAAATGTACTTACACCACTGGCAAAAGTATGATATAATGTATGAATGTGTAATGTCTCCTGATTTCTGTCATGCTGTTAAAACTGGCTTAAAGTGGCACAAACTGGTACCCGCTGCAGTATCTTTGACTCAGATGCTTGAAATGAAACTCCTTTCCTTTCAGATACAAAGATCAAGAACAAGTACATCATCAACCTCACAAATACAATCGAAAACTGCTTCAAATGTGATAATCCAGAGAAAAAGCCTGAGATAGATCTTAAATGGAATAAAACAGTAAATGAAGACGGAGGAAAAGTTGGTGCTGTCCAAGCTGCGTAAGACACGCTGCATTAAATCGTTAAAGGAATTATTTGAAGGAAGCATGCTTTTTATTTTGCTTGCTTTCTATATGATAGTGAGATAAAAAGAAAACAACACTACTGTAAAGTTTCCAGAGATCATAATGTTGATATAATAGATAATGTTATGCTGATATGACCATGGTCACACATCTTGGTTTTTATTGTCAAAGGTTATGCCGCTATGCAAGGGTTAAATATGTCAAACATAATGTAATGTGTATATCCAGGTGTTGACCTTTATAAATGAGTGTGAAACTCTATATTCTGAATAAATTTGATTTTCTTCCATCTGACAACAGTGAAATCATGAACAACATGGCCAACTTCATCACCTCCTTCGAAGGGAATTCTGCTGCGGTGTCTGTGGCAGAAGGAATTTCAGGAGTCTTAGTGAAGATACCGGATCCCGTGGACATCGAAGGAATCAGTTTCGCTTATAATTCCCCAAATGAAAGCATGAATGTGGGTGCACCACTTTTATTTTACCTGCATGTGTTACAGTTTCTACTCCTTAAGAACTTCAGAAAGAATGTAGGCCATGTTTCGGGATGATGGTGATTATCCCGGCCACCTGCTTAATTGAGAGTGGTGAAAAAAGTTGTTTAGTTTATTAAGTTTTCTCATTTTAGTTTTTGATAAACCTTATCTCTTACTGGTTTTCTTTCCAAGACTGAAGTAGAAGGATCAAAACCAATCCAACATACTTGTTACCTAAATACTAATTCCATGCATAGTAATTGGATCCAGGACTCAACACAATTGTTCTGTTCTTCCCTGCAGATAGTAGAAAACAGTGATTATCTCGGCAAATTTTCCAGAAGTGTGTCAGTGTCCAAGGAGGCGTTTGAAAAGGCTGTGAGTTTGAACATAACAGTTCCATTTGCCGCTCTTTTCCGATTCAACAATCTGGCTTCGGTAAGTACCAATATCTCAACTTAGGCGCTTTCACACCGGAGTACTTTTCCCAGGGATAGTTCCGATAGTTCTTGGGATTTTGCGTTCACACCAAAAAGATCTGGAACTAGAACTTAGTTCATGCGAACCTTTTCCCCCCTTTTCAGTCCCTGCTAGAGAGCAGGTACTTTCCTGGGGAGAAAAAGGTTCCAATTTCTGATTGGCTGGCCGAATTGCAAAACCACGCCCCGTAAAACTCCCAAAAGTTTTGTGAAGCCGCCATTTTATTTGCTCGCATTAGCATTATTAGCATTAGCCGAGCGCACCAACGGAGAGACACTAACTTATGGCAACACAAAATAAAACGTGGGAGCGGTGGAGTGATGAGGAGGTGTCGGCGCTTCTGCCGATTTACCCAGGACTTCGGGTGGCGATTTACTGCCACCCGAAGTCCTGCGACTCCGGGACGCAGAAGAAGAAGAAGTGACGTCAGCGGCTTCATTTGAGTAATCCTCCCTTAAGGGACTTATTAAGGTGTGAACGCGATTTACTAGGACAGTTCCGGGACTAAAGAGTTCGGCGGGACTAAGTACTGGGAACTAAGTACGGCAAAGTACTTGGTGTGAAAGCGGCTTTACAGTAAATGCACCCCACACATTTGATCATGTTGCTTTATTTTTTATTTCAGGATGAGCTGAACAGCACTGTTTTAGGCAATGAAGTCCTAGCAGTTGAAATGGGAACCACCATCTCCAATCTCACAGACAAAATGTCCATCCATTTTCGGAACGTTACCTACGTGAGTACAAAAAAGTGCCTCGTTGAAGATATACTTGAGTTTGTCAACCATCCATTTAGTCATGATGTTTTTCTTACAGGAAGGATATCCCTCTTGTCAATCTTGGAATGGTGAAGGTATTGTCCTTTTACTTATCTGCAAGTTGATATAAGATATTGCTTGAAATAAATGCAATATAAAACCTGTGAGTGATGGTGCACGCTATCCTTTACTTGTAACCAAATGTGATCCGTGCAGTTTGATGTTTCTCTGTAATAAGTTGGCTCAAGTATTATTTTTTTATTGTATTAATGGCTTTGACCGACAGGTGCAAACGAGCTACAATGGCCCGAAACAATGGAGAAATGCGTTGCAAGTTAAAAAACTATGCAAATAAAAACCCACAAATGTGCCAAAAAACATGCAAACAGCCCATTTCTCCTAGTGGAAATGTTGTGTAATTTCGTTGGTTCAAAGGCTGCAGATAGTAACCGCTGCTTTGCCCCATAATTGAAGAGCAGATAGAACATCAAATTTCACAAAATAAAATAGTTGTCTATGTAAAGGGACTTTTTTTCATAAGACTTTCTCACATGTCGCAGTAGGAAAATCACATGTTAATTATACAAATAACGATGGCTCAATTCAAATTGGCTGCTCCAGTTTCAGAGTCATACGGCCATGGCCTACTGCTACACTGGGACACAATAATGCTCATTTTAATAGTTACATCTCTCTTATCTACTATAACAAGTCCCATGATGGCTGTGGAAAATAACTATAACCTTAACAGCAACATAAACAGCGAATAGGCATCATTACTCGGAAGCTGCACACATTATTCAGTAAACAATACACAAAACAATCTTTTTTATTCTTTGTCTGACACACATAAAAGAATAAAGACACTTCACATCACTTCTGGGTTTAATGTTTAAGCAGCTTCACCTCTTCACTGTTTACTCGTGTGTTTCTGTCTTTAAGGAAGCCGACCAAACTGGACCGATTACGGGTGTGAGACAATAAAAGATGGGAACAACATCACGTGCCAGTGTTCGCATTTGACATTTTTTGCTATTTTGTTGGTACGTCTTTGATTATATTTTCATACCATACTGATCTTGATCTTCATTGTGGACCAAACATATTTGGACATTCCTCTGTATGATCATCTAGACTGCACTCTGTATTCACGCCTTTTTTTTCCTTTAAAGAGTCCCTATTATGCTTTTTTTTTTTTTCTTTCCTGTGTAGTGTGTTATTTAGGTTTATGTGCATGTAAATGGTCTGCAAAGGCTAAAATCCCAAAGTGTCTTTGTTTACTTCTGTAACATAGTGACATCACTATGTAACACTCGTGCTTCTATTGGAAAGCGCTCCAACACATTGTAAGTGACAGGCTAAGGGGGCGGGACATCTCTAAGCGGTTGACCAATCACAACAGAGCTGGCCAGCTAACCAATTAGAGCAGACTGGGCTCTGGTTTCAGACATAGGGTGAAAAGAGGTGCTGCGTGCAGTATGAGAAAAATAAAGACCTTTTTGAACATTAAAGCAAGTAGACATGTCCCAGTAGACACTACATACAAATATGAACCTACATTTCACAGCTCCTTAATAAAAATAATACACCATTCTGACTACAAATGGCAGTCCCTGTGAGGAAAGTTTAATTTTTGCTCTTTTTGCAGGCTCCTCCGAATGTGACCATATCTAGTTCTGACCTGAAGAACCTCACCACGATCACCCAGGTCGGCTGTGGCTTTTCCTTGTTCTTCCTCTCCATAGTCCTCTTCATGCACTCTCTTCTGAGGTAATTATACATCTCATAAATCTCATCTTAAAGGTGGGGTAGGTAAGTTTGAGAAACCGGCTCGAGATACACTTTTTGTTATATTCCATGGAATGCTCTTAACATCCCGATAGCAATGAATATCTTAAGTGCTTTGACAAAAAATCCATAAAAAAATGTTCATCTGTAGAAGCCGTAGTACTGTAAAAAGTACGACTAATCATTTTAGCCGGCCCGGCTAAAATAACTGGATGGCCTACCTGCCTGTCAGCCTTCCATCTGTGCACAAACTTATCTCGTGCCCTCATTGGTCATGTGCGCGTTTGTGTGTGTTGGAGGAGGGGCTCTGTAAGGAAGTGGCAGATTTTCTCCGGTTGTGTATTTTCAAATTCTAGCGATCTCGAGCCGGTTTCTCAAATGTACCTACCCCACCTTTAAGCCTGCATGCGTATGTATAGTATTCCTTAGTAAAATTACTCAATCATTTATTCTTTGAGTAATATTTTGTTCGACTAAAAGGAGTCTTGCATTATAAAAAGAATGTACTTAGTCCAAGTGTACCACCATGTGTGCCTTTTTTAGGCTGCAGAATGAAAACCCTCTTAATATGTGGAGATATATGAGTATTCAGGTTATTTGTATGCAAGTTTTCAATTTTTTTTAAGCATTCATACTGAGATTTTTCCTGTCAAAATCTTGTTTTCAATCCCAATTAGTAGAAAAAAAGATATAGAAATCAATCGACAGTTACAACCAAGTTAAACATTTGTGCCGTCTTCATTTGTTATTTTCTATTGCTAGGAGACAGGACAGGAAACACTGCGCTAGGTTTAGAGAACACATTCGCTGTTGGGAAATGAGACTGTTGAGACTGTGGCTTCATTCATCTGGGATGTCTTTCCAATGAATGCTTATGAAAATAAAAATAATATGGTTATGTGAGGGCAAATAATCAGTTTATGGGGGGGTAATAAATAATTAAGAGATGCCGTCACAGTTACCCAAACTCAGCATAATCTAGATTTGTAATAGTAATTACAGCCATCAGAGAAAAGTAGTGGCTGAAGAAGTCCAATATTTATTTATGAAATGCAGTGGGGTGCAATTGAAAGTGTCATAAATTGTGAATATCAAGATACCTTAAATGTATTTATTCTGAACAATAGTTAGATAGTTAGAGTGAGTGAGTGAGTGAGTGAGTGAGTGAGTGAGTGAGTGAGTGAGTGAGTGAGTGAGTGAGAGAGAGAGAAAATAACATTTGTTTAATTGCAGCGACACGAAAATTGCATTATGTTACATTGCAATGTTGGTTTGAATGCAATTAATTAGTCATTTGGAGAGGAGAGGAGAGGAGAGGAGAGGAGAGGAGAGGAGAGGAGAGGTGAGGTGAGGAGAGGAGAGATAGAGATAGAGATAGATAGATAGATAGATAGATTAGTACTTTATTGATCCCAATTTGGGAAATGTTTGCGTTGCAGCAGCATGAAAAACAAGGCAATGTACATAAGAGAAATTAAGACACTAGAAATAGTGAAATAGTAATAAAATAGCATAAAAAAGTTATCAATATTAAATTGAACATAAATGTAAAATGTACAGTGGGAGTTTGAGTCCAGTTATCGATAGAAGCTATGGAGCAGAGAGTAGTCTGAAAACCAAAGCACTTTACAATAAACTGAGGAAATGATAATCAAAGCTAGTTGAAGCTGTTACCGGTAAATATTTAGTTTCTGCCACTTATTTCCTAATTCTTTGTTAAAAACATATATGCTTGTCACCCTTTACAGGAGGACCAATGCCAGCATATCCACGAGGATTCTCATCTACCTGGTTGTAGCCTTGTACCTGCTGAATCTCTCGTTCCTCATCAACAACTTTGTGGCCAAAGTGGGGAACGCGGTGGGATGTAAGATCATGGCGGCTGTCATGCACTACTCCATGTTGGCCACGTTCACTTGGTTTGCTGTGCAGGCGTTCCACCTCTGCCTGCAGCTGCACGTCGGAGGCAAGGTTGTAATCCCTCACTACATACTCAAGGTCTCCATCATCAGCTGGGGTGAGTTCAACATCTTACTGTTTAACCTGAAAATGCACCATAATATGTGACAATAAATCACTCTATTTCCCCCATTCACTATATCTCGTATGAAAAGGCAATATTCAACATAGGCTCTATTTACATTACATTACATTTGACTTGTTAGACACTTTTATCCAAAGCGACTTACATACATTCAGTACTGTGGGCAATCCCCACAGGAGCAATTTGGGGTGAAGTGTCTTGCCCAGGGACACAACGACATGCTGACTGCAGTGGGACTCGAACGTGCTACCCCCTGATTCCAAGTTCAGCACACTATTATGGGCTCAGAACAGTCTCATAATACACACATGCACACAGAAGGATTCACACTTGTATTTCCGGATCCACACTTGTGTTTTTCAATGCACACACAAATGTGTTCCATTTCATATACATGTAAATAAAACCCAAATACAGAAAAAAGTTTTACTAATAATAGAACATGTTGCTTACTTCCCATTGGAATTAATAAAGCATTTCGATTGTTTACATTTCTTGATATTATCTAAACACAATTGCATTGCTAGGCAACAGCATGGTTCCATTCTTACTTCCTGTCAGCTGATGTCATTCACTCCTTATTTGGAATGGAACCTTCAGAATTATGACATCATCTTTTGCCTTGATGTAGAATTCTGAATTCTGCATTGATCTTAGGAGATTGGATGTGACGGTGAATTAATCAGAGCATCAGAGCACCAGAGCACCAGAGCAGCAGGGAGAAGGAATTTGTCCAGCTAGAGTCAGATCATTGCAGAAATAGGTTTTGTTGCAAGCAAACATTAGGGATACTTGCAGTGTTTTTTAGCGAGATAATCTTCACAAGTGAACTCAACTTTTGTGGGATTTTTGTGACGTTAATTCAGTCGAACAATTACATTTAGTTTGCTAAACAACAGGTCATTTCGTCACAGCAGTAGAGATGGAGATGAACAATAGAGATGAGCTGGCAGTCAAGCTCGAGATTCTGCAAAAAGAAAATCAGGAAATGAAGTTATTGCTGGAGCAGGAGAGGACTTTAAGCGATAAGCTTGAGATTGAAGGCGCTAAAAAGAAGGAAGCGATGCTCAAAGCATATACAGAGAAATCAGCTTTGCTGTTTAAGCACAATGTGAAAGTGAAAGCCCAGGAAATTGAGCAGAACGTCTTGCGCGTCAACAATGAGGACCTGAACATGAAATACAGAAACCTCCAGAGGTCACACAAGAAGGTTGAAGCCGAGATGGCTGCCTTGAGAAAGGCAAACCAGGAACTCAAACAACTGAAAGAACCCTGTGTTGAGGAGCAAGGTGTAGAGATGGCTGCCTTGCAAAAGACTAACCAAGAACTCAAACAACAAAAGGAGCGTTGTCTTGAGGAGAAATCTGTAGAGATAGCTGCTCTGCGTGAGAGAAACCAGGAACTCCAACAACAAAAGGATCATTGTGTTGACAAAGCTGTAAAGATAGCTGATTTGCGTGAGAGAAACCAGGAACTCACACAACTGAAGGAGCGTTGTGTTAAGGAGGAGACAAAGATGGCCGCCTTGCAAACAACAAACCAGGAACTCAAACAACAAAAGTTGCGTTGCGTTGAGGAGAAAGATGCAGAGATAGCTGCTTTGCTGAAGGAAAACCAAACACTGAAGCAAGAGAAGGAGCGTTGTGTTGAGGAGAAGGTGGACAAGAAGGAGGATGTGGAGGTGAAAGTGGAACCAGAAGTGAGGCATGATGTTAAAATGAATGCCCTGAAAATTGAGCAGAAAATCTTGCGCGGAAACAATGAGGAACTGAACATGAAATATGGAAAGCTCCTCAAGATGCACGAGAAGGACAAAGCAGTGATGGCCACCTTGAGAAAGGCAAACCAGGATCTCAAACAACTGAAAGAACCCTGTGTTGAGGAGAAGGATGCAGAGATGTCTGCCTTGCAAAAGACAAACCAGGAACTCAAACAAGAGAAGTTGCGTTGTCTTGAGGTGAAACATTTTGAGATAGACGTTTTGCATGAGAGAAACCACGAACTGGAACAACAGAAGGAACGTTGTGTGGAGGAGAAGGATGCAGAGATAGTCGCTTTGCATGAGAGAAACCACGAACTGGAACAACAGAAGGAACATTGTGTGGAGGAGAAGGATGCAGAGATAGTCGCTTTGCATGAGAGAAACCACAAACTGGAACAACAGAAGGAACGTTGTGTTGAGGAGAAGGATGCAGAGATAGTCGCTTTGCATGAGAGAAACCACAAACTGGAACAACAGAAGGAACGTTGTGTGGAGGAGAAGGATGCAGAGATAGTCGCTTTGCATGAGACAAACCAGGAACTGGAACAACAGAAGGAACGTTGTGTTGAGGAAAAGTATGCAGAGATAGCCGCCTTGCTGAAGAAACAGCTGAAAAAACAGCTTGTGGAGGTAAAGGTGGAGTTGGAGGTGGAACAGGAAGTGAGGGTGGATCCACCTGAGCAAACCAATGAGCCGATCCCAACAACGCAGAGGAGGACAACACCACGGTGGAGAAGATTCATCAATTCCTTTTCTTGTATCCGCCCAAACATCAACGATGACTAAAAAGGAAAACATAAGACTCAAAGGCAGCCCTGACATCGGCTTTAAAAACTTTAAAAAACAAACTCACAACATCAAAAATTAGTAAGACATTAAAACATTTCAAGTACAGTCTAAAGCTCAAAGTGAGTGAGCAACAACATATACTCACAGCCAGTCAGGATATATATTTAAACACTTAACAGTTATTAGATCTGGTTAGACATCAACAAAGGTTCCAGAAGAGACTCACAGTGATGTGCAGTTTTAGCCACTAGGGGCAAAAAAACAACCTTAATTTTAAAATAAATAAACTATTCCTTTGCTTCTAGCACCCCTAAATAAGAGGAACATTTAGTCATTACAAGTTATCAGGTTTATGTTATATCGTCATGTTTGGTTTATAGTGTTCATTTTCATATTTAAGTTATATTTTTCATATTTACTTAATAGTTCATTTTTATATTTATGTTATATTTATCATGTTTAGTTAATAGTCAATTTTTATATGTATCTTATATTTTTCATATTTACTTAATAGTACATTTCTATATTTATGTTTAGTCCATTGTTTTCTTGTTAAGTTAAAGTCTTGTCAATCAATAAAAAAATAATAATGATAATGATAACAATACTGACACGTTTGATTTATTTCACGTTTGTTTCTCCTGTCTAACTTTAGCTTCTTGCTTTTCATTTCAAGTCACCAGAGATTTAGTCTGAGAATTCAACTAATAATAACAATAAATACAAAGACATTCAAATTCAAAATAACACTAGAATTCTTTCTCGTTTGTTCCTCCTGTTTTTGTCAAGTTACCTTTGTATTGAGTGACTTTAGCTCACCTGGCTCTGCCCTGATCAATACACTGACTTAAAGCTACTTCAGTACTTACTTTATTACCTTGTTTACATTCAACAATTATCATAATAAATATAAACAAATGAAAAAACAACACTATGTATTTGATTTCTTTCAAGTTTGTTTTAGTCAACTATTTGATTTTAAATGCAACAGCACCAGCAAAAGTAGATTTTTTTTTACATTTCTGCTGATGTCCAGGTGTACAGTATATCAGTATGTAGTGTCTCTACTTTAAAGAGTCCTCTCCTGCTGATGTTCAGGTGTATATCAGTATGTAGTGTCTCTACTTTAAAGAGTCCTCTCCTGCTGATGTTCAGGTGTATATCAGTATGTAGTGTCTCTACTTTAAAGAGTCCTCTCCTGCTGATGTTCAGGTGTATATCAGTATGTAGTGTCTCTACTTTAAAGAGTCCTCTCCTGCTGATGTTCAGGTGTATATCAGTATGTAGTGTCTCTACTTTAAAGAGTCCTCTCCTGCTGATGTTCAGGTGTACTGTATATCAGTATGTAGTGTCTCTACTTTAAAGAGTCCTCTCCTGCTGATGTTCAGGTGTATATCGGTATGTAGTGTCTCTACTTTAAAGAGTCCTACAATTAGATGGAAAACAGCTGCAAAGAGACAGAAAATTACAACAAAGAGACAATTAATCACCATAAAAAAATATTTTAGTAGAGAAATGTTTTCATTGAAGTTAATGTGTTGAAGGGAATCCTGTAAAAAAAAGTTTTATTCAAAATGGCACTTTATCAAAATGCAATTGAGTGCAACTTCAACGTAACTGTATTTTTGGTTCCTATTAGATAAGATGTACTTTATTGATCCCAAATTGGGAAATGTTTGCGTTGCAGCAGCATAAAAAACAAGGCATTGCACATCATTAGAAATTAAAAGAGTAGAAATAAACATTTCAAAAATTTGAAACATATCAAAATAGAAATTAAAAAGTAGAAAATATGCATTTGACGTGAAGATGAAACATATAGTACAGTACAGCGGATAAGCACAACAATTGTGCATTTTATGAGAAAAGCATGACATTTCTAACATAGTTAGTGCATACCATAAGGTTTATTTTCAGATGTGGAGGGAAGTCAGATTTGACCTGTGAGGACCGTGAGAGGTCAAATCCAAGATGGCCGCCAGTCTCTCTGGTCAAATGTTCAAACACGCTTAATTTTGGAACCAAACATTGTAGAAAAACATTTAAGGTGTCATATCCAACTAAATTAGGGATGCCCAATCATTTGATGATACTTTTGAGATCGCCAGAATTCAAGAAAATGCATTTAGGTGAAGATAAAGGTAGAAATTGACCAAAAATAAGCTGTCAATCAGTTGAAATTTGGTGTGTGTGTGTGTGTGTGTGTGGTCACCCAGCGCTAGCATTAATACAGAGACTGGAGGAATATGGCTTTACTTGGCACAGTCTGCATGCTGAAGCAAACATTTGTTTTTGTCTTCAAATACATACTTACATGATTGTGACGAGCATCATATTTGCTCCCCGCCCAACTCTCTAAGTGCTTGAACTCCGTGACAGGAGGATGAAGTATGTATAAATGGATGGAACTATCAACAAAACAACAGCGTTTTATTCCCCAATGTCATATTTAATAGAAAAATAATGATGCACCACTTATTGGAGAAAGAAGAATGGGGAACAGAAAGGTTTAGAGAGGGACAACATGCTGAAACCTATGGAATGCCATTTAAGCCAAAATTAAATAAATAAATAAATACATAAATAATTAAATAAATACATATATAAATATGCCTATGAAATAAATTCTGAAATAAATAAATGAGGCAATAAATATGTATACATGTACATTTAAATACACATTTATTTATTTCATGGGACTTTTATTTCATAATGACACATTTATTTATTTCAAGAGACTTGTATTTCATAATGACACATTTATTTATTTCAGGGGACTTGTATTTCATAATGACACATTTCCATTTCTTATATGCAAATGAACGGGGCGTGGTTAGCTCACAGATCCAGACCAAAGCAACAGCACCGCAACACTGACTCAATAGCTCTTGTTTCACACTCAGCCTGATTTAGCTCTGGTTCTTCCTGTTTCAGCCACAGCGGAGCCGGCTCTAAACACCGAACACCGGTTCTTAGCTGACCCCACTTGGCTGCCCGGCAAGAACCAAGAACCACGCTCACGTCGGAAGGGGGCGAGATTAACCTGAGCCATAATAACAGTTTATGGCGAGTACGGAAAATGAAAGTTGTAACAAGCAGTAGCGCTGAGCAAAGTGACTAGAACGCAACCAAAAAAACACACTTTACAAAGTCAGGCAACACTAACCAGGCTTCGTGTGATTCTGTTTATTTGTATTACTTTGACCATCCGTTCACTGTCATTGATCATTGTGGAGAGCAGGCAGACGTTTTGTTTTGTATTATTATAGCAGCTATCAGATGGAATCAATACATGGGCTGCACAGGTTGTCATGTCCGACTATCACAAATATGTGAGGATCAAAAATACATATTATGTATTTTTGATCCTCACATATTTGTTTTCCGTTTAAAACCGCTGCACCTGCAAACACAAACCGCTTTCTGTGCATGGATCGCTGTGCATTCGTGTGTGGGTTTTTTGAGACTCCCCTGACGGTGACCCGATTCGTACTTGTAATTGTTTCTATCTATAGCCAATCAGATGTCTCCTCAATTCTAAGCCAATCACATGAGCGCGCCCACGAGGGTAGATTTCTTGCGTTCATGACGTAGCGCTTCATGTACGCATTTTGCGCTGTCCGGAGCTGACAGGTGACAGGTCCATGGAGCCTGTCTGCAGGCGCTAATCTCAGGACACCTCCACTCTCAGTACATTGCCACTTTCCGAGCAGGAAATGCACGCAAATACAAGCCTTTATATGATTAAGGTACAGTGCCACTTTCCGAACCATTAATGAATGCTTGTGTAGTGTGTACACAAAAACGGCAGGCAAAACTGTTTTAAATGTGTGTTTCCTGTGTGGCGAATACAGCTGCTTTATTTATGTCTGTATGAAGTTGTTGTGAGTGTGGAGGGAGCAGCTACAGGTTAGCTTAGCCTAATCGATCAGTGCACTACGAAGCCAGTGCTAGACAGTGAACTGTCAACGGGGGGAGCCCCGCCGGTCATTATCGGCCGATATTCACTCTTAATAGTTTGATCGGTGCTCTCTATAAAGGCCGATCAGGAGAGCTGGATCTGATCGATATGGACATAAACGCGAGTGAAGTTTTAGCGAGCTGCATGAGAAACTGACGGGCTGTCAGGAGAGAGGGAGGGAGAGAGGAAAAGAGATGATCCTTACTCCCGTGTTATTATCCGGTCATAGTCCGGTAATTACCTAACGGAAACGCTGCTACACAATTCTTATTATTATTATTATTGAAACATGACCGGTAAGTTTCAAATTTGTCCGGTAAAATTAAATTCTGTCCGCGGAAACCCTGCTCCGGACTACGCAAAATGCGTATATGAAGTGACATGAACGCAATAAATCTACCCTCGTGGGGGCGCGCTCAAGTAATTGGCTTAGAATTGAGGAGACATCTGATTGGCTATAGATAGAAAAAATTACAAGTACGAATCGGGTCACCGTCAGGGGAGTCTCAAAAAACCCACACACGAATGCACAGCGATCCATGCACAGAAAGCGGTTTGTGTTTGCAGGTTCAGGGGATTTAAACGGAAAACAAATATGTGAGGATCAAAAATACATATGTAAAACTTTTTTCTGTATTTGGGTTTTATTTACATGTATATGAAACGGAACACATTTGTGTGTGCATTGAAAAACACAAGTGTGGATCCGGAAATACAAGTGTGAATCCTTCTGTGTGCATGTGTATATTATGAGACTGTTCTGAGCCCATACACTATCCACTGAGCCACAGCCTCCCTACACAAATATACTTTGAGATGTGCTTGTCTTCGACCAGTTAGAATCTACTATTGCGTTTATTTCTCCTCACCATGATGGGTCACTTTCTTTCTCCATTTCCAGCACTACCAGGTGTAGTTGTGACTGTCCTGCTCATCTTAGGAAAATATGGTGAACAAGTGATCTACACTGATAACCCTCAAGACAACGTGGCCATGTGAGTGTGTGGATTCACATTTAATGTCCAGCATCTTATAATAGAGGATCAGTTGTTCATGCAGGACTAAATGTCATTGCATTTTTTGTATAAGGGCACCTGTAATGTGCAAAAAATGCTACCTAAGGAACTGAATGCATTTTTTTAAAACATCATTTTATAGAGTTTTATTTGTTAACAACTTCCTATGTTCTTGCTATGCAGTGTTCTTAATTGTATGTTGTATATGTTTCCCTCCTTTGTTAGTATGTAAAGCACTTTGTAAACATAGTTATTCATATATATTAATGTATATTATTATTATATTAAACGGCAGCCACGTTTCCCTTCTTTTACTGACATATCGTTATTTTCCAAGGTGCTGGATAACGGACATTGACGTGCACTACATCGTCAACATAGGCTACTATGCGTTGGTCTTCATCTTCACCTTCACCGCCTTCATCGTCATGATGGTCTGGCTCTTTGGTCTCAAGAGAAACGGACAAGTCCCCACAAATCGCCATAGTATTGGGGTCATCCTGGGACTGTGTTGCATGCTGGGTATCGGTTGGGGTTTTGCCTTCTTTGCATACGGTGTGCTCCAGATCCCCGCCTACTACATTTTCACCATCCTCAATTCTTTCCAAGGTAATAACTAAGAAATTGAAATTCACTCTTGGCTTCCTTTACAGACTTAAATGTTGTTTTTCAGCTTCTTCCCGTAAAAGGTTGGTCTCTGGCTTATTCCTGCCCCAGCTGGACTACGGTGATACCATTTATAGATTTGCCTGTCCCACTGTTTTGGCCAAACTTGACCCACTCTACCATGCTGCACTGCGTTACATATCAAATGCACCCTATAGGACTCATCATTGCAAACTGTATAGCCTAACTGGATGGTCCTCACTTACCATGCGTAGGATGCAGCATTGGTTTTTATTAAAGGGGACCTATCATGCAAAATGCACTTTTGTACGTCTTTTATACATGAATATGTGTCCCCGGTGTTCCAGGGAACTCACCAAGTGTCAGAAAACACAACCCTCTCTATTTTCCTCCATACCCAAATCTCTAAAAAAGGGGCTGCAACGGATCTGATAAAAACTGATCCAGATTTGAACACTGTCCTGACGTCAGGACAGTGGCGCTACGGCTATTCGGCCAACTCCACCAATCAGGAGGAGACAGCCACGGCCATTGCCGTTCGAAAGCGCTGGAGACGCTGTAGTACATATGCCAGGCCAGTAGATGGTGCTGTTCTCACATAATCAGCCCTTACAAACACAGAGCTAAAAATTGTCAAATTGAGCAAAATGAGGCATGGCTAAAATGCATGATCTGTTTGGTATTTTGCACAAAAAAAAGTATAAATATGCCTTATATAGGTATGGTCCTACACTATATTATTCAAATATAGCATGATAGGTCCACTTTAACGTATAAAGCCATTTTAGGTAAGCTTCCACTCTACATATGTGCCAGATTTGCTCCAGTTTGTGACTCTTACAACCTCAGATCCAGTGCCTGGATACGGTTCCAGGTTCCTGCTGAAAAATGAGCCTTTTTCATTATGGTCCTTGGTCTTGGAATGACCTTCAATCACGCCTTAAACTGACGGCACTTGTCCCTATAGCATGTTTTCAATTGAAGTTGTCTGAGGTCCTTACCACCAGCTGCTCTTGCAGTAATCAAGTAGTACCTTTCTTACTGTCCCAAATGTGCACAATGTAGTGACTGCTTTTCGTTTTTTTTTTGTTTACTTAGTTGTGTTCTCTGTATTTTACATGTCTGTGTTATGTGTAAAAATGTGTAACGTTGCTGCCTTCTTGGCCAGGTCAGCATTGTAAATGAGATTGTATCTCAATGCTTTTTATCTGGTTAAATAAAGGTTAAATTAAAAAATTAAAAAAACGAATTTTAGGATAATTTATTTATTTATTGCTGTTGTATTTAAAAAAACAACTTGAGTCCTAATTTAAACATTCGTTTTTAGATTTAAATTAACAGTATTATGCTGGTTTAGATAAAATAAGAGATAAGATAGGACTTTATTCATCCCGAAGGAAATTGTTGTGCCAGAGTTACACAAATACAATAAACACAGCAGCACAATAATAATAAAACTGTACACTAACAGTGCAGTGAAAGGAGCAATTCAATATCTACAGAAACATAGATGGTCACATAATTAATGTAAATATTAACAGTATTTAGTATAGTGCAAAAACCGAGGTGGTAGTTACGTAATTGCACGTTATTTATCGAACATTATTAATAATAATAATATTGCACATGTTATATAGCAAAGTGTTTTGTAATGATGGTTATGGTGGTTTAAATAATATGTAATATTTGACAAGCAATCAAGCAAGCAAATGTTATTTGTTCATCCAGGAGGAAGTACAATGTGCTGAACAATGCATGAGCAACCACACACATTGCTGCCACAAACACAATATACAGTAGTGTTATAGTTCACATTTAGATAAAGCACATTATGAACACAATTAAAACAGACAGATTAATAAGTGTAAAGTAGCAATGCAATACAAATACATTTCATATGTTGAACTTGTCTTTTTTGTTTGTTTGTCACCTGGCAGGTTTCTTCCTGTTCATCTACTACTACAGGAGCAGCCACTCTGGAGAGACAGCCAGTGGCTCTCAGGGTTCAAACTCCAGCAGCAGCACGCTCAAAAGCAACCTGGACATCTTTGAAAACCCCTACAGCAATAGATTAGAGACAAAATAATAAAACCCTGAAAGACGAACAGGGACTTGAGAGGGATGAAGATTGTAAGCTGAAAGAGGCCCTATTGTACTTGTATGAGTTTTCCCTTTCCTGTAGTGTGGTATAGGTTTGTGTGCATATACAGTACACAGTGAAAAGAGCAGCTGCAGCATGTGAACATGTCACAGTAGACACATATACACCTGACAATTAGCATATGTCCACATAATAAGGGACTACAAGCTGCACAATGTACGGATTTATGATACTGCAATAGGCATTTTCCATGACATATTAGTCATTAGTGTTTTAAAAAATATATATACACAATACTATTTTGTATGTATTTATCGAAGGACTATAACAACTAGGTTAATGTGATTTAAATGCAAAAATCAATTAGTTATCAAGTTTTTTTTAACTACATTTTCAGGACCCGATGATCATCAACTTACATGGAAAATATCTGAAGTTGTAGATAATTATTACAATCTTTAGTTGTGGGTATACTGGAAAAGAAAATCCTCTCATATATGGTATAGGTAATTGTACATTTTACTTGAACATCTAAATATGTTATATTCTGAAATGGAGCAACTGTTACAAAATCCAATTTCTCTGTTAATCATTCAATATTAAATGGGTGTTATGTTAAATGTCTTCTCTGCATCATGAATAACATCTTGTGTGAGACTTGTACACAATGCATGTCCAAAGTCAGTACATCAAGTTGGGAAATTCAATGTCCAGTTTAATAAGTATCCACTAGGCCAGCCCTCATTTAAAAAAACGACAAATGAACGTTTTGCTTTCATATCCGTCACTATTCACACCACACACATCACAAATGAGCCATTTCTCAATCCGTCTGGGTCCATTGTGGTATTCGGCATACACCACATTTACTTCAATACTTATTTAAAGGAAGTTTTAATCTTATATTTGTCTTTCAAAGAAGTTGGTTCGACAGCGTCTGCAGGTAAAACACAGTATTGACTACTCCAACCGATTTTACAAGCTTGTTAAGTGTAAAGTTCACTAGTAAGTCAGTAAACCTTAATTATTTACTAAATGCCTTGCAGTAAATGCATGTGTTGAACTGGTGTGGAATTAAAATGTCAACATTAACTTTTAAGAGTTAACATGGGAGGCTGTAGTTGACAGAGGGAGTTGATAAAGTAATATAGGCTGAGTTTGGTTAAGACCTAACAATAGGAACATGAACTTTCAATTAATACACTCTTGGTGGTAAGTGGTGTCATTGAGAAATATTACCTTGTTCTCTAATTATACACAAGCGGTTAAAACACTAATACAGGAACACATGGTTGAATAAAGATAAGCGCAAATCTCGCATGGCATTACATTCTCTCAATTAATAAATGTATGTTCTGTAATTTTGCTGTTTACTCACTGAATATCAATGTCATGTAGTCATGCTTACTGCAGCAGGGTTGTCACTGTCACTACCCGATCCGTCCACCTGCCCGATCGGTACTGCGCATGTGCGAGATGGTCCGCCATATTGCACAACTCCGTACGGCAACCCAACTAGGACACTTGACACAGTGGCTTTTGGCAAAGCACACAAAGAAAACTAAAAAAACCGAGAGAGATGAGTTATTGTTATTACAACGTGACTTCACTATTATTTAACAACTATTTTTATTGGGTTCTTTTATTTGGGGTTAAGTACATTGTCAGAATAAGTGAGAAATGGATTTAACTTCTGTTAGACAGCTATCATACTGAATAAATATTTATGCAAAAATGTATGGCATTAATAATGTATATCTAATTACATTAACTGTGAATGTCTTTCATGTTATTTAAAATGAAATAAAATTACAAAAAGTTGATTCAATAACAAATCTCTGTTATTAGATCAGTACTTTTCTTATATGACTATTATTGGTAAATTTGAAAGGTCTTTACCAGCTTTGGAATTATATATATATATATAGCACCTTCTGCCATCCCATCTCTACTGACAATCATTAACACTTAGATTTTATGATATCGTAAGCATCGTCAGTGATTGACTTGAACACTGAGAATGTATTTATTAACTTCAGACATTTTCATATACAAATGTGATCATACACCAACACACTTTTTAGATATATACATTTTTCACACACAACGCACAACCATTTACTAAATTAAACCATATCCCATCATAATACGAGCAAATAAAAAGGCACAACAATAAATATATATTATGTGTGTGTGTGTGTGTGTGAGTGTCCTAGTTGGGTTGCCGTACGGAGTTGTGCAATATGGCGGACCATCTCGCACATGCACAGTACCGATCGGGCAGGTGGACGGATCGGGTAGTGACAACCATAGATATATATATAAACATTTATATTGTTTATATATATCTATGGTGACAACAGTGGTGACTGTTGTGTATACTTCCGCCATCTTTTCCTTCTTCTTCTTCTTCTCTCAGGTTCATGGCGGTTACCAAGCAACGATCTGGTGCATTACCGCCACTTACTGGACTGAGGTGTAGCGCAGAAGATTTAAATACATGAACAGGTTTAGGAAGTAACAGAGATGGAAAGTAACTAAGTACAAAGTACTGTACTTGAGTACAATTTTGAGATACTTGTACTTTACTTGAGTATTTAATTGTAGGCCTATGCTACTTTGTATTTCTACTCCACTACAATTCAGGGGCAAATGGTGTACTTTTACTCCACTACATGTATTTTGTACCTTTGGTTACTTTACAGATGTGGATTAATGATGTGAAATACAAACACTTAAATCAGACTTTAGTTACACCTGGAGTAAATTCACAATCTACCCTGCAGTATACAAAGTCATTAAAACTAGCTGCACCTTTACCAGCTTTGATAACACTTTAATGATCAATAATTATAATCAAAACATATCATATATATTATTATTACTTTAAATATACTTTGATGCTAATACTTTTGTACTTTTACCTGAGTAACATTTTGAATGCAGGACTTGTACTTCTACTTTTAATGAAGTACCACATCTAAGTACTTCTCCCACCTCTTAACGTATTACATGCAGTAGTAAGGAAACTTAGCTCATTTACTCAAGTACTGTGCATAAGTAGAAAATGTAGGTACTTGTACTTGTACTTTATTTTAGATATCTAGATACGTGTTACTCTGCAGCTTTAAAATATAAATGAATCTATTAAATACATTGATAAAAAAGACAAACATAAGTACTAAGGGCTCCAACAATTTCGACGTGGCTATGTACTTGGTGTTAAGATTTTAGCAAGTAAGGGATACCACAGCTTTTCATACACCCTTTTCCTTCCTTTGGCTATATACAGGATATATTTTAACACTCCAAGCCCAGTAAATTAATAAAACACACAACTTGAATATTTACAATTTAGCTGATTTGAAAAAACATTACAAAAATGATACAATCTTTTTCTATCGAATGTTTTTGTGTAAGGTTTTTTAATATTTAATTTATTTTAAAGCAGATACTAGTGTTTGTCACACACACTACTGTACATCAACACCACTATTCATTCCTTGAATTAATTTACATAGTGCCTAAATGTTTATCTAAACATCAGGATATTTTGCTTATTTCTGCACACAGGAATTTTTAGGTACTGTGAATTTGCAAAACAAAATGATTGTGCCTGCAGCAGGTAGTTATGCAAAGTCAGTCATACAACATATTAGTGTGGCCATCCGGTACAGTTGCTTTTGGTAAATGATGCTGCTTTGACCGGACTCAACCAGAGAGAGGTAGGAGTTAAAGTAGATGTGTCTTGTTGGAGAAACAGTGCTTTAATTTGGAACAATACTTGTTATAAGTCCTGTGCAGCAGTGAATGGATCCCGCACCCTGATCGAGACTTAGTGCCATTGAAAGATCATGAGCTGGAAGATTTGCGTTTTATTTGCGGGCCTGCTGTGGATTCATCCTGTTTGTAAGTTGACATGATTTCCTAACACTAAAGTCCAGCAAATATCACATTGAAATATTCTCTAGACATATTTAATCATGAAAATAGAGGACATAATCCTCTAATCTGTTATAATTATTATAATGTGTAAAACAAATTGTGTAATAATAGGGCAATTTTTAACTTGTTATCTGATTTTATTTAGCCAGTGACTGCGATAACCAAAAGAAAGAGGAATTGAAAAAAATTGAAAAATGCTTAGCAAAGGGGACAAAGAAGCATTTTATTATTCAAGACAGCTTCAATTTCTTCACCGATGCACGAACCGTTTGGAAGGATGGTGAGTCTAAACTATAATAAACATTTTAATAACAGTAGATGTTGGTGGTTGTTAAAACATCCTAATAAAGTCTGGAAGGAAGGGTGCACATTTACAGCTTTATTTGTATCTAAAAGCTATATTTATAGACTGGTAAAATAATGGGGAACAGCAGCATATGTTTTAGTATCAATGATGAGTGAAGATAATGTAATGTTTATTTGTAATGTACTTAAAGGGGACCTATCATGCAAAATGCACTTTTGTACGTCTTTTATACATGAATATGTGTCCCCGGTGTTCCAGGGAACTCACCAAGTGTCAGAAAACACAACCCTCTCTATTTTCCTCCATACCCAAATCTCTAAAAAAGGGGCTGCAACGGATCTGATAAAAACTGATCCAGATTTGAACACTGTCCTGACGTCAGGAAAGTGGCACTACGGCTATTGGGCCAACTCTCCACCTATCAGGGGAATGTGGGGTTGGGCCACGGCCGGCCATTGCCGCTCGAAAGCGCTGGAGACGCTGTAGTACATATGCCAGGCCTGTAAGTGGCGCTGTAGTCTGCCACAAAAGCAGCGAAGAAGACTTCCCGCGCATGGTTACCATGGTTACCCTTCTGTTTATTCTCCGCTGTGGCTTTTTTTCTCCCTCCCCGAGGCAAGCGTTTGCTCCCGCTGCTTTAATTCAATGCAATCCCTCCCCGTCGAGGCAAGCACTGTAATTCTCTCCGGTTAGTCCACCAGCAGATGACAAACACCCACCTCTCCGCCTCTTCCAAGGAACGAGGGGACCGTGCGGCAGAGTTTCAGTTTCAGTTTCTTTCGCCGGTCAAGATGTCCGTTAAAGTTTAAATCTTCCGGACAAAATTAGAAAAGTGCCAGTCAAAGGTCTTCTTTGTTATTTATTGAGCTTTAAAACAAATGAATAACGACTCTATAGGCCTATAATAATATAATAAAACACGGAGGACGGAGATCTATTTTTCTCCCCCTCTTCTGACTTCATCAGAGCACGCCTCCCCTCTCCTCTCCACGTGGTCAGCTGCAGCTCACAGAATCAGCCCCCTGCAAAAACAGTGCTGGAGAACAGCAAATGGAGCGAAATGAGGCATGGCTAAAATGCATGATCTGTTTGGTATTTTGAAAACAGAAACGTATAAATATACCTTATATAGGTATGGCCCTACAATATATCATTTAAATATAGCATGATAGGTCCACTTTAAATATTGTGTATTTTGTTGTTTTGTTATAGTTTTAATATACATTTAAAAATATTTGTCATTATGTAAGCTGCCTTTGAATATCTACACTTCTGTAAAAGGTTAGGAGTAAACTATGAAGGTAGATATGGTGCAAAATGCGAGAGCGTGTAAAACCTGATGTGAGCACTTGCAGAAAAATTAATCTGAGCTTGTGTGCATACATTTACACTTGCATTCATCACATTTCTGAATGTGAATGCGATGAATGTGTCGCTAAAGTTTAGCGACACATTCATCGCAAGAAGTGTAGCAAAAGTCAAGGCCGCAGATTTGTCGATTTATACTGCCACAGAGCAGATTCGTGAAGTTATAATGACTGATTTGAGAGGTTGTAATAACCAAGTTACAGTTGTAATGGAAAAGATATTTTAAAGATATATAATTCATTTTCTTTCTACAAGCTACAAAAACTTTATTTTTTCTTCTGTGACTTCAAATGTGGTTCATTTTTTGTGGATATTTTATACAAGTGTAAATGTATGCACACAAGCTCAGATTTTTTTTCTGCAAGTGCTCACATCAGGTTTTACACGCTCTTGCATGTTGCACCATATCTACCTTCATAGCCTCACTCTTTGAAAACCACTGATATAAAGGATCCAATAGAAAGCAAATAGTCACACGAAAAGTTAAATAAAATATGGCAACTGCCTGTTCATTTTCATCTCTGGTCAGATGAATACAGGTACAACTTCTGTGACTAACTCAAACTATGTTTCATAACACATGTTGTTACTTTGTTCAGCTACTAATATTGCTAAAGGTGGAAAAGTGACTCAGTCCTCCGTGTGGTCGAAGGGTGTCCCCGAAAGAGCCATTGATGGAAATCGTGCCAGCAAATATGGAAAGGAATCCTGTACACACACATTAAAAAAAAAAAAAACCCTGGTGGAGACTTGACCTCCTAAAGAGATATAAAATCAACAATGTCACCATCACCAACAGAGGAGACCCCTGTTGCCACGGAAGGATCAATGGTGCTGAGATCCGCGTTGGGAATTCCCTCTATGACAAGGGCAACGCCAATCCCATGTAACAGCACTATCTGCCTTATACAAGATTTACAAATGTTACCTTTCCTCTGAAGGTTATAGAGAAAGATAGAATTGGTTATCTAAATAATTTACTAATATTTTCCTGTTTCTTTCACCAGATGTGCTGTTATCTCATCTATCGCAGCTGGGAGCTCAACAACATTTGTTTGCAATGGAATGGAAGGCCAGTATGTAAACATTGTAATTCCTGGAGTAAGAAAAATCCTGACACTGTGTGAGGTGGAAGTCACTGGTCAACCTTCTGGAAACACTGCTCCAACTGGTAAATTGTACTATATAAGGGGTTTTCAAAGTGTGGGAAGGTGAGCCTCCCCTCAGAGAACATAAGAACAGCCGCGCCCCCCCTCCCAATTATTATTGCTATTATTATTATTATTATTATTGTTGTTGTTGCTATAATGCAGGGGTATTCAATTGCATTTCAAAGAGGTCCAGTAAGAGAAAATGTCATTAAATGCTCTGTTTTCGCTGTCTACCTTCCGCCATTTGAAATTACTCCGACTGTTTCTCTCCTCTTGTCTCGTCTCTGTGTGTGTTTGAATCTATATCGTGCTGACTCACTGACTGCACCGATTTGATTGGCTGAGTAGCTTCACCTCCTTAAAACATTAAACAATAACTTTTTAAAACATTTTTATCTTTATGTTTTACACATATTGTATAAAACTCCCCCACTTGGACTGTTCCTTGCACCCTGACATCTGCCATTTTTTACATATCTAGTGTTCATATTCAGCGTATTATTTACCGTACTGTACTCTATATTTATAGAACTCTGTGAAAAGATAATGAAGTTGAATCTAATCTAATCTAAAATCACTAATGTATCACCTACAGGTAATGAATGTACAGGAGACATGAGCCAGGATATGGAAGATCTTCCAGGTGAGTGTATTTATTAGGAATGATAGTAATTACTTCTGACAGAGATATGCTTTAAAGACTGAGTGAGCCACCAGTCTAAATCATAAGGTCAGATCACTTGTGTGGCCATGAACTGTAAGTAATAAAGTGTTCATTTCATTTCAGTTCATTGAATTGTAGTACTACAAACAGAAAACACATGACAATTCAACAATAAATATATATTTTTAAGCGTTACAGTCCTAAGTATAAGACGACATCACACTGGTTACATTTACATTTTGTTGAAATTATGCATGTTTATTGCATTAGAAACAAACTAAAATATTGTCCCAGTCCCACTATGGGGAGTTTGAATTTCAGCTGAGCACTACAAACAGAAAACTCAAGACAATACAACAATAAAAAAACAATCTTTAATAAGATATATTGTTTGTAAATGCTATGTTCCTGAATGAATTGCATTAGTAACATTTAGTTTATTGCATTTGGAACAAATGATAACATTTACACATTTTATTTGATCAATTGATGGCTAACGAGGATTGATCTATTACACTTTGCCAATGGAGATTCAGATTTGTATCGTTTTACATTTTGTTAAAATGTAATTCAATGTTTGGGTTACTGCTATGAATTATTGTGAAAAAGTAAGGAAGAGATGAGAAATGTGGATTTACTGAGTGAAATAACACGGCTGCAATTCTGTCTCCAGGGAACGGGTTTATCTCTTGGTTTGAGGAGTTTATAACTGCTAATGCCCTCAAGAACAGTAAGTCTAACTTAAAAATAAGGGTTTTCTGTTATCCGCAGCCTTTTATTATATCACACAACTACATCTTACACAGCAGTGGGATTCATGTATATTACCTATCCGATTCTATTTGATCTTGTTTTTGTGCTTATTTATGGGCTCTTAAATGTCTGCTTAGTATTATTATTATTATTACTACTTGTTTAAATGTATTTCATGTCATTTTCAAATGTGTTGCTTTTGTACTATAAGTCTTAATTCTGTTAATGTTTTTGTAGAGCATTTGTTTAAATCTGATGAATAAATAAACTTGACCATGCATTTTGTTTTCTTTACTTCTCAACAGAACCCCGTTGCATTGTATTTCTGCAAGAAAACACATCTCAACCAGGTGAGTCAAAACCGCTCGTCAAACACATACTGCATTTTAAACAAGTTCACATCCGTATTTTTTACAGAATAAAATGTAACTGTGTGTCTGTTGTTATTCAACAGAATGCTTGCCGGAGGAATGGCCCCGAATGGTTCAACGTGATGGTTCTCATCTACTGCTCATCTCAAAATGGCATACCAATAGGAATTTCGGTCTGTATGTCCTGACAGGAAGTCACTGCAACACTACATTAACTAATATGACAGGTGATATTACACAACTACATTGATTGACATAACAGTGTGTGTGTGTGTGTGTGTGTGTGTGTGTGTGTGTGTGTGTGTGTGTGTGTGTGTGTGTGTGTGTGTGTGTGTGTGTGTGTGTGTGTGTGTGTGTGTGTGTGTGTGTGTGTGTGTGTGTGTGTGTGTGTGTGTGTGTGTGTGTGTGTGTTTGGCCCTTATAATCCTAATGCAACACTTGCAAGAAGATGCAAAGTTAATGTGTTACTGTTCATTTTCTCACAGATCCAAATCGAAATTGCACCTACAATTACTCTGGCGAAGGTAAGATAATTCATTTTCACAGTTTCATCTGCAAAAATGATATGGTGAAAATAGAACTTATAAACATGTACTCACACTTAATGTAAACATTGGAATGATAAATAACGTCACTTTTAATCAAAGTCCATTTCTTTACCATCCCACGTAGAACCAGGTACTCCAAGTGATTTGATAACTTCAAGCTACTTTTATATGTTTAAATCATTTCACATGTGTACTTTCTAAAGTGATGTGCTTCTATAATTGTGTGCCTTTTTCTTCTTCACTGTTTTCCTTAATAGGACCTTGCCAGGTTAGATGTTTGAAGACAAAGAAGATATGTAAAGACACCAGATATAATAAAGAAGTCTGCAGCAAACTTGGTAAGTTCCCTTCAGATAAGCAAAGAACCGAGGTGGTAGAAGTACTCATATATTGTACTTAAGTAAAAGTAGAAATACCACAGTGTAGTAATACTCTGTTAGAAGTAAAAGTCTGGCATTGCAAATGTTACTCAAGTAAAAGTACAAAAGTATTGGCATCAAAATATAGTTAAAGTATGCAGATTGGCCCATTTTCAAATAATATATATATATCATGTTTTGATTATAATTATTGATCATTAAAGTGTTATGAAAGCTGGTAAAGGTGCAGCTAGTTTGAATGACTTTGTATACTGCAGGGTAGCTTGTGAATTTACTCCAGGTGGAACTAAAGTCTGATTTAAGTGTTTATTATATTTCACATCATTAATCCAATTCTGCAAAGTAACTAAAGGTATTAAATAAATGTAGTGGAGTAAAAGTACACAATGTATACCTTTTGAATTGTAGTGAGGTAGAAGTACAGAGTAGCACAAATTGGAAATACTTAAGTAAAGTTCTACTGTTTCGAAATTGTACTTAAGTAACGTACTTGATTAAATGTACTTACACCACTGGCAAAAGTATGATATAATGTATGAATGTGTAATGTCTCCTGATTTCTGTCTGTTTTGCCCAGTATTATGATCATCATGCTGTTAAAACTGGCTTAAAGTGGCACAAACTGGTACCCGCTGCAGTATCTTTGACTCAGATGCTTGAAATTAAACTCCTTTCCTTGCAGATCCAGATATCAAGGACAAGTACATCATCAACCTCACAAATACAACCGAAAACTGCGTCAAATGTGATAATCCAGAGAAAAAGCCTGGGACACATGTTAAAATGAATGTAACAGTAAATGAAGAAGGAGGAAAAGTCGATGCTGCCCAAGCTGCGTAAGACACGCTGCATTAAATCGTTAAAGGAATTGTTTGAAGGAAGCATTCTTTTTTTTTGCTTGCTTTCTATATGATAGCAGTGGCGGCGCCAGGGTATGGCTGGGGTAGGCTACAGCCATACCAAGAAATGGCTTAGCCCCACCTTAGCCCCACCATGAAAAGTGATGTTAAAGTAAGCAAATTCAATTAAATAATAAGCTAAATGCAAAATGTTGAGAACACGGATTGCGAAAATATACGGGTCGTGTCCACAACACACAAACTGATCCTGCTGTAACAACAAGTGCATGTTACTGATGCAATATGGTTGAGACCATTCGGGCTTATAGAAGAGGGGTGCAAGGAATAGTCTAAGTAGTGGGGGAGTTTTATACACTAAAGGTGTGGAAATTCTCTGGCGTTATAATATCAGCGCGGCCGCGGTCAGATCGAAATGCCTCCGAATGCAATTTGAATAGACCTACAGCCAATCAGAGCAACGAAACGTTGGGTCTGCGTCATGCCTTACTGATTGAGATCAATCGAAACCGCCATTCAGTATCCCTATTGGATCTTCAACGTGTACTATCATATGTCCGTTCACAGTGATCCCTTTTTATTTACTATAAGACAAATGTGCCGTTTATTTCATACAGTTCCATTTTGATTGAGAAAGGGAAATAATCTAAACCTCACGTGTGGCATTTCACTGTTTCACGGGGTGCGATATAGCGTGTATGTAATTCAATTGCAAATACTGACTTGAGCACCACCACTGTATGGGTTAGCACTACCATAGATTACCCAACAAAAATACCCTGGCGCCGCCACTGTATGATAGTGAGATAAAAAGAAAACAACACTACTGTAAAGTTTCCAGAGATCATAATGTGCCTTGCAGCACATCTAACGGTAACTCATTAACATCTGGTTTGTTTGTACACAAATAGAAATGCAAAAACTGTAACTCTGTAACTGCTGTCAAAACTCCGGGAAGTCACAGCTTCCAGACATAATTGCAGCATTAACCATACAAGATACTCCCAGGACAGTAATATGTCAAAAATATTGTCATAAACACTGAGTAAAATATCTTAACCAACATCAGTGTTGAGACAAATACCAAATATTCACAGATTTTGAGAACATTTACACTTTTAATGCCAGTAAGTTTGAAAAAACCCTCATGAAATACAAATTATTTACCCTATAATATATGCTAGGGATTGTTTTTTTTGTTTTTTTTTTACAGTTTGTCAATAATAAGAATGACAATCATTTTTAAATGCATTTCTTCAAACACTGCAGTGCTCCATATCACAGCAGCAATGCCCAAACAGGTAGAAAAGAGTAAAAACTACATTGTTGAATTCAGAGCTTTTGATTGAAGTATTGATATAATAGATAATGTTATGCTGATATGGCCATGTGGTCACACATCTTGGTTTTTATTGTCAAAGGTTATGCCGTTATGCAAGGGTTATGTCAAACATAATGTAATGTGTATATCCAGGTGTTGACCTTTATAACCCCTAGATTCCACCGGGTCCGTCTGCATCGCGTTACGGCTGCGCCGCGGTTTTGGTCCGGCCTCCTCCGGCGTCATACCCTACCAGGCGCGTTTCAGAAGCATTTCAGAAGCGGAGCGTCTTGCCTGCCGGCTCGCAGTTTTTCTTGATTTGGGCATATTTCCTGGACAGGCTACTTTGTACAGACAAAGTTAATAATAACTGTAATATTCCAGTTATACACGACATGAATCAAAGATGTGTTGCTGTATTTTAGTGGTAAAAAAATGCATTCATCATCATAATTATTCTATATATATAATTTATACAGTGCCTGTAAACCGGAGGAGAACGCTGGCAATTCCTCCTACTTGAAAGACTACGGAGGGATAGGGTCTGCAAAATTAGTTTGTGTGTATATATATATATATATATATATATATGCTATATATGCTCTGAACGTTCCACTTTCTGCCTGCCCGACCTTACGTTACGACTGCGCCGCGTCAAAAATAGGATTCATCCTAATTTTAGAGGAGCCCTGCGCCGAGCCGCTTCTGGGACGCTTCTGGGACGCTTCTGAGCCGTAACGCGCCGTGTGTGGTGGAATAGCACCCATTGACTAGAGTGGCCGCGATCGCCGCGATCGCCACGATCGCCGCGACGTGAGCACCGCGGCGCAGCCGTAACGCGCCCGTAACGCGCCCGTAACGCGCCCGTAACGCGCCGCAGACGGACCCGGTGGAATCTAGGGGTAAGCGTGTTTGAAACTCTATATTCTGAATACATTTGATTTTCTTCCATCTGACAACAGTGAAATCATGAACAACATGGCCGACTTCATCAACTCCTTTGAAGGGAATTCTGCTGCGGTGTCTGTGGCAGAAGGAATTTCAGGAGTCTTAGTGAAGATACCGGATCCCGTGGACATCGAAGAAATCAGTTTCGCTTATAATTCCCCAAATGAAAGCATGAATGTGGGTGCACCATTTTTATTTTACCTGCATGTGTTACAGTTTCTACTCCTTAAGAACTTCAGAAAGAATGTAGGCCATGTTTCGGGATGATGGTGATTATCTCGGCCACCTGCTTAATTGAGAGTGGTGAAAAAAGTTGTTTAGTTTATTAAGTTTTCTCATTTTAGTTTTTGATAAACCTTATCTCTTACTGGTTTTCTTTCCAAGAGTGAAGTAGAAGGATCAAAACCAATCCAACATACTTGTTATCTAAATACTAATTCCATGCATAGTAATTGGATCCAGGACTCAACACAATTGTTCTGTTCTTCCCTGCAGATAGTAGAAAACAGTGATTATCTCGGCAAATTTTCCAGAAGTGTGTCAGTGTCCAAGGAGGCGTTTGAAAAGGCTGTGAGTTTGAACATAACAGTTCCATTTGCCGCTCTTTTCCGATTCAACAATCTGGCTTCGGTAAGTACCAATATCTCAACTTAGGCGCTTTCACACCGGAGTACTTTTCCCAGGGATAGTTCCGATAGTTCTTGGGATTTGGGATGCGTTCACACCAAAAAGATCTGGAACTAGAACTTAGTTCATGCGAACCTTTTCCCCCCTTTTCAGTCCCTGCTAGAGAGCAGGTACTTTCCTGGGGAGAAAAAGGTTCCAATTTCTGATTGGCTGGCCGAATTGCAAAACCACGCCCCGTAAAACTCCCAAAAGTTTTGTGAAGTCGCCATTTGATTTGCTCGCATTAGCATTATTAGCATTAGCCGAGCTCACCAATGGAGAGACCCTAACTTATGGCAACACAAAATAAAACGTGGGAGCGGTGGAGTGATGAGGAGGTGCCGGCGCTTCTGGTGATTTACCCAGGACTTCGGGTGGCGATTTACTGCCACCCGAAGTCCTGGAGTCCCCCGGACTCCGGGACGCAGAAGAAGAAGAAGTGACGTCAGTGGCTTCATTTGAGTAATCCTCCCTTAAGGGCAGGGGCGTAACAGAGGGTAACAATTGGCCTAGCAACGGCTTAGCAACCCCATTGTTTTGTTATGAAAATGCATCTATATATATTTATACACATTCTCGCGAGATCTATCAGGGGTCGTTGTAAGTTAAAGCGCAAACTGTTACTTGGCTAATGTTGTTATAATTCTCAGTATGTGAACACAGATCGAAAATGGAAAGATTTCTTACAAGTCAGCGTAAACGACCGCGATCTCCAACGGAGCCGGTCCAGCCGGACAACCCTGTGTGTGTGTGTGTCAGTCTGTTTGCGGTGTGGTGATGAGGTTAAATGCCACAGCATGCCAGTTGAAACAGTGAACGATCGCTATTGTGTACTTGTACGCTTAGGGTGTAATGGTATTATACACAAATATTGTAGGATTCAAATTCTGCTTTTACAAACTTATTTTGGTTGTGCTTACCTTGCAAAGTAATGTTATAAGTGTCAAAGGAATGTTTTAATGTAAATATTAATGATAATATTGTAGCGTGTCCAAGTTAATAGTTATTTCAGTTATCAGATGTGCAGAGTTTAGTACATTTGTAAAGTTATTTAGGCAATGTTGTTGGTGGGAGTTAGGGAGAGACCGCCCCTTCCAGGTGTGTGTGTGCGTTTTCCGGTGTGTGTGGAGGGAGTACGAGACGGTAGGAGTTGTGTTCGAGTGTGGGGAAAAGTCATAATGAGTGTTATACTATTGATTGGTTCTGTAAGGCGTGGCTGTGGCTATCAATACCATAAAATAAAGAGAACGTTTTCGACATTGAAGGCTCGTAATCTGTGATCTTGAATAGCGGTGAACGCTACAATATGAACAGGCTCGTGCTTGGCCCACTGGTATTGTTTGTTTATTTATTTTGAAAATGAACTAGCAACACCGTGCTGTCATATAGCAACTGCTAAGCTACTGCAGCAAAAAAATCCTGGCGCCGCCCATGCTTAAGGGACTTATTAAGGTGTGAACGCGATTTACTAGGACAGTTCCGGGACTAAAGAGTTCGGTGGGACTAAGTACTGGGAACTAAGTACGGCAAAGTACTTGGTGTGAAAGCGGCTTTACAGTAAATGCACCCCACACATTTGATCATGTTGCTTTATTTTTTATTTCAGGATGAGCTGAACAGCACTGTTTTAGGCAATGAAGTCCTAGCAGTTGAAATGGGAACCACCATCTCCAATCTCACAGACAAAATGTCCATCCATTTTCGGAACGTTACCTACGTGAGTACAAAAAAGTGCCTCGTTGAAGATATACTTGAGTTTGTCAACCATCCATTTAGTCATGATGTTTTTCTTACAGGAAGGATATCCCTCTTGTCAATCTTGGAATGGTGAAGGTATTGTCCTTTTACTTATCTGCAAGTTGATATAAGATATTGCTTGAAATAAATGCAATATAAAACCTGTGAGTGATGGTGCACGCTATCCTTTACTTGTAACCAAATGTGATCCGTGCAGTTTGATGTTTCTCTGTAATAAGTTGGCTCAAGTATTATTTTTTTATTGTATTAATGGCTTTGACCGACAGGTGCAAATGAGCTACAATGGCCCGAAACAATGGAGAAATGCGTTGCAAGTTAAAAAACGATGCAAATAAAAACCCACAAATGTGCCAAAAAACATGCAAACAGCCCATTTCTCCTAGTGGAAATGTTGTGTAATTTCGTTGGTTCAAAGGCTGCAGATAGTAACCGCTGCTTTGCCCCATAATTGAAGAGCAGATAGAACATCAAATATCACAAAATAAAATGGTTGTCTATGTAAAGGGACTTTTTTTCATAAGACTTTCTCACATGTCGCAGTAGGAAAATCACATGTTAATTATACAAATAACGATGGCTCAATTCAAATTGGCTGCTCCAGTTTCAGAGTCATACGGCCATGGCCTACTGCTACACTGGGACACAATAATGCTCATTTTAATAGTTACATCTCTCTTATCTACTATAACAAGTCCCATGAGGGCTGTGGAAAATAACTATAACCTTAACAGCAACATAAACAGCGAATAGGCATCATTACTCGGAAGCTGCACACATTATTCAGTAAACAATACACAAAACAATCTTTTTTATTCTTTGTCTGACACACATAAAAGAATAAAGACACTTCACATCACTTCTGGGTTTAATGTTTAAGCAGCTTCACCTCTTCACTGTTTACTCGTGTGTTTCTGTCTTTAAGGAAGCCGACCAAACTGGACCGATTACGGGTGTGAGACAATAAAAGATGGGAACAACATCACGTGCCAGTGTTCGCATTTGACATTTTTTGCTATTTTGTTGGTACGTCTTTGATTATATTTTCATACCATACTGATCTTGATCTTCATTGTGGACCAAACATATTTGGACATTCCTCTGTATGATCATCTAGACTGCACTCTGTATTCACGCCTTTTTTTCCTTTAAAGAGTCCCTATTATGCTTATTTTTTTTTTCTTTCCTGTGTAGTGTGTTATTTAGGTTTATGTGCATGTAAATGGTCTGCAAAGGCTAAAATCCCAAAGTGTCTTTGTTTACTTCTGTAACATAGTGACATCACTATGTAACACTCGTGCTTCTATTGGAAAGCGCTCCAACACATTGTAAGTGACAGGCTAAGGGGGCGGGACATCTCTAAGCGGTTGACCAATCACAACAGAGCTGGCCAGCTAACCAATTAGAGCAGACTGGGCTCTGGTTTCAGACATAGGGTGAAAAGAGGTGCTGCAGCACAGGCAGTATGAGAAAAATAAAGACCTTTTTGAACATTAAAGCAAGTAGACATGTCACAGTAGAGACACTACATACAAATATGAACTTACATTTCACAGCTCCTTAATAAAAATAATACACCATTCTGACTACAAATGCCAGTCCCTGTGAGGAAAGTTTAATTTTTGCTCTTTTTGCAGGCTCCTCCGAATGTGACCATATCTAGTTCTGACCTGAAGAACCTCACCACGATCACCCAGGTCGGCTGTGGCTTTTCCTTGTTCTTCCTCTCCATAGTCCTCTTCATGCACTCTCTTCTGAGGTAATTATACATCTCATAAATCTCATCTTAAAGGTGGGGTAGGTAAGTTTGAGAAACCGGCTCGAGATACACTTTTTGTTATATTCCATGGAATGCTCTTAACATCCCGATAGCAATGAATATCTTAAGTGCTTTGACAAAAAATCCATAAAAAAATGTCATCTGTGGAAGCTGTAATACTGTAAAAAGTACGACCAATCATTTTAGCCGGCCCGGCTAAAATAACTGGATGGCCTACCTGCCTGTCAGCCTTCCATCGGGGCACAAACTTATCTCGTGTCCTCATTGGTCATGTGCGCGTTCGTGTGTGTTGGAGGGGCTCTGTAAAGGCCCCTACACACCAGGCCGATATCGGCCGTCTTGCGTTGTTGGGCGAAAACGGGTTCCTTGTCGCCCAAAGTCAATTTGGTGTGTCCCGAACCCTCGGCCGTGAACACGCCTTATTTGGCCTTTCACGGTCGACACCCGGCCGATTCAACATGTTGAATCGGCCGGGTGTCGGACACAAGCTATTGGGCCAAGAAACCACTCTGATCAGCTGTTCAGCTAGCAAATGAGAGGCGAAACGGAAGTGAGGGACGTAAACAAACGATTTAAGGCACAAGACAGCAGCTAAACCCCAGCAGGTGATACTTAAAGACATCAAACATAGCCCTTAAATGTCCTCTCTTACCTCCCACACATAGCAGGGACATCTCTGATATCGGCGGGAGCGTCCCCGGCTGTCCTCTGCTGAGAGCTCCGTGATTTGTTTGGTCAAGTCCGGTTTTTCATCTCATCGTAAATTTAGCAAGAAGTGACCATTATTACATTGCTGACTCAATAAACTACACACCCGCCAGAACACTGCGATCATCAGATGCAGGTCTATTAACTGTGATTTTATAGTATGTCTGCACTTTATGTGCTCATTTCATCATTCATGTATTTTTATATTCTAAAACATGTTTTCGATGGACGAGAGTGAAAATGGAACGCACATGCTATTTGTTTGTTTATATCAGTCTGTTCTTCTTCTCTGTCTTCCGGTTGTTGCCTATTTTGAATGACGAATACACACTACCGCCGCCTGCTGGTAAGGAGAGTTATTGCCACTCACGCATGCGCAGTTCGTACGTGCTCGGCTGAAGTCTTTGCGGTGATTTCCAGTGCGACACACGGCCAATACGCAGGAGAACTCGTCGATGGAACTGTCGGTGTCGGGTGTCGGCGAGTTCTCTGGTGAGTGCCTGGTGTGTCAGGGCCTTAACCTGTTTCACACCTTCCCCCCGGTACCGGGCGGATAAACGCGTCATTTGCAGGAAACAACGTCTAAGGAATCTTAATATTGAATAAAACTATGAATGTGTTATATCCATGTAACGGGAAGAAACTCAGCTAACTGATCTTTTTAAAAAAAAAAATTTAAAAAACCCCACAATGCTAGCACTCAGCCTCTGAATTAGCCTCGATCGAAAAAACGGGACCGACAAAGGCACTTAAACTCACTCATAACTCCCTTATTACTTATCCTAGATGCACAACCAAACACTCTTTTTTGGTGTCCTGGAGACACTGAATCTACCGGTGCCCACCTCAACACTCAGTGATAAACATTCGCGACGCTATCAACGAAAGCGTACATCATCACATGTGGAGCTAAGAAGCTAAACATGTAAATATGGCTTACCTTGGTCAAAAGTGGTCTTCAATGGCATTAAAACGATAAAAAAACGATGCTGCAGTTAATCCATAGGTTCATCCTATGTGTCTGTGCCTTCTTTGAAATTATTTCTGATAATCCATAAGCAATACAACTGCGTTTTAGTTTCCAAACTCCAGAAGGAGACATTCCTCCAGTTTAGTTTCGCTTTCCACACGCGAAGCGGCCACATTTTTTCTTTACAACCTGTCTGGGTGGGAGCCTCCTCCTTCGATTCTATTGGCTCTAACGGTCACAAGGGTATGTCAACCAACCAGATCGAGCAAGGGGGGCCAGAGATAGGTCAAATCCACCCAAATGACCCCAGATGGCCCAGTTTTTGGCTAAATCTCTCTAAAAAGGTCAAATTTCACTTGTTTTGCATCAATCTTGATACAGGGTACTTATTATATGTTGTACTTTGGATTCCTAAAGCTTTTAGTCTACTAACCCATCATCCAAGGGTAGTTTTCACTATCTGTAAAAAATAATTTTTGGACGGACACTATAATTTACATGTAAAATCTGAATTTTCTTTAAAATAAAAAACATTTATATTGATTCTGACACTTCTACATCCAACTCACAGGTTTATCATTACTTTGAGAAAAAAGATTATTAATTTAACCCTTTTAGAAGGGAAGATATGGTCATTTGTTCTGGGAATGTCATTTTCGAGCCTGAGACCTGAAAAACAGGCTCAGAGTGGAACAGGTTAAGGAAGTGGCAGATTTTCTCCGGTTGTGTATTTTCAAATTCTAGCGATCTCGAGCCGGTTTCTCAAATGTACCTACCCCACCTTTAAGCCTGCATGCGTATGTATAGTATTCCTTAGTAAAATTACTCAATCATTTATTCTTTGAGTAATATTTTGTTCGACTAAAAGGAGTCTTGCATTATAAAAAGAATGTACTTAGTCCAAGTGTACCACCATGTGTGCCTTTTTTAGGCTGCAGAATGAAAACCCTCTTAATATGTGGAGATATATGAGTATTCAGGTTATTTGTATGCAAGTTTTCTAATTTTTTTAAGCATTCATACTGAGATTTTTCCTGTCAAAATCTTGTTTTCAATCCCAATTAGTAGAACAAAAGATATAGAAATCAATCGACAGTTACAACCAAGTTAAACATTTGTGCCGTCTTCATTTGTTATTTTCTATTGCTAGGAGACAGGACAGGAAACACTGCGCTAGGTTTAGAAAACACATTCGCTGTTGGGAAATGAGACTGTTGAGACTGTGGCTTCATTCATCTGGGATGTCTTTCCAATGAATGCTTATGAAAATAAAAATAATATGGGTATGTGAGGGCAAATAATCCGTTTATGGGGGGGTAATAAATAATTAAGAGATGCCGTCACAGTTACCCAAACTCAGCATAATCTAGATTTGTAATAGTAATTACAGCCATCAGAGAAAAGTAGTGGCTGAAGAAGTCCAATATTTATTTATGAAATGCAGTGGGGTGCAATTGAAAGTGTCATAAATTGTGAATATCAAGATACCTTAAATGTATTTATTCTGAACAATAGTTAGATAGTTAGAGTGAGTGAGTGAGTGAGTGAGTGAGTGAGTGAGTGAGAGAGAGAGAAAATAACATTTGTTTAATTGCAGCGACACGAAAATTGCATTATGTTACATTGCAATGTTGGTTTGAATGCAATTAATTAGTCATTTGGAGAGGAGAGGAGAGGAGAGGAGAGGAGAGGAGAGGTGAGGAGAGGTGAGGAGAGGAGAGATAGAGATAGATAGATAGATAGATAGATAGATTAGTACTTTATTGATCCCAATTTGGGAAATGTTTGCGTTGCAGCAGCATGAAAAACAAGGCAATGTACATAAGAGAAATTAAGACACTAGAAATAGTGAAATAGTAATAAAATAGCATCAAAAAGTTATCAATATTAAATTGAACATAAATGTAAAATGTACAGTGGGAGTTTGAGTCCAGTTATCGATAGAAGCTATGGAGCAGAGAGTAGTCTGAAAACCAAAGCACTTTACAATAAACTGAGGAAATGATAATCAAAGCTAGTTGAAGCTGTTACCGGTAAATATTTAGTTTCTGCCACTTATTTCCTAATTCTTTGTTAAAAACATATATGCTTGTCACCCTTTACAGGAGGACCAATGCCAGCATATCCACGAGGATTCTCATCTACCTGGTTGTAGCCTTGTACCTGCTGAATCTCTCGTTCCTCATCAACAACTTTGTGGCCAAAGTGGGGAACGCGGTGGGATGTAAGATCATGGCGGCTGTCATGCACTACTCCATGTTGGCCACGTTCACTTGGTTTGCTGTGCAGGCGTTCCACCTCTGCCTGCAGCTGCACGTCGGAGGCAAGGTTGTAATCCCTCACTACATACTCAAGGTCTCCATCATCAGCTGGGGTGAGTTCAACATTTTACTGTTTAACCTGAAAATGCACCATAATATGTGACAATAAATCACTCTATTTCCCCCATTCACTATATCTCGTATGAAAAGGCAATATTCAACATAGGCTCTATTTACATTACATTACATTTGACTTGTTAGACACTTTTATCCAAAGCGACTTACATACATTCAGTACTGTGGGCAATCCCCACAGGAGCAATTTGGGGTGAAGTGTCTTGCCCAGGGACACAACGACATGCTGACTGCAGTGGGACTCGAACGTGCTACCCCCTGATTCCAAGTTCAGCGCACTATTATGGGCTCAGAACAGTCTCATAATACACACATGCACACAGAAGGATTCACACTTGTATTTCCGGATCCACACTTGTGTTTTTCAATGCACACACAAATGTGTTCCGTTTCATATACATGTAAATAAAACCCAAATACAGAAAAAAGTTTTACTAATAATAGAACATGTTGCTTACTTCCCATTGGAATTAATAAAGCATTTCGATTGTTTACATTTCTTGATATTATCTAAACACAATTGCATTGCTAGGCAACAGCATGGTTCCATTCTTACTTCCTGTCAGCTGTTGTCCTTCAGTCCTTATTTGGAATGGAACCTTCAGAATTATGACATCATCTTTTGCCTTGATGTAGAATTCTGAATTCTGCATTGATCTTCTAGGAGATTGGCTGTGACGGTGAATTAATCAGAGCATCAGAGCACCAGAGCAGCAGGGAGAAGGAATTTGTCCAGCTAGAGTCAGATCATTGCAGAAATAGGTTTTGTTGCAAGCAAACATTAGGGATACTTGCAGTGTTTTTTAGCGAGATAATCTTCACAAGTGAACTCAACTTTTGTGGGATTTTTGTGACGTTAATTCAGTCGAACAATTACATTTAGTTTGCTAAACAACAGGTCATTTCGTCACAGCAGTAGAGATGGAGATGAACAATAGAGATGAGCTGGCAGTCAAGCTCGAGATTCTGCAAAAAGAAAATCAGGAAATGAAGTTATTGCTGGAGCAGGAGAGGACTTTAAGCGATAAGCTTGAGATTGAAGGCGCTAAAAAGAAGGAAGCGATGCTCAAAGCATATACAGAGAAATCAGCTTTGCTGTTTAAGCACAATGTGAAAGTGAAAGCCCAGGAAATTGAGCAGAACGTCTTGCGCGTCAACAATGAGGACCTGAACATGAAATACAGAAACCTCCAGAGGTCACACAAGAAGGTCGAAGCCGAGATGGCTGCCTTGAGAAAGGCAAACCAGGAACTCAAACAACTGAAAGAACCCTGTGTTGAGGAGCAAGGTGTAGAGATGGCTGCCTTGCAAAAGACTAACCAAGAACTCAAACAACAAAAGGAGCGTTGTCTTGAGGAGAAATCTGTAGAGATAGCTGCTCTGCGTGAGAGAAACCAGGAACTCCAACAACAAAAGGATCATTGTGTTGACAAAGCTGTAAAGATAGCTGATTTGCGTGAGAGAAACCAGGAACTCACACAACTGAAGGAGCGTTGTGTTAAGGAGGAGACAAAGATGGCCGCCTTGCAAACAACAAACCAGGAACTCAAACAACAAAAGTTGCGTTGCGTTGAGGAGAAAGATGCAGAGATAGCTGCTTTGCTGAAGGAAAACCAAACACTGAAGCAAGAGAAGGAGCGTTGTGTTGAGGAGAAGGTGGACAAGAAGGAGGATGTGGAGGTGAAAGTGGAACCAGAAGTGAGGCATGATGTTAAAATGAATGCCCTGAAAATTGAGCAGAAAATCTTGCGCGGAAACAATGAGGAACTGAACATGAAATATGGAAAGCTCCTCAAGATGCACGAGAAGGACAAAGCAGTGATGGCCACCTTGAGAAAGGCAAACCAGGATCTCAAACAACTGAAAGAACCCTGTGTTGAGGAGAAGGATGCAGAGATGGCTGCCTTGCAAAAGACAAACCAGGAACTCAAACAAGAGAAGTTGCGTTGTCTTGAGGTGAAACATTTTGAGATAGACGTTTTGCATGAGAGAAACCACGAACTGGAACAACAGAAGGAACGTTGTGTGGAGGAGAAGGATGCAGAGATAGTCGCTTTGCATGAGAGAAACCACGAACTGGAACTACAGAAGGAACATTGTGTGGAGGAGAAGGATGCAGAGATAGTCGCTTTGCATGAGAGAAACCACAAACTGGAACAACAGAAGGAACGTTGTGTTGAGGAGAAGGATGCAGAGATAGTCGCTTTGCATGAGAGAAACCACAAACTGGAACAACAGAAGGAACGTTGTGTGGAGGAGAAGGATGCAGAGATAGTCGCTTTGCATGAGACAAACCAGGAACTGGAACAACAGAAGGAACGTTGTGTTGAGGAAAAGGATGCAGAGATAGCCGCCTTGCTGAAGAAACAGCTGAAAAAAACAGCTTGTGGAGGTAAAGGTGGAGTTGGAGGTGGAACAGGAAGTGAGGGTGGATCCACCTGAGCAAACCAATGAGCCGATCCCAACAACGCAGAGGAGGACAACACCACGGTGGAGAAGATTCATCAATTCCTTTTCTTGTATCCGCCCAAACATCAACGATGACTAAAAAGGAAAACATAAGACTCAAAGGCAGCCCTGACATCGGCTTTAAAAACTTTAAAAAACAAACTCACAACATCAAAAATTAGTAAGACATTAAAACATTTCAAGTACAGTCTAAAGCTCAAAGTGAGTGAGCAACAACATATACTCACAGCCAGTCAGGATATATATTTAAACACTTAACAGTTATTAGATCTGGTTAGACATCAACAAAGGTTCCAGAAGAGACTCACAGTGATGTGCAGTTTTAGCCACTAGGGGCAAAAAAACAACCTTAATTTTAAAATAAATAAACTATTCCTTTGCTTCTAGCACCCCTAAATAAGAGGAACATTTAGTCATTACAAGTTATCAGGTTTATGTTATATCGTCATGTTTGGTTTATAGTGTTCATTTTCATATTTAAGTTATATTTTTCATATTTACTTAATAGTTCATTTTTATATTTATGTTATATTTATCATGTTTAGTTAATAGTCAATTTTTATATGTATCTTATATTTTTCATATTTACTTAATAGTACATTTCTATATTTATGTTTAGTCCATTGTTTTCTTGTTAAGTTAAAGTCTTGTCAATCAATAAAAAAATAATAATGATGATAACAATACTGACACGTTTGATTTATTTCACGTTTGTTTCTCCTGTCTAAGTTTAGCTTCTTGCTTTTCATTTCAAGTCACCAGAGATTTAGTCTGAGAATTCAACTAATAATAACAATAAATACAAAGACATTCAAATTCAAAATAACACTAGAATTCTTTCTCGTTTGTTCCTCCTGTTTTTGTCAAGTTACCTTTGTATTGAGTGACTTTAGCTCACCTGGCTCTGCCCTGATCAATACACTGACTTAAAGCTACTTCAGTACTTACTTTATTACCTTGTTTACATTCAACAATTATCATAATAAATATAAACAAATGAAAAAACAACACTATGTATTTGATTTCTTTCAAGTTTGTTTTAGTCAACTATTTGATTTTAAATGCAACAGCACCAGCAAAAGTAGATTTTTTTTTACATTTCTGCTGATGTCCAGGTGTACAGTATATCAGTATGTAGTGTCTCTACTTTAAAGAGTCCTCTCCTGCTGATGTTCAGGTGTATGTAGTCCCTCTACTTTAAAGAGTCCTCTCCTGCTGATGTTCAGGTGTATATCAGTATGTAGTGTCTCTACTTTAAAGAGTCCTCTCCTGCTGATGTTCAGGTGTATGTAGTGTCTCTACTTTAAAGAGTCCTCTCCTGCTGATGTTCAGGTGTATATCAGTATGTAATGTCTCTACTTTAAAGAGTCCTCTCCTGCTGATGTTCAGGTGTATATCAGTATGTAGTGTCTCTACTTTAAAGAGTCCTCTCCTGCTGATGTTCAGGTGTATATCAGTATGTAGTGTCTCTACTTTAAAGAGTCCTCTCCTGCTGATGTTCAGGTGTATATCGGTATGTAGTGTCTTTACTTTAAAGAGTCCTACAATTAGATGGAAAACAGCTGCAAAGAGACAGAAAATTACAACAAAGAGACAATTAATCACCATAAAAAAATATTTTAGTAGAGAAATGTTTTCATTGAAGTTAATGTGTTGAAGGGAATCCTGTAAAAAAAAGTTTTATTCAAAATGGCACTTTATCAAAATGCAATTGAGTGCAATTTCAACGTAACTGTATTTTTGGTTCCTATTAGATAAGATGTACTTTATTGATCCCAAATTGGGAAATGTTTGCGTTGCAGCAGCATAAAAAACAAGGCATTGCACATCATTAGAAATTAAAAGAGTAGAAATAAACATTTCAAAAATTTGAAACATATCAAAATAGAAATTAAAAAGTAGAAAATATGCATTTGACGTGAAGATGAAACATATAGTACAGCGGATAAGCACAACAATTGTGCATTTTATGAGAAAAGCATGACATTTCTAACATAGTTAGTGCATACCATAAGGTTTATTTTCAGATGTGGAGGGAAGTCAGATTTGACCTGTGAGGACCGTGAGAGGTCAAATCCAAGATGGCCGCCAGTCTCTCTGGTCAAATGTTCAAACACGCTTAATTTTGGAACCAAACATTGTAGAAAAACATTTAAGGTGTCATATCCAACTAAATTAGGGATGCCCAATCATTTGATGATACTTTTGAGATCGCCAGAATTCAAGAAAATGCATTTAGGTGAAGATAAAGGTAGAAATTGACCAAAAATAAGCTGTCAATCAGTTGAAATTTGGTGTGTGTGTGTGTGTGTGTGGTCACCCAGCGCTAGCATTAATACAGAGACTGGAGGAATATGGCTTTACTTGGCACAGTCTGCATGCTGAAGCAAACATTTGTTTTTGTCTTCAAATACATACTTACATGATTGTGACGAGCATCATATTTGCTCCCCGCCCAACTCTCTAAGTGCTTGAACTCCGTGACAGGAGGATGAAGTATGTATAAATGGATGGAACTATCAACAAAACAACAGCGTTTTATTCCCCAATGTCATATTTAATAGAAAAATAATGATGCACCACTTATTGGAGAAAGAAGAATGGGGAACAGAAAGGTTTAGAGAGGGACAACATGCTGAAACCTATGGAATGCCATTTAAGCCAAAATTAAATAAATAAATAAATACATAAATAATTAAATAAATACATATATAAATATGCCTATGAAATAAATTCTGAAATAAATAAATGAGGCAATAAATATGTATACATGTACATTTAAATACACATTTATTTATTTCATGGGACTTTTATTTCATAATGACACATTTATTTATTTCAAGAGACTTGTATTTCATAATGACACATTTATTTATTTCAGGGGACTTGTATTTCATAATGACACATTTCCATTTCTTATATGCAAATGAACGGGGCGTGGTTAGCTCACAGATCCAGACCAAAGCAACAGCACCGCAACACTGACTCAATAGCTCTTGTTTCACACTCAGCCTGATTTAGCTCTGGTTCTTCCTGTTTCAGCCACAGCGGAGCCGGCTCTAAACACCGAACACCGGTTCTTAGCTGACCCCACTTGGCTGCCCGGCAAGAACCAAGAACCACGCTCACGTCGGAAGGGGGCGAGATTAACCTGAGCCATAATAACAGTTTATGGCGAGTACGGAAAATGAAAGTTGTAACAAGCAGTAGCGCTGAGCAAAGTGACTAGAACGCAACCAAAAAAACACACTTTACAAAGTCAGGCAACACTAACCAGGCTTCGTGTGATTCTGTTTATTTGTATCTTACTTTGACCATCCGTTCACTGTCATTGATCATTGTGGAGAGCAGGCAGACGTTTTGTTTTGTATTATTATAGCAGCTATCAGATGGAATCAATACATGGGCTGCACAGGTTGTCATGTCCGACTATCACAAATATGTGAGGATCAAAAATACATATTATGTATTTTTGATCCTCACATATTTGTTTTCCGTTTAAAACCGCTGCACCTGCAAACACAAACCGCTTTCTGTGCATGGATCGCTGTGCATTCGTGTGTGGGTTTTTTGAGACTCCCCTGACGGTGACCCGATTCGTACTTGTAATTGTTTCTATCTATAGCCAATCAGATGTCTCCTCAATTCTAAGCCAATCACATGAGCGCGCCCACGAGGGTAGATTTCTTGCGTTCATGACGTAGCGCTTCATGTACGCATTTTGCGCTGTCCGGAGCTGACAGGTGACAGGTCCATGGAGCCTGTCTGCAGGCGCTAATCTCAGGACACCTCCACTCTCAGTACATTGCCACTTTCCGAGCAGGAAAGTGGCAAATACAAGCCTTTATATTATTAAGGTACAGTGCCACTTTCCGAACCATTAATGAATGCTTGTGTAGTGTGTACACAAAAACGGCAGGCAAAACTGTTTTAAATGTGTGTTTCCTGTATGGCGAATACAGCTGCTTTATTTATGTCTGTATGAAGTTGTTGTGAGTGTGGAGGGAGCAGCTACAGGTTAGCTTAGCCTAATCGATCAGTGCACTACGAAGCCAGTGCTAGACAGTGAACTGTCAACGGGGGGAGCCCCGCCGGTCATTATCGGCCGATATTCACTCTTAATAGTTTGATCGGTGCTCTCTATAAAGGCCGATCAGGAGAGCTGGATCTGATCGATATGGACATAAACGCGAGTGAAGTTTTAGCGAGCTGCATGAGAAACTGACGGGCTGTCAGGAGAGAGGGAGGGAGAGAGGAAAAGAGATGATCCTTACTCCCGTGTTATTATCCGGTCATAGTCCGGTAATTACCTAACGGAAACGCTGCTACACAATTCTTATTATTATTATTATTGAAACATGACCGGTAAGTTTCAAATTTGTCCGGTAAAATTAAATTCTGTCCGCGGAAACCCTGCTCCGGACTACGCAAAATGCGTATATGAAGTGACATGAACGCAATAAATCTACCCTCGTGGGGGCGCGCTCAAGTAATTGGCTTAGAATTGAGGAGACATCTGATTGGCTATAGATAGAAAAAATTACAAGTACGAATCGGGTCACCGTCAGGGGAGTCTCAAAAAACCCACACACGAATGCACAGCGATCCATGCACAGAAAGCGGTTTGTGTTTGCAGGTTCAGGGGATTTAAACGGAAAACAAATATGTGAGGATCAAAAATACATATGTAAAACTTTTTTCTGTATTTGGGTTTTATTTACATGTATATGAAACGGAACACATTTGTGTGTGCATTGAAAAACACAAGTGTGGATCCGGAAATACAAGTGTGAATCCTTCTGTGTGCATGTGTGTATTATGAGACTGTTCTGAGCCCATACACTCTCCACTGAGCCACAGCCTCCCTACACAAATATACTTTGAGATGTGCTTGTCTTCGACCAGTTAGAATCTACTATTGCGTTTATTTCTCCTCACCATGATGGGTCACTTTCTTTCTCCATTTCCAGCACTACCAGGTGTAGTTGTGACTGTCCTGCTCATCTTAGGAAAATATGGTGAACAAGTGATCTACACTGATAACCCTCAAGACAACGTGGCCATGTGAGTGTGTGGATTCACATTTAATGTCCAACATCTTATAATAGAGGATCAGTTGTTCATGCAGGACTAAATGTCATTGCATTTTTTGTATAACGGCACCTGTAATGTGCAAAAAATGCTACCTAAGGAACTGAATGCATTTTTTTAAAACATCATTTTATAGAGTTTTATTTGTTAACAACTTCCTATGTTCTTGCTATGCAGTGTTCTTAATTGTATGTTGTATATGTTTCCCTCCTTTGTTAGTATGTAAAGCACTTTGTAAACATAGTTATTCATATATATTAATGTATATTATTATTATATTAAACGGCAGCCACGTTTCCCTTCTTTTACTGACATATCGTTATTTTCCAAGGTGCTGGATAACGGACATTGACGTGCACTACATCGTCAACATAGGCTACTATGCGTTGGTCTTCATCTTCACCTTCACCGCCTTCATCGTCATGATGGTCTGGCTCTTTGGTCTCAAGAGAAACGGACAAGTCCCCACAAATCGCCATAGTATTGGGGTCATCCTGGGACTGTGTTGCATGCTGGGTATCGGTTGGGGTTTTGCCTTCTTTGCATACGGTGTGCTCCAGATCCCCGCCTACTACATTTTCACCATCCTCAATTCTTTCCAAGGTAATAACTAAGAAATTGAAATTCACTCTTGGCTTCCTTTACAGACTTAAATGTTGTTTTTCAGCTTCTTCCCGTAAAAGGTTGGTCTCTGGCTTATTCCTGCCCCAGCTGGACTACGGTGATACCATTTATAGATTTGCCTGTCCCACTGTTTTGGCCAAACTTGACCCACTCTACCATGCTGCACTGCGTTACATATCAAATGCACCCTATAGGACTCATCATTGCAAACTGTATAGCCTAACTGGATGGTCCTCACTTACCATGCGTAGGATGCAGCATTGGTTTTTATTAAAGGGGACCTATCATGCAAAATGCACTTTTGTACGTCTTTTATACATGAATATGTGTCCCCGGTGTTCCAGGGAACTCACCAAGTGTCAGAAAACACAACCCTCTCTATTTTCCTCCATACCCAAATCTCTAAAAAAGGGGCTGCAACGGATCTGATAAAAACTGATCCAGATTTGAACACTGTCCTGACGTCAGGACAGTGGCGCTACGGCTATTGGGCCAACTCCACCAATCAGGATGAGACAGCCACGGCCATTGCCGTTCGAAAGCGCTGGAGACGCTGTAGTACATATGCCAGGCCAGTAGATGGTGCTGTTCTCACATAATCAGCCCTTACAAACACAGAGCTAAAAAATGTCAAATTGAGCAAAATGAGGCATGGCTAAAATGCATGATGTTTGGTATTTTGCACCAAAAAAAAGTATAAATATGCCTTATATAGGTATGGTCCTACACTATATTATTCAAATATAGCATGATAGGTCCACTTTAACGTATAAAGCCATTTTAGGTAAACTTCCACTCTACATATGTGCCAGATTTGCTCCAGTTTGTGACTCTTACAACCTCAGATCCAGTGCCTGGATACGGTTCCAGGTTCCTGCTGAAAAATGAGCCTTTTTCATTATGGTCCTTGGTCTTGGAATGACCTTCAATCACGCCTTAAACTGACGGCACTTGTCCCTATAGCATGTTTTCAATTGAAGTTGTCTGAGGTCCTTACCACCAGCTGCTCTTGCAGTAATCAAGTAGTACCTTTCTTACTGTCCCAAATGTGCACAATGTAGTGACTGCTTTTCGTTTTTTTTTTGTTTACTTAGTTGTGTTCTCTGTATTTTACATGTCTGTGTTATGTGTAAAAATGTGTAACGTTGCTGCCTTCTTGGCCAGGTCAGCATTGTAAATGAGATTGTATCTCAATGCTTTTTATCTGGTTAAATAAAGGTTAAATTAAAAAATTAAAAAAACGAATTTTAGGATAATTTATTTATTTATTGCTGTTGTATTTAAAAAAACAACTTGAGTCCTAATTTAAACATTCGTTTTTAGATTTAAATTAACAGTATTATGCTGGTTTAGATAAAATAAGAGATAAGATATACTTTATTCATCCCGAAGGAAATTGTTGTGCCAGAGTTACACAAATACAATAAACACAGCAGCACAATAATAATAAAACTGTACACTAACAGTGCAGTGAAAGGAGCAATTCAATATCTACAGAAACATAGATGGTCACATAATTAATGTAAATATTAACAGTATTTAGTATAGTGCAAAAACCGAGGTGGTAGTTACGTAATTGCACATTATTTATTGAACATTATTAATAATAATAATATTGCACATGTTATATAGCAGAGTGTTTTGTAATGATGGTTATGGTGGTTTAAATAATATGTAATATTTGACAAGCAATCAAGCAAGCAAATGTTATTTGTTCATCCAGGAGGAAGTACAATGTGCTGAACAATGCATGAGCAACCACACACATTGCTGCCACAAACACAATATACAGTAGTGTTATAGTTCACATTTAGATAAAGCACATTATGAACACAATTAAAACAGACAGATTAATAAGTGTAAAGTAGCAATGCAATACAAATACATTTCATATGTTGAACTTGTCTTTTTTGTTTGTTTGTCACCTGGCAGGTTTCTTCCTGTTCATCTACTACTACAGGAGCAGCCACTCTGGAGAGACAGCCAGTGGCTCTCAGGGTTCAAACTCCAGCAGCAGCACGCTCAAAAGCAACCTGGACATCTTTGAAAACCCCTACAGCAATAGATTAGAGAAAAAATAATAAAACCCTGAAAGACGAACAGGGACTTGAGAGGGATGAAGATTGTAAGCTGAAAGAGGCCCTATTGTACTTGTATGAGTTTTCCCTTTCCTGTAGTGTGGTATAGGTTTGTGTGCATATACAGTACACAGTGAAAAGAGCAGCTGCAGCATGTGAACATGTCACAGTAGACACATATACACCTGACAATTAGCATATGTCCACATAATAAGGGACTACAAGCCGCACAATGTACGGATTTATGATACTGTAATAGGCATTTTCCATGACATATTAGTCATTAGTGTTTTAAAAAATATATATACACAATACTATTTTGCATGTATTTATCGAAGGACTATAACAACTAGGTTAATGTGATTTAAATGCAAAAATCAATTAGTTATCAAGTTTTTTAACTACATTTTCAGGACCCGATGATCATCAACTTACATGGAAAATATCTGAAGTTGTAGATAATTATTACAATCTTTAGTTGTGGGTATACTGGAAAAGAAAATCCTCTCATATATGGTATAGGTAATTGTACATTTTACTTGAACATCTAAATATGTTATATTCTGAAATGGAGCAACTGTTACAAAATCCAATTTCTCTGTTAATCATTCAATATTAAATGGGTGTTATGTTAAATGTCTTCTCTGCATCATGAATAACATCTTGTGTGAGACTTGTACACAATGCATGTCCAAAGTCAGTACATCAAGTTGGGAAATTCAATGTCCAGTTTAATAAGTATCCACTAGGCCAGCCCTCATTTAAAAAAACGACAAATGAACGTTTTGCTTTCATATCCGTCACTATTCACACCACACACATCACAAATGAGCCATTTCTCAATCCGTCTGGGTCCATTGTGGTATTCGGCATACACCACATTTACTTCAATACTTATTTAAAGGAAGTTTTAATCTTTTATTTGTCTTTCAAAGAAGTTGGTTCGACAGCGTCTGCAGGTAAAACACAGTATTGACTACTCCAACCGATTTTACAAGCTTGTTAAGTGTAAAGTTCACTAGTAAGTCAGTAAACCTTAATTATTTACAAAATGCCTTGCAGTAAATGCATGTGTTGAACTGGTGTGGAATTAAAATGTCAACATTAACTTTTAAGAGTTAACATGGGAGGCTGTAGTTGACAGAGGGAGTTGATAAAGTAATATAGGCTGAGTTTGGTTAAGACCTAACAATAGGAACATGAACTTTCAATTAATACACTCTTGGTGGTAAGTGGTGTCATTGAGAAATATTACCTTGTTCTCTAATTATACACAAGCGGTTAAAACACTAATACAGGAACACATGTTTGAATAAAGATAAGCGCAAATCTCGCATGGCATTACATTCTCTCAATTAATAAATGTATGTTCTGTAATTTTGCTGTTTACTCACTGAATATCAATGTCATGTAGTCATGCTTTCTGCAGCAGGGTTGTCACTGTCACTACCCGATCCGTCCACCTGCCCGATCGGTACTGCGCATGTGCGAGATGGTCCGCCATATTGCACAACTCCGTACGGCAACCCAACTAGGACAGTTGACACAGTGGCTTTTGGCAAAGCACACAAAGAAAACTAAAAAAACCGAGAGAGATGAGTTATTGTTATTACAACGTGACTTCACTATTATTTAACAACTATTTTTATTGGGTTCTTTTATTTGGGGTTAAGTACATTGTCAGAATAAGTGAGAAATGGATTTAACTTCTGTTAGACAGCTATCATACTGAATAAATATTTATGCAAAAATGTATGGCATTAATAATGTATATCTAATTACATTAACTGTGAATGTCTTTCATGTTATTTAAAATGAAATAAAATTACAAAAAGTTGATTCAATAACAAATCTCTGTTATTAGAGATTATTATTATTACTTTTCTTATATGACTATTATTGGTAAATTTGAAAGGTCTTTACCAGCTTTGGAATTATATATATATATATAGCACCTTCTGCCATCCCATCTCTACTGACAATCATTAACACTTAGATTTTATGATATCGTAAGCATCGTCAGTGATTGACTTGAACACTGAGAATGTATTTATTAACTTCAGACATTTTCATATACAAATGTGATCATACACCAACACACTTTTTAGATATATACATTTTTACATTTTTCACACACAACGCACAACCATTTACTAAATTAAACCATATCCCATCATAATACGAGCAAATAAAAAGGCACAACAATAAATATATATTATGTGTGTGTGTGTGTGTGTGTGTGTGTGTGTGTGTGTGTGTGTGTGTGTGTGTGTGTGTGTGTGTGTGTGTGTGTGTGTGTGTGTGTGTGTGTGTGAGTGTCCTAGTTGGGTTGCCGTACGGAGTTGTGCAATATGGCGGACCATCTCGCACATGCACAGTACCGATCGGGCAGGTGGACGGATCGGGTAGTGACAACCATAGATATATATATAAACATTTATATTGTTTATATATATCTATGGTGACAACAGTGACAAGGGTGACTGTTGTGTATACTTCCGCCATCTTTTCCTTCTTCTTCTTCTTCTTCTCTCAGGTTCATGGCGGTTACCAAGCAACGATCTGGTGCATTACCGCCACTTACTGGACTGAGGTGTAGCGCAGAAGATTTAAATACATGAACAGGTTTAGGAAGTAACAGAGATGGAAAGTAACTAAGTACAAAGTACTGTACTTGAGTACAATTTTGAGATACTTGTACTTTACTTGAGTATTTAATTGTAGGCCTATGCTACTTTGTATTTCTACTCCACTACAATTCAGGGGCAAATGGTGTACTTTTACTCCACTACATGTATTTTGTACCTTTGGTTACTTTACAGATGTGGATTAATGATGTGAAATACAAACACTTAAATCAGACTTTAGTTACACCTGGAGTAAATTCACAATCTACCCTGCAGTATACAAAGTCATTAAAACTAGCTGCACCTTTACCAGCTTTGATAACACTTTAATGATCAATAATTATAATCAAAACATATCATATATATTATTATTACTTTAAATATACTTTGATGCTAATACTTTTGTACTTTTACCTGAGTAACATTTTGAATGCAGGACTTGTACTTCTACTTTTAATGAAGTACCACATCTAAGTACTTCTCCCACCTCTTAACGTATTACATGCAGTAGTAAGGAAACTTAGCTCATTTACTCAAGTACTGTGCATAAGTAGAAAATGTAGGTACTTGTACTTGTACTTTATTTTAGATATCTAGATACGTGTTACTCTGCAGCTTTAAAATATAAATGAATCTATTAAATACATTGATAAAAAAGACAAACATAAGTACTAAGGGCTCCAACAATTTCGACGTGGCTATGTACTTGGTGTTAAGATTTTAGCAAGTAAGGGATACCACAGCTTTTCATACACCCTTTTCCTTCCTTTGGCTATATACAGGATATATTTTAACACTCCAAGCCCAGTAAATTAATAAAACACACAACTTGAATATTTATTATTTAGCTGATTTGAAAAAACATTACAAAAATGATACAATCTTTTTCTATCGACTGTTTTTGTGTAAGGTTTTTTAATATTGAATTTATTTTAAAGCAGATACTAGTGTTTGTCACACACACTACTGTACATCAACACCACTATTCATTCCTTGAATTAATTTACATAGTGCCTAAATGTTTATCTAAACATCAGGATATTTTGCTTATTTCTGCACACAGGAATTTTTAGGTACTGTGAATTTGCAAAACAAAATGATTGTGCCTGCAGCAGGTAGCTATGCAAAGTCAGTCATACAACATATTAGTGTGGCCATCCGGTTCAGTTGCTTTTGGTAAATGATGCTGCTTTGACCGGACTCAACCAGAGAGAGGTAGGAGTTAAAGTAGATGTGTCTTGTTGGAGAAACAGTGCTTTAATTTGGAACAATACTTGTTATAAGTCCTGTGCAGCAGTGAATGGATCCCACACCCTGATCGAGACTTAGTGCCATTGAAAGATCATGAGCTGGAAGATTTGCGTTTTATTTGCGGGCCTGCTGTGGATTCATCCTGTTTGTAAGTTGACATGATTTCCTAACACTAAAGTCCAGCAAATATCACATTGAAATATTCTCTTGACATATTTAATCATGAAAATAGAAGACATAATCCTCTATTCTGTTATAATTATTATAATGTGTAAAAGAAATTGTGTAATAATATGGCAATTTTTTACTTCTTATCTGATTTTATTTAGCCAGTGACTGCGATGACCAAAAGAAAAAGGAATTAAAAAATTTTAGAAAATGCTTAGCAAAGGGGACAAGCAGGCATTTTATTGTTCAAAACAGCGTCAATTTCTTCACCGATGCACGAACCGTCTGGAAGGAAGGTGAGTCTAAACTATAATAAACATTTTAATAACAGTAGATGTTGGTGGTTGTTAAAACATCCTAATAAAGTCTGGAAGGAAGGGTGCACATTTACAGCTTTATTTGTATCTAAAAGCTATATTTATGTTTTTACACTGGTAAAATAATGGGGAACAGCAGCATATTTTTTAGTATCAATGTAGGGTCCATCTGATGAGTGAAGATAATGTAATGTTTATTTTTAATGTACTTAAATATTGTGTATTTTGTATTTTGTATTTTTGTTATATTTTTGTCATTATGTATGCTGCTTTTGAATATCTACACTTCTGTAAAAGGTTAGGAGTAAACCATCTGTTATGAAAGTGTTCACTTTTAGGGATAGTTTGGATTGTTTGAAGTGCGGTTGTCCACCCTCGTCAATACCAAATATTTATATTTTTATACTTTTGTGTATTTATACTTTTACTGCTGTCTATTTTGCAGAGGTGTGAGAAGTACTCAGATCTTGTACTTCAGTAAAAGTAGAAATACCAGAGTGTAGAAATACTCAAGTAAAAGTCCTGCAATCAAAATGTTACTCAAGTAAAAGTAGAAAAGTATTATCATCAAAATAAACTCAAAGTACCAAAAGTAAAAGTAGTGATTGTGCAGATTGGTGCATTTCAGAATAATATATATGATATGTTTTATAATGATTGATCATTAAAGTGTTATCAAAGCTGGTAAAGGTGCAGCTAGTTGTAATGACTTTGTATACTGCAGGGTAGCTTGTGAATTTACTCCAGGTGGAACTAAAGTCTGATTTAAGACTTGATTATATTTCACATCATTAATCCAAATCTGTAAAGTAACTAAAGGTATTCAATAAATGTAGTGGAGTGAAAATACACAATTTACCTCTGAACTGTAGTGTAGTAGAAGTACAAAATAGCATAAAATGGAAATACTCAAGTAAAGTACAAGTATCTCAAAATTGTACTTAAGTACAGTATTTGGGTAAATGTACTTAGTTACTTTCCACCTCTGCCATTTTGTACATATCTAGTGTTCATATTCAGCGTATTATTTACCGTACTGTACTCTATATTTATAGAACTCTGTGAAAAGATAATGAAGTTGAATCTAATCTAATCTGAACTCATTCATGTATCACATACAGGTAAAAAATGTACAGGAAACAGGAGCCAGGATATGGAAGATCTTCCAGGTGAGTGTATTTATTAGGAATGACGGTAACTACTTCTGACTGAGATATGCTTTAAAGACAATTAGTACAAACTCATTATTTAGCTGTGTAGTACACATGTAGTTGTCTGGACCTGTCTCTATCTAAGTACATGTTGCTGGGCTGGGATTAGCCACCAGTCTAAATCATAAGGTCAGATCACTTGTGTGGCCATGAACTACTGTAAGTAATAAAGTATAAGACGACATTTCATTGGTTCAAAAACAGAAAAACACATCAATCTTCTTTAAGTTATCTTATTTTTTTGCTTTTTTAAAATCTATTACACTTTGCCCATGGAGATTCAGATTGTATCGTTTGAAAAAGTTACATTTTCTTTATGAGTAATTCAATATTTGGGTTGATGCTATGAATTATTGTGAAAAAGTATGGAAGAGATGAGAAATGTGGATCTACTGAGTGAAATAACAAGGCTGCAATTCTGTCTCCAGGGAACGGGTTTATCTCTTGGAATCAGAAACTTATAAAGAATGACAAATTCCAGAAAAGTAAGTCTAACTTAAATAAAATAAATCAAGGCTAAAGGTTTTTCTGTTTTCCGCAGTTGTTATATCACACAACTACATCTTACACAGCAGTGGTATTCATGTATATTACCTATCTGATTCTATTTGATCTTGTTTTTGTTTCTATTTACTGAGCTCTTAAATGTCTGTTAGTATTATTATTATTATTATTACTACTTGTTTAATTGCATTTCATCTCATTTTAAAATGTGTTGCTTTTGTTCTATAAGTCTTAATTATTTTAATGTTTTTGTAAATAATTAGTTTAAATCTGATGAATAAATAAACTTGACCATGCATTTTGTTTTCTTTACTTCTCAACAGAACCCCGTTGCATTGTATTTCTGAAAGAAAACACATCTCAACCAGGTGAGTAAAAACCGCTCGTCACACACATACTGCATTTTAAACAAGTTCACATCCGTATTTTTAACAGAATAAAATGTAACTGTGTGTCTGTTGTTATTCAACAGAATGCTTTGAGGAGGAATGGCCCCGAATGGTTCAACATGATGGTTCTCATCTACTGCTCATCTCAAAATGGCATACCAATAGGAATTTCCAGCTGTATGTCCTGACAGGAAGTCACTGCAACACTACATTAACTAATATGAAAGGTGATATTACACAACTACATTGGTGTGTGTGTGTGTGTGTGTGTGTGTGTGTGTGTGTGTGTGTGTGTGTGTGTGTGTGTGTGTGTGTGTGTGTGTGTGTGTGTGTGTGTGTGTGTGTGTGTGTGTGTGTGCGTGTGCGTGTGCGTGTGCGTGTGTGCATGTGTTTGGACCTTATAAACCTAATGCAACACTTTACTGTTACTGTTCATTTTCTCACAGATCCAAATCAAAATTGCACCTACAATTACTCTGGCGAAGGTAAAATAATTCATTTTCACAGTTTAATCTGCAAAAATTATTTGGTGAAAATAGAATTTATAAACATGTACTCACACTTAATGTAAACATTGGAATGATAAATAACGTCACTTTTAATCAAAGTCAATTTCTTTACCATCCCACGTAGAACCAGGTTTGATAACTTCAAGTTACTTTTACAGACATGGTCAAATCATTTCACATGTGTACTTTCTAAAGTGATGTGCTTCTATAATTTTGTGCCTTTTTCTTCTTCACTGTTTTCCTTAATAGGACCTTGCCAGGTTAGATGTTTCGAGACAAAGGAAATGTGTAAAGAAACCAGATATAATAAAGAAGTCTGCAGCAAAATTGGTAAGTTCCCTTCAGATAAGCAAAGAATCGAGGTGGTAGAAGTACTCATATATTTTACTTAAGTAAAAGTAGAAATACCACAGTGTAGTAATACTCTGTTAGAAGTAAAAGTCTGGCATTGCAAATGTTACTCAAGTAAAAGTACAAAAGTATTGGCATCAAAATATAGTTAAAGTATGCAGATTGGCCCATTTTCAAATAATATATATATCATGTTTTGATTATAATTATTGATCATTAAAGTGTTATCAAAGCTGGTAAAGGTGCAGCTAGTTTGAATGACTTTGTATACTGCAGGGTAGCTTGTGAATTTACTCCAGGTGGAACTAAAGTCTGATTTAATTTGATTATATTTCACATACTTAATCCAATTCTGCAAAGTAACTAAAGGTATTAAACAAATGTAGTGGAGTAAAAGTACACCATGTACCTCTGAATTGTAGTGGGGTAGAAGTACAGAGTAGCACAAATTGGAAATACTCAAGTAAAGTACTACTATTTTGAAATTATACTTAAAGTGGACCTATCATGCTATATTTAAATGATATATTGTAGGGCCATATCTATATAAGGTATATTTATACGTTTCTGTTTTCAAAATACCAAACAGATCATGCATTTTAGCCATGCCTCATTTCGCTCTATGTGCTGTTTGCTGTCTACGGGTCTGATTCTGCTGACCACGCCCCCCTGCAGGAGAGGGGAGCCGCGCTCTGATCAGCTGCTGGGCTGTCAGAAGAGGGGGAGAAAAAGAGATCTCCGTCCTCCGTGTTTTATTATATAGAGTCGTTATTCATTTGTTTTAAAGCTCAATAAATAACAAAGAAGACCTTTGACCGGCACTTTTCTAATTTTGTCCGGAAGATTTAAACTTTAACGGACATCTTGACCGGCGAAACAAACTGAAACTGAAACTCTGCCGCACGGTCCCCTCGTTCCTTGAAAGAGGCGGAGAGGTGGGTGTTTGTCATCTGCTGGTGGACTAACCCCTAGATTCCACCGGGTCCGTCTGCGCCGCGTTACGGCTGCGCCGCGGTTTTGGACCGGCCTCCTCCGGCGTCATACCCTACCAGGCGCGTTTCAGAAGCATTTCAGAAGCGGAGCGTCTTGCCTGCCGGCTCACAGTTTTTGTTGATTTGGGCATATTTCCTGGACAGGCTACTTTGTACAGACAAAGTTAATAATAACTGTAATATTCCAGTTATAAACGACATGAATCAAAGATGTGTTGCTGTATTTTAGTGGTAAAAAAAATGCATTCATCATCATAATTATTCTATATATATATAATTTACACAGTGCCTGTAAACCGGAGGAGAACGCTGGCATTTCTCCTCCTACTTGAAAGACTACGGAGGGATAGGGTCTGCAAAATTAGTTTGTGTGTGTGTATATATATAGGTCTATATAGCTCTGAACGTTCCACTTCCTGCCTGCCCGACCTTACGTTACGGCTGCGCCGCGACAAAAATAGGATTCGATCCTAATTTTAGAAAAGCCCTGCGCCGAGCCGCTTCTAGGACGCTTCTGGGACGCGTCTGAGCCGTAACGCGCCGCGTGTGGTGGAATAGCACCCATTGACTAGAGTGGCCGCGATCACCTTGAGCACCGCGGCGCAGCCGTAACGCGTCCGTAACGCGTCCGTAACGCGTCCGTAACGCGTCCGTAACGCGTCCGTAACGCGCCGCAGACGGACCCGGTGGAATCTAGGGGTAACCGGAGAGAATTACAGTGCTTGCCTCGACGGGGAGGGATTGCATTGAATTAAAGCAGCAGGAGCAAACGCTTGCCTCGGGGAGGGAGAAAAAAAGCCACAGCGGAGAATAAACAGAAGGGTAACCATGGTAACTATGGGCGGGAAGTCTTCTTCGCTGCTTTTGTGGCAGACTACAGCTCCACTTACAGGCCTGGCATATGTACTACAGCGTCTCCAGCGCTTTCGAACGGCAATGGCCGGCCGTGGCCCAACCCCACATTCCCCTGATAGGTGGAGAGTTGGCCCAATAGCCGTAGCGCCACTTCTGTGACGTCACGTCATAGAAGTGTTCAAATCTGGATCAGTTTTTATCAGATCCGTTGCAGCCCCTTTTTTAGAGATTTGGGTATGGAGGAAAAGAGAGAGGGTTGTGTTTTCTGACACTTGGTGAGTTCCCTGGAACACCGGGGACACATATTCATGTAGAAAAGACGTACCAAAGTGCATTTTGCATGATAGGTCCGCTTTAAGTAACGTACTTGATTAAATGTACTTAAACCACTGGCAAAAGTATGATATAATGTATGAATGTGTAATGTCTCCTGATTTCTGTCGGTTTTGCCCAGTATTATGATCATCATGCTGTTAAAACTGGCTTAAAGTGGCACAAACTGGTACCCACTGCAGTATCTTTGACTCAGATGCTTGAAATGAAACTCCTTTCCTTGCAGATACAGATATCAAGGACAAGTACATCATCAACCTCACAAATACAACCGAAAACTGCGTCAAATGTGATAATCCAGAGAAAAAGCCTGGGACACATGTTAAAATGAATGTAACAGTAAATGAAGAAGGAGGAAAAGTCGGTGCTGCCCAAGCTGCGTAAGACACGCTGCATTAAATCGTTAAAGGAATTGTTTGAAGGAAGCATGCTTTTTTTTTGCTTGCTTTCTATATGATAGTGAGATAAAAAGAAAACAACACTACTGTAAAGTTTCCAGAGATCATAATGTTCCTTGCAGCACATCTAACGATAACTCATTAACATCTGGTTTGTTTGTACACAAATAGAAATGCAAAAACTGTAACTCTGTAACTGCTGTCAAAACTCCGGGAAGTCACAGCTTCCAGACATAATTGCAGCACGTCCTTTTAAAAACAGCAGGCCTACATTTCTGTTTGTGTACGAATTAACCATACAAGATACTCCCAGGACAGTAATATGTCAAAAATATTGTCATAAACACTGAGTAAAATATCTTAACCAACATCAGTGTTGAGACAAATACCAAATATTCACAGATTTTGAGAACATTTACACTTTTAATGTCAGTAAGTTTGAAAAAACCCTCATGAAATACAAATTATTTACCCTATAATATATGCTAGGGATTGTTTTTTTGTTTTTTTACAGTTTGTCAATAATAAGAATGACAATCATTTTTAAATGCATTTCTTCAAACACTGCAGTGCTCCATATCACAGCAGCAATGCCCAAACAGGTAGAAAAGAGTAAAAACGACATTGTTGAATTCAGAGCTTTTGATTGAAGGATTGATATAATAGATAAAGTTATGGCCATGTGGTCACACATCTTGGTTTTTATTGTCAAAGGTTATGCCGCTATGCAAGGGTTATGTCAAACATAATGTCATGTGTATATCCAGGTGTTGACCTTTATAAATGCGTGTGAAACTCTATATTCTAAATACATTTGATTTTCTTCCATCTGACATCAGTGAAATCATGAACAACATGGCCGACTTCATCAACTCCTTCGAAGGGAATTCTGCTGCGGTGTCTGTGGCAGAAGGAATTTCAGGAGTCTTAGTGAAGATACCGGATCCCGTGGACATCGAAGAAATCAGTTTCGTTTATAGTTCCCCTCATGAAAGCATGAATGTGGGTGCACCACTTTTATTTTACCTGCATGTGTTACAGTTTCTACTCCTTAAGAACTTCAGAAAGAATGTAGGCCATGTTTCGGGATGACGGTGATTATCCCGGCCACCTGCTTAATTGAGAGTGGTGAAAAAAGTTGTTTAGTTTATTAAGTTTTCTCATTTTAGTTTTTGATAAACCTTATCTCTTACTGGTTTTCTTTCCAAGAGTGAAGTAGAAGGATCAAAACCAATCCAACATACTTGTTACCTAAATACTAATTCCATGCATAGTAATTGGATCCAGGACTCAACACAATTGTTCTGTTCTTCCCTGCAGATAGTAGAAAACAGTGATTATCTCGGCAAATTTTCCAGAAGTGTGTCAGTGTCCAAGGAGGCGTTTGAAAAGGCTGTGAGTTTGAACATAACAGTTCCATTTGCCGCTCTTTTCCGATTCAACAATCTGGCTTCGGTAAGTACCAATATCTCAACTTAGGCGCTTTCACACCGGAGTACTTTTCCCAGGGATAGTTCCGATAGTTCTTGGGATTTTGCGTTCACACCAAAAGATCTGGAACTAGAACTTAGTTCATGCGAACCTTTTCCCCCCTTTTCAGTCCCTGCTAGAGAGCAGGTACTTTCCTGGGGAGAAAAAGGTTCCAATTTCTGATTGGCTGGCCGAATTGCAAACCACGCCCCGTAAAACTCCCAAAAGTTTTGTGAAGCCGCCATTTTATTTGCTCGCATTAGCATTATTAGCATTAGCCGAGCGCACCAACGGAGAGACACTAACTTATGGCAACACAAAATAAAACGTGGGAGCGGTGGAGTGATGAGGAGGTGTCGGCGCTTCTGCCGATTTACCCAGGACTTCGGGTGGCGATTTACTGCCACCCGAAGTCCTGCGACTCCGGGACGCAGAAGAAGAAGAAGGGACGTCAGCGGCTTCATTTGAGTAATCCTCCCTTAAGGGACTTATTAAGGTGTGAACGCGATTTACTAGGACAGTTCCGGGACTAAAGAGTTCGGCGGGACTAAGTACTGGGAACTAAGTACGGCAAAGTACTTGGTGTGAAAGCGGCTTTACAGTAAATGCACCCCACACATTTGATCATGTTGCTTTATTTTTTATTTCAGGATGAGCTGAACAGCACTGTTTTAGGCAATGAAGTCCTAGCAGTTGAAATGGGAACCACCATCTCCAATCTCACAGACAAAATGTCCATCCATTTTCGGAACGTTACCTACGTGAGTACAAAAAAGTGCCTCGTTGAAGATATACTTGAGTTTGTCAACCATCCATTTAGTCATGGTGTTTTTCTTACAGGAAGGATATCCCTCTTGTCAATCTTGGAATGGTGAAGGTATTGTCCTTTTACTTATCTGCAAGTTGATATAAGATATTGCTTGAAATAAATGCAATATAAAACCTGTGAGTGATGGTGCACGCTATCCTTTACTTGTAACCAAATGTGATCCGTGCAGTTTGATGTTTCTCTGTAATAAGTTGGCTCAAGTATTATTTTTTTATTGTATTAATGGCTTTGACCGACAGGTGCAAATGAGCTACAATGGCCCGAAACAATGGAGAAATGCGTTGCAAGTTAAAAAACGATGCAAATAAAAACACACAAATGTGCCAAAAAACATGCAAACAGCCCATTTCTCCTAGTGGAAATGTTGTGTAATTTCGTTGGTTCAAAGGCTGCAGATAGTAACCGCTGCTTTGCCCCATAATTGAAGAGCAGATAGAACATCAAATATCACAAAATAAAATGGTTGTCTATGTCAAGGGACTTTTTTTCATAAGACTTTCTCACATGTCGCAGTTGGAAAATCACATGCAAATTATACAAATAACGATGGCTCAATTCAAATTGGCTGCTCCAGTTTCAGAGTCATACGGCCATGGCCTACTGCTACACTGGGACACAATAATGCTCATTTTAATAGTTACATCTCTCTTATCTACTATAACAAGTCCCATGAGGGCTGTGGAAAATAACTATAACCTTAACAGCAACATAAACAGCGAATAGGCATCATTACTCGGAAGCTGCACACATTATTCAGTAAACAATACACAAAACAATCTTTTTTATTCTTTGTCTGACACACATAAAAGAATAAAGACACTTCACATCACTTCTGGGTTTAATGTTTAAGCAGCTTCACCTCTTCACTGTTTACTCGTGTGTTTCTGTCTTTAAGGAAGCCGACCAAACTGGACCGATTACGGGTGTGAGACAATAGAAAAGGGGAACAACATCACGTGCCAGTGTTCGCATTTGACATTTTTTGCTATTTTGTTGGTACGTCTTTGATTATATTTTCATACCATACTGATCTTGATCTTCATTGTGGACCAAAGATATTTGGACATTCCTCTGTATGATCATCTAGACTGCACTCTGTATTCACGCCTTTTTTTTCCTTTAAAGAGTCCCTATTATGCTTATTTATTTATTTTTCCTGTGTAGTGTGTTATTTAGGTTTATGTGCATGTAAATGGTCTGCAAAGGCTAAAATCCCAAAGTGTCTTTGTTTACTTCTGTAACATAGTGACATCACTATGTAACACTCGTGCTTCTATTGGAAAGCGCTCCAACACATTGTAAGTGACAGGCTAAGGGGCGGGACATCTCTAAGCGGTTGACCAATCACAACAGAGCTGGCCAGCTAACCAATTAGAGCAGACTCGGCTCTGGTTTCAGACAGAGGGTGAAAAGAGGTGCTGCAGCACAGGCTGTATGAGAAAAATAAAGACCTTTTTGAATATTAAAGCATGGAGACATGTCCCAGTAGAGACACTACATACAAATATGAACCTACATTTCACAGCTCCTTAATAAAAATAATACACCATTCTGACTACAAATGCCAGTCCCTGTGAGGAAAGTTTAATTTTTGCTCTTTTTGCAGGCTCCTCCTAATGTGACCATATCTAGTTCTGACCTGAAGAACCTCACCACGATCACCCAGGTCGGTTGTGGCTTTTCCTTGTTCTTCCTCTCCATAGTCCTCTTCATGCACTCTCTTCTGAGGTAATTATACATCTCATAAATCTCATCTTAAGCCTGCATGCGTATGTATAGTATTCCTTAGTAAAATTACTCAATCATTTATTCTTTGAGTAATATTTTGTTCGACTAAAAGGAGTCTTGCATTATAAAAAGAATGTACTTAGTCCAAGTGTACCACCATGTGTGCCTTTTTTAGGCTGCAGAATGAAAACCCTCTTAATATGTGGAGATATATGAGTATTCAGGTTATTTGTATGCAAGTTTTCTAATTTTCTTAAGCATTCATACTGAGATTTTTCCTGTCAAAATCTTGTTTTCAATCCCAATTAGTAGAAAAAAATATATAGAAATCAATCGACAGTTACAACCAAGTTAAACATTTGTGCCGTCTTCATTTGTTATTTTCTATTGCTAGGAGTGCAACAGTGTAAAACAACATAGTAACACCAAGTAAACAAACCAGAAAAATTTCGATGGTTGTTGTCCGTGAGCTCTGCGGTTAATGTCATGCAAAATCATGTAAATGTGTCTGCTCTCCAGAACAGGAAACACTGCGCTAGGTTTAGAGAACACATTCGCTGTAGGGAAATGAGACTGTTGAGACTGTGGCTTCATTCATCTGGGATGTCTTTCCAATGAATGCTTATGAAAATAAAAATAATATGGGTATGTGAGGGCAAATAATCCGTTTATGGGGGGGGGGGGGGGGGGGGGGGGGTTTAAAATGTAATAAATAATTAAGAGAAGCCGTCACAGTTACCCAAACTCAGCATAATCTAGATTTGTAATAGTAATTACAGCCATCAGAGAAAAGTAGTGGTTTAGGAAGTCCAATATTTATTTATGAAATGCAGTGGGGTGCAATTAAAAGTGTCATCAATTGTGAATATCAAGATACCTTAAATGTATTTATTCTGAACAATAGTTGAGAGTAGAGAGAGAGAGAGAGAGAGAGAGAGAGAGAGAGAGAGAGAGAGAGAGAGAGAGAGAGAGAGAGAGAGTTACGGGGGTTGTTGTTAGCATCTGGTGCTAACTCGGTGCTAACGGAGATTAGAAGCTGTTTCAACAATAAGGAGAGGGGGAGTCCTCTCCTGTCGGACTGAGAGGCTGAGATAACGTCAGCTCAGTGAGAGAGAGGGGGGAGAGGAAATAACGTTTGCAGCGACACGAAAATTGCATTATGTTACATTGCAATGTTGGTTTGAATGCAATTAATTAGTCAAAACCAAAGCACTTTACAATAAACTGAGGAAATGATAATCAAAGCTAGTTGAAGCTGTTACCGGTAAATATTTAGTTTCTGCCACTTATTTCCTAATTCTTTGTTAAAAACATATATGCTTGTCACCCTTTACAGGAGGACCAATGCCAGCATATCCACGAGGATTCTCATCTACCTGGTTGTAGCCTTGTACCTGCTGAATCTCTCGTTCCTCATCAACAACTTTGTGGCCAAAGTGGGGAACGCGGTGGGATGTAAGATCATGGCGGCTGTCATGCACTACTCCATGTTGGCCACGTTCACTTGGTTTGCTGTGCAGGCGTTCCACCTCTGCCTGCAGCTGCACGTCGGAGGCAAGGTTGTAATCCCTCACTACATACTCAAGGTCTCCATCATCAGCTGGGGTGAGTTCAACATCTTACTGTTTAACCTGAAAATGCACCATAATATGTGACAATAAATCACTCTATTTCCCCCATTCACTATATCTCGTATGAAAAGGCAATATTCAACATAGGCTCTATTTACATTACATTGCATTTGACTTGTTAAGATGCTTTTATCCAAAGCGACTTACATACATTCAGTACTGTGGGCAATCCCCACAGGAGCAATTTGGGGTGAAGTGTCTTGCCCAGGGACACAACGACATGCTGACTGCAGTGGGACTCGAACGTGCTACCCCCTGATTCCAAGTTCAGCACACTATCCACTGAGCCACAGCCTCCCTACACAAATATACTTTGAGCTGTGCTTGTCTTCGACCAGTTAGAATCTACTATTGCGTTTATTTCTCCTCACCATGATGGGTTACTTTCTTTCTCCATTTCCAGCACTACCAGGTGTAGTTGTGACTGTCCTGCTCATCTTAGGAAAATATGGTGAACAAGTGATCTACACTGATAACCCTCAAGACAACGTGGCCATGTGAGTGTGTGGATTCACATTTAATGTCCAGCATCTTATAATAGAGGATCAGTTGTTCATGCAGGACTAAATGTCATTGCATTTTTTGTATAACGGCACCTGTAATGTGCAAAAAATGCTACCTAAGGAACTGAATGCATTTTTTTAAAACATCATTTTATAGAGTTTTATTTGTTAACAACTTCCTATGTTCTTGCTATGCAGTGTTCTTAATTGTATGTTGTATATGTTTCCCTCCTTTGTTAGTATGTAAAGCACTTTGTAAACATAGTTATTCATATATATTAATGTATATTATTATTATATTAAACGGCAGCCACGTTTCCCTTCTTTTACTGACATATCGTTATTTTCCAAGGTGCTGGATAACGGACATTGACGTGCACTACATCGTCAACATAGGCTACTATGCGTTGGTCTTCATCTTCACCTTCACCGCCTTCATCGTCGTAATGGTCTGGCTTTTTCGTCTCAAGAGAAACGGACAAGTCCTCACAAATCGCCATAGTATTGGGGTCATCCTGGGACTGTGTTGCATGCTGGGTATCGGTTGGGGTTTTGCCTTCTTTGCATACGGTGTGCTCCAGATCCCCGCCTACTACATTTTCACCATCCTCAATTCTTTCCAAGGTAATAACTAAGAAATTGAAATTCACTCTTGGCTTCCTTTACAGACTTAAAGCTCCCATGTCATGCTTTTCCGGTTATTACCCGTCCCCTTGTGTGTTATGAAGGTTTTTATGCATGTAAACGGTGTGCAGAGTCAAAACCCTCAAAGTACACCCTGTAGCGAGTAAAACTCTAACACAGAAAATACCTCCCCAAAACGCCTCGTTGGAGATACGTCACTGCCCATTTGAGTCTTCCATTTAGTTCCGGGTACCGCCTGATGTCATGCCGTACCCGGAACGAAATGGACCAATCCCGAAGAGCTATGGCCACACCAGCAGCGGCGTGTTCCTCCTCCAGAGGTTCGAAGAACCGGCATTTCACAGACGAAAGCTTCCAAAACATTGCCCAGTTTGAGGCCGGATATGCACAGCTTGTTTGGACCGTTTGGAGCAGGGGAAGATCTGGGTATACAACCTGTAAGTTTGCATTGTTATTTGTGTATTTATCAAACAAGACTGTTTAAATGTGTAAACTGTGTTGGACTGCTAAGCCATTGACACAGTGCTAACTGTGCTAACTAAGTTGCTAGAGTTTCCATATATCAACTCTAATATCAGCAGATGGCCTTGCATACATGTATCTCATAGCAGGAGAATGTCTGCATTCACACACAAAATACCTATTGACAGTATACTCCGGGTGATTTGCCAGTCAGTCGCGAAACGTAATTACATTATAGCTGGCGTAGCGATCTAACACACGGAGCTAGAGCTAGTTTTTGTCAGAAAAACATTTTTGTGATGCTACGTTGCTAGCGTTTAAATATATCAACTACAATGTCAGCAGATGGCCTTACATGTTTGTCATGGCAGGAGAATGTCTGCAGTCACACACACGGAATACTCATACAGTATACTGTACTGTGATTTACCGTACATTGTGACCGTACATATACTGCATGTAGCTAACGAGGCTAGCTGTATGCTAGCGCAAAACAATGTATTCATGCAAGTTACATTGTATGGTAGCAGAATACCCGTATACGATTGCAATTATAAACACGTTATTGCTAGCCTAATATGAACCACTAGCTTTTGTTCATAGTAGTTTTATTACACTGCATTATAGTTGCCTTTCCTCCAAGCTAACGTTCATATCGTGTTAGCTACCAAGGTAAACAAAGCTAGGTTAGCATATTAGCAGGCAAGCTGTTCATTACACAACTACTACTAACGAATCTAAAACAACTAAGTTTCTCTAATATTTTGTGATTTGCATTTGATTTCGTCCAGCCAGATCCTGGCGGACAATCCATGACGGGGAAGGGATTCTACTACTACTGAGGGTGCTAAAAGGCACCGCACCGACTGTGCGGAGGCAAGATGCGAGGAGGAGGAATGAATGATATACCGTGTGTATATATGTATATTTATGTTCATTTTGTACATTTCTAAAAATAAAGTTTAATGGAAATACTTAGTAGGCCTATCCTTTCTTCCCTGAATTCATATATAGCAAACCATGATTTGATTTCTCATCAAACAGTAGTAGTTTATAACGGGTAAAAATAACTTACTCTTTGTTATGAGCGGCTCGTAGGCCACAACGGAAAGACAAGGAGACATACACGAGTTTACAAAACCACGGCACATTTATTGTGGTAAATGCAGAGACAGGTGGTTGAGAGGATCGCAGAGTTAGTCTTCCTGCAGCCGCTTTGGAGAGAGACTGTGTCCGGAGGTGTCCGTGATCGTGCTGATTAGCCTCTTCAGCTCCACCCCATCGTAAGACAAAGGCCCTGGGGCCGTCACACTCTTCTATAACAACAGTTAAAAATATATATGTATATAAAATATACCGCTGTACCGACGCCATGATAAGACTGATGTTACGCTGAGAGCAGCCGGGAAAAGCACTGACATGGGCGCAGCCTCTCTGGTGGTTGACTAATCAGAACGAGTGGCCGAGCTGACCAATCGGAGCACACTAGGCTCACAGGGAGGGGGGGGGGCAAGAGCTCCAACGAGTCGTTTAGTGGAGAAAGTGAATACTGCTGAATACACATGCTTGACAGAGATGCTGTATGCGAAACCAATGTGAGTTTGGAAAATTGCACAGTATAAATCTATTTTAGTATACCTCAACAATGTAATTATGATCAGTGGAAATGGCCATGACATGGGCCCTTTAAATGTTGTTTTTCAGCTTCTTCCCGTAAAAGGTTGGTCTCTGGCTTATTCCTGTCCCAGCTGGACTACGGTGATACCATTTATAGATTTGCCTGTCCCACTGTTTTGGCCAAACTTGACCCACTCTACCATGCTGCACTGCGTTATATATCAAATGCACCCTATAGGACTCATCATTGCACACTGTATAGCCTAACTGGATGGTCCTCACTTACTATGCGTAGGATGCAGCATTGGTTTTTATTAATGTATAAAGCCATTTTAGGAAAGCTTCCACTGTATATATGTGCCAGATTTGCTCCAGTTTGTGACTCTTACAATCTCAGATCCAGTGCCTGGATACGGTTCCAGGTTCCTGCTGTGCGGACTGAGGCTGGAAAAATGAGCCTTTTTCATTATGGTCCTTGGTCTTGGAATGACCTTTAATCACGCCTTAAACTGACGGCACTTGTCCCAATAGCCTGTTTTAAATTGAAGTTGTCTGAGGTCCTTACCACCAGCTGCTCTTGCAGTAATAAGTAGCGTACCTTTCTTACTGTCCCAAATGTGCACAATGTAGTGACTGCTTTTCGTTTTTTTGCTTAGTTATGTTCTCTGTATTTTATATGTGTGTGTTATGTGTACAAATGTGTAACGTTGCTGCCTTCTTGGCCAGGTCAGCATTGTAAATGAGATTTTATCTCAACGCTTTTTATCTGGTTAAATAAAAAAATAAAAATAACGAATTTTAGGATAATTTATTTATTTATTGCTGTTGAAAAAAAACTTGAGTCCTAATTTAAACATTAGTTTTTAGATTTAAATTAACAGTATTATGCTGGTTTAGATAAAATAAGAGATAAGATAGGACTTTATTCATCCCGAAGGAAATTGTGGTGCCAGAGTTACACAAATACAATAAACACAGCAGCACAATAATAATAAAACTGTACACTAACAGTGCAGTGAAAGGAGCAATTCAATATCTACAGAAAAAACATAGATGGATAATTAATGTAAATATTAACAGTATTTAGTATAGTGCAAAAACCGTAGTGGTAGTTACGTAATTACACGTTATTTATCGAACATTATTAATAATAATATTGCACATGTTATATAGCAAAGTGTTTTGTAATGATGGTTATGGTGGTTTAAATAATATGTAATATTTGACAAGCAATCAAGCAAGCAAATGTTATTTGTTATATAGATTAATAAGTGTAAAGTAGCAATGCAATACAAATACATTTCATATGTTGAACTTGTCTCGTTTGTCACCTGGCAGGTTTCTTCCTGTTCATCTACTACTACAGGAGCAGCCACTCTGGAGAGACAGCCAGTGGCTCTCAGGGTTCAAACTCCAGCAGCAGCACGCTCAAAAGCAACCTGGACATCTTTGAAAACCCCTACAGCAATAGATTAGAGACAAAATAATAAAACCCTGAAAGACGAACAGGGACTTGAGAGGGATGAAGATTGTAAGCTTAAAGAGGCCCTATTGATCTTGTATGGGTTTTCCCTTTCCTGTAGTGTGGTATAGGTTTGTGTGCATATACAGTACACAGTGAAAAGAGCAGCTGCAGCATGTGAACATGTCACAGTAGACACATATACACCTGACAATTAGCATATGTCCACATAATAAGGGACTACAAGCTGCACAATGTACGGATTTATGATACTGCAATAGGCATTTTCCATGACATATTAGTCATTAGTGTTTTAAAAAATATATATACACACAATACTATTTTTTATGTATTTATCGAAGGACTATAACAACTAGGTTAATGTGATTTAAATGCAAAAATCAATTAGTTATCAAGTTTTTTAACTACATTTTCAGGACCCGATGATCATCAACTTACATGGAAAATATCTGAAGTTGTAGATAATTATTACAATCTTTAGTTGTGGGTATACTGGAAAAGAAAATCCTCTCATATATGGTATAGGTAATTGTACATATTACTTGAACATCTAATATGTTATATTCTAAAATGGAGCAACTGTTACAAAATCCAATTTCTCCCCGGGGTTAGCGTCTTCAAATATTGTGGTTTCAACCGTTTTAATATGAAAAGAGATGAGGAATAGGCGAAAACAACAATACTTTATTCACTTTCTCTCACCACAACATTACATCAATATACACTTACATTTTATTTTTTTAAATACTTTAAGTCGAGAAATGATTATTACATTTATAACAAGAGAGCTTCTGCTTCCTTAAGAGCTTGTTCTATTTCAGCAGCCTCCAGAGAAAAGTCCTCCCGTTCCTGCTTGATATGTTCCAGTGCTTTAGTGACATCTGTCATTATTGATTTGATTCCCTGTGAACGTGTAAAATGAGGAACATTTAAAAACATTTCCTTAAATCTTATGCAACAAATAGCAACGTTAAATGGATCGTTACAAAGGAGTTGACTCACCTCTAGCAGGGGACGTTGCTGGGATGCAGAGTCTCTGAACACTTTCAATTCATTCAGCAGGTTCGTGGATACACTCTGAAAAGGAGACATCGAAATGTGTGTTTACTAGATGGCACTGCGGATGATAACCTACATTCTGTAACCTTTTAATGTAGGATAAAAGTATAGTGCCAATTTCAATTATTTAATTGGTTAAACGTTCTCACTTTTCTTTAATTGTGTGTTTTTTTGTGGCATATAACTAACTAGTATATATATATATTAAAGGTCCCCTATTATACTGTTTTTCAATATATTATAGGTCTCGGATATATACAAAACATGTCTCTGAAGTGTTTGGCTCCAAATACCAAACAGATCATTGCAGCATCCCATAATCCCCTCTGTTTCAGCCCCGTTTCAAAAGTGCTGATTCTGGGTCTGTTACTTTAGATGAAAATAAGGAGCCCCTCCCCACGCCCCTCTGAGAGAGATTTGGTTCAAAAGAACACAATGGTGCTGTAGGAGGAGATTCAGGTGATAACGTGGGGGGGGGGGGGGGGGGGGGGGGGGGGGGGGTTACCTTGGTTGGTGATTGGCTAATGGTTACACAAACCAAACATTTTTTATGACATCATAAAGTGGCCAAAATCTGATCAGCTCATTTTCAGACAGGTTTTTATATAAATGGATCAGGACAAAAAGAGAGGGGGTCTTTGTTCCTGAAACTTTCAGAATCTCTTTCCACAGAGGGGACACATGTTGATGTATAAGAGACATGAAAAAGTAGATTTTGCATAATAGGTGACCTTTAATGTTTTTTGTGTGAGTTTGATAAAGCATATGACAAAAAAAAAATGACTGTACCTATATGCAAACTGAAATAAAATAAACGTACCATAACTTCTTTTCTTTGATCATCATTTTGTCGTGCAGCTTCTCCAACTCTTTCTCCTACAACTAAGGAGATCTTATGTTATTTTCTATCAAGCTCAACACAAATGAAGATAAACACATTTGAAAATAAGGAATACATTTTTACCTGGGTCGATGTTGGCTGCGACTAGGAGGACATGACAGTCCCTCAGGTTTTTCTGTACTTCCACATTCTCCTTGTCAATGTCACTGTACTGCAGCTCCAACTCAGCTACTCTTTGCTGAAATATAACAAGGAAAGAAAAGCTGTACATCTGAAAGGAAAACAGAAGAGAAAAATGCCACAAGAATATACAGCCCAAAGTACTCTGTTAAATGTGTCTCCTGCACCTGTGTCTCCGAGAGGTTTTTCTGCAGCTCCTCATTGGTAGCCATCAGATGCTGGTTCTGCTCCTTGAGCCCTGACTGTTGCCCATACCTAGTGGATAACCTACAGACAGGGCAGGTGCATCCAAAAGTTGAAAATAAATAAGGGTTGACGCTCACTGCATTTTCAGGATATAACATATAATGCATGACTTACCCTTTGGGAGCAACATTTTTCCTGGAAGACATAAGTGAAAACAAGATATTCAATAGCTTTTAAGCAGACATGTTGAGCCTGGCAGGTAAGAATGGGTTTGCTTTGAATGATGACAAAGAGATGAAAGGAAAATGATAGTTGTTACGTGGCGCAGTCGGTGCTTGTGTGTGTGCGCTTGTGTGTGTGTCTCTCTCTGTGTCTCCAGGTGCAGCCTCTCCCCCAGGTGCTCCCAATCCCCAATCAGGGCCTCCTTAAAGGACCTGAGGAAGGCTGCAGGGGCCTCTCTCCTTCTCCTCTGGCTGCATGTGTGCTGCATGTGTGAGTCATGTGTTCTTGTGAATTGTTAGATGTGCTCCAGTTTACCTGTTACCTTTATTTTAGTTTGCAAGTTGGCTGGTGAGCCCTTTTTCTTGTCCATTAAAACATCACTTTGTGGCTTCAGTAGACAGTTTCCTCCCCTTTTTCTCTCGCCCGGTTATTTTGGTGTTTTGTTACTTCCCTTTGTACCCCTAGTTAGGAGGGAACGTAACAATAGTATAGTGCATCAAGGTTTCTCTGAATGGAGCACTCACTCACTTTACAATAAGGATGTTTATACTTTGTACTTCATTCTAGGTTTCTTCCGTTCATCCCTTTGCCTTTTGGGAGCAAGGTTTAAGGCTAAAAATATTTGATTTGAGACTCCCTGACTGTCGTGTGTTACTTCAAATTGAGTACTGGTGGCAAAAGGTCTGTGTAGAGTTTTTTTTTGTTTTTTAATTCATATTTATCAGCTTGTTGAGTGTTGTCGGATTTGTAGGAGGTTTATCCCAGAGTTAACCAACATCTTCTAAGTCGTGACATGAACAGTTTTTACGCTTGAAGATTAGAAATCAGCAATTTCTTACCTTGTCCCGTTGTCACCAGTTTTCTTTGTTTCTGCAGTGAGCTGCACACCTGGAAAACACAAGGTTAAAAATCAGCTGTTAAAATATACAATTACAATATTTAAAATATACATGCCATCAAAGTGCAAAAAAAAGCTTATTTTGCTTACCTCTTGGAATCTTTGAAGACATTGTGCTTTATCGTTTTCCAATTAATACGATGCCGGTCAGGACAAAGGCCTGTATGAAGAAAAAATCTGATTAAGTTATTCCTGGAAATCTTCACTGATCCAGCAGTTTACCTAAAACTACAGTATAATGTTTGCATACATGTATTCTTACTATTCAATAGGTTCATCTTGGATTACAATAACAGATTACATACAGTATAAGTGGATAACATGCCCTATATATTCGCTATCATGCGGAACATACAACTGTAGGTATTTTTTATGGAGTTTGGTGCGATTCTCCTAATATTCGGTGACGATTTAAGAAAAATAACATATCAAGAATCTAGTTAGCTAAGATTATGTGCTGGTTAAGAATTGAACATAGCTAACACATACAAATATATGTTATACGTTGAAATAACACAACAACAACGCCTACCTTTATCGATATGAAAAATGTGAGATTTGTCAACAGTCACAACTGCACGTATTTGAAAACGTCCCGCCCTAAATAGTCACTCTCACTTCCGTTTTGATTCTTCTTCTTCTCTTTTTAATGGCGGATCGCAAACATCTTTTGGTTGCATACCGCCACCTACTGTACACGAGTGTGTATCATCATGTCATTCCTCTAATAAACCAGCATATCGAAAACATAAAACTAAGAAACCATAAAATAAATAAAACAAAACAAAAACAAAAAACAAATCATCCATGATCTATTCTAACCTACTGTTAGATTATGTTCCCTGTCCCAGTTTCCCTCAAAAAGGTGAACAGTGCCTTTCTGGTAGCTCTTACTCCTTCTCCTTCTGTTCCCAGAATACCAGCTACATTCCACTCCCTCTCTGCCTCTAAAACTTTATCCCTTAATTTTCCTCTTTCAACTCTATAGGTGACACAATGTAACAAAATATGTTCCACATTTTCCCTAACTCCACAGTTCCCACACTTGTCACTGTCACTTTTCCCCATGACATACAGCGTACCATTCAATGCAGTGTGATTTAGTCTGAGCCTAGCTATCATGATTTCCTCCCTTCTATTTCTTTCTTTATAAATATGAATTGTAATTGTCTTTTGCACTTGATGATACTCTTTGCCTTTCTGGTCTTTCTCCCACCTTTTCTGCCAGATCTCCATCCCTTTCTTCTTAATTACTGCTTTTCCTTCTCCTTTTCCAAGTTTAACTGGTAATGTGATTTCCTTTTGTAGTGCACTTTTTGCTAATCTATCAGCACAATCGTTCCCTTTCACCCCCTCATGAGCAGGCACCCAGCAGAACTGCAGATCTATGCCGCTTCTGTGAAGTCTTAACAGGCTGTGATTGATTTCTATGAGTATGTCTTCTCTGGCAGTTGTTGTTGACTGTATGCTTTGTAAACTGGATAATGAATCTGTGCATATCACCACCCTATCTGGTCTGACCTCTTCCACCCACTGTAATCCTATTACTACTGCCAGCATTTCTGCTGTATACACTGAATTCCGTTTTGATTACGTGATATCCTGTACAAAACCCCGTATTTTTTACAATTTTTTTATTTTTAAAAAGTGTGGTATTTCTTTATTCAAATAAACTATATGTGAGAATAGAGTACTTTAGAGTACTTTCAGAAATAATTAGCGAAATAAATTTAAAAAACGTAACAGAAAGAGATAGTGTAGCCTACTTTGTTGTTCAATTTGTGCGGGTTCCAGCGCATGTGGGTATTAGAGGGAATGAGGTAGTGGATCAACTGGCAAAATGTGGTTTGAAAGCAAACCAGATTGATATTATGGTACCCATCAGTAGAGCAGAAGTCAAATCTGTTACAAAAGTTGTTATCAAGCAACAATGGCAAAAACTATGGGACAGTAACACTAAAGGAAGACATTTATACCAGATACGGGAAGTAGGAACGGGAAGTACTTGGGGGAGTAGTAGAAGAGCATTAACAGCAGGATACAATTGGGTCACTCTGGATTAAATTCAACAATGCATCTGATTGGAAAACATCCAAATGGCAATTGTGATGGTTGCCAACAACCAGAGACAATACATCATGTAATTTTTAGCTGCCTGGATTATAACAGACAAAGACTCATTCTGAAAACTGCACTGGAACAACTCAACATCAAGGACATGGATTTCAAGTCAATATACGAAAGTAAATCAAGAAATGAAGCAAACAAGCTGGTCTTCAAATTCCTCAAAAGCACTAGTCTGAGGACAATGATTTAATATGAACATTTAATAAATCAACAGTAGGTGGCGATATATGCTCCAAGTGGAAGCGATTCGCCATTAAAGAAAAGAAGAAGAAGAAGAAGAAGAAGAAGAAGAAGAAGTACTGCGCAGGCGCCGAGGCGCGGAGGCGGCTACATTCAAAGTTTCAAACTGAAGACGTTAGCATCGAGGCTCGTTGACTTTAGCAGCTAAAGATAATGATAACCGTTTTAAGTAATGAGAAAGGGATAAAACAACACTATCCGTTTTAAAACAGCAGGAATACGCTCAGAACAACTACAAGGTATGAATTGTGGTGTATTGTTTTGTTGTTCATGTGGTTTTCGTCATATTGGCAGACAAACAGACGTTAGCGTTAAATACCGTAGTAGCTTTAACGTTACACTAAAATCAATGTGTTATCTTTGCTAGCGAGGTGTTCAATCATCCATTTGTCTTGTGTATTAAATGCAGAAAAATGCGAACTTATTAGCCTAAGTATTTGGGGGATAATATGTTTTGTTGAACGACGCTGAAGTTGGCTTCCGATTCAGAGCTTCCGATTCGGCAGTTAAGAGACATTTAATTTACAGCGCTGAGCGAACAATCCTCCGTGTTTGAACCTCTTAAATCGCTGCATAGCCGATTTATTGGGACTGGATTATCCCAGAGAGTCTAAAGATTCTTTATAACACAGTTTGAGATTTGTGAAACCTTAATTCTATTTGTGAAAATACAAAAACGGAAGATTTTGCTGCTTTTTTTTTACATCTAGACCACATAAGACCAGGTCCTGATCTAAAACCACTATACCTAGTAGGGCTGTGCAATTCATCGTATTTTAATCGCAATTACGATTTTGGCCTGCCACAATTACGAAAACAACATAATCGAAAAAACCGATTATTTTGCTTTGCTAGGTTGTGACAGTGCACTGCAACATATTTGATCAAATGTATTTGTATTTATCATATTTATATATGTTTAGTAGCTTGTTGAAGTGCGCTCCAAAATATTTGTTGATCTTGTTTATTGGTATTTATTATTTTGATATTATTTATTTAAATGTAGATATAAATGTATCATTTATTTTATTTATTTTTGTATTGGTTTTTCAGTTGAATTATATGTTCAGGGAAATCAACAGTTAAAAAGATACTGTTCAAATGATTATTTGTATTTAAAAGTTCAATAAATGGATGTTTTCAAAGTCAATGAATAATCGTATTTAATAATCGTGATATCAATTATTGACCAAAATAATCGTGATTATGATTTTTGCCATAATCGCACAGCCCTAATACCTAGACTCATCAAATCTGGACTGGATTATCCCAGAGAGTCTAAAGATTCTTTATAACACAGTTTGAGATTTGTGAAACCTTAATTCTATTTGTGAAAAGGAAAAAAAGGGAGATTTCAGTGCTTTTTTCGCATCTTGACCACATTGGACCAGGTCCTAATCTAAAACCACTATACCTAGACTCATCAAATCTGGACTGGATTATCCCAGAGAGGCTAAACATTCTTTAAAACACAGTTTTAGATTTGTGAAACCATTATTCTATTTGTGAAAATGAAAAAAGGGAGATTTCAGTGCTTTTTTTCGCAACTTGACCACATTGGACCAGGTCCTAATCTAAAACCACTATACCTAGACTCATCAAATCTGGACTGGATTATCCCAGAGAGTCTAAAGATTCTTTATAACACAGTTTGAGATTTGTGAAACCTTAATTCTATTTGTGAAAATGAAAAAAAGGGAGATTTCAGTGCTTTTTTCGCATCTTGACCACATTGGACCAGGTCCTAATCTAAAACCACTATACCTAGACTCATCAAATCTGGACTGGATTATCCCAGAGAGGCTAAACATTCTTTAAAACACCGTTTTAGATTTGTGAAACCATTATTCTATTTGTGAAAATGAAAAAAGGGAGATTTCAGTGCTTTTTTTCGCAACTTGACCACATTGGACCAGGTCCTAATCTAAAACCACTATACCTAGACTCATCAAATCTGGACTGGATTATCCCAGAGAGTCTAAAGATTCTTTATAACACAGGTTGAGATTTGTGAAACCTTAATTCTATTTGTGAAAATACAAAAAAGGGAGATTTCAGTGCTTTTTTCGCATTGTCTTGTCTTCCCCTGTGCTCCATGTTTGTTCGTCGTCGTTTCTCATCTATGATACCTGTTAGTCTCTTTGCTCTTGTCCATGCTACCTGTCACGCTCCATGTTTGTTCCTGAGGTTTTTTGTCCTGATCCTTCCTCGCACTCCCCCGGTTTTGGTATGTTAAGTTGTTCCTTGTTTTCTTTCATTCAGCTTTGGGAAATAAAGCTCGCTTTTTGTTACCTGACCTTTTAGTCCTTTTACTGCATTTGGGTCCTATTTTTCCCGAACCCTGACACTGAGTCTGCTTCAAATTAACTTATTATCCTCACTGGATCATTTTATTAAAGTTAAAGCAAAACTTACTAAAGCATTCTAACTGTTTATGCTTTAACAGCAATTAATAAATGATCCAGTCATAAATAATTTGCACCGCGTTGCTATGAGACACCACAGCGTGTTCTCAGTGTTCTGCTCATGCTGCTTTGCTTTTGGCTAACTGTTTTTGTTGTTCTGCTTTATGATTGTAATGCATGACTGTGCCAACATGTGTCTCCTCCTCCCTGCTCTTGTTTGTAGGCTGCACCTGCTTTTCAGGAGACCAGGCCTCGCAATTATCTTCTTTCTGCCAGTGCATCAGCGGTAAGAGTCCATCACAAACTGCAGGGTCTGTCACCCAGCAGGAGCTAGGCTAACATGCTAACAGGCACAGAGCCTTAGAACACCACATACTCCAAAAAACAGATGATGTAGCTCACATCAGGGCACAGAGCTGCTGCAGCCTCACCTGACCCAGCAGCTCGTTGGCTAAAGCTATTGAATGTTGTGTCTGAAGCATCCTGAGGCCACAGTGGCTTCAGAACATGTATATAGTCTATCTTAAAAAACATCTTGAATTTATTTGTAGAAAGTTTGTTTGTTATTTAACATGTATGGAGACCTTTTTTAGTTTCATACATTTTCAAAAATACATTGTTAGAATTTCTAAAAAGTACTCAAACCACTAAAATAATGTAAATGAAGCAAAAGGCTCCTGAAATCCTTTCACATGTACTCACCAGTGTAACGCTGCCTTGCTGGGGTCCCAGTATATTTAAACTGCATGGGATGACGGCTACTAATGAGCACGGCACATGATATATATTTGGAATGCTTTATGGATTGAAGTGGGGGCTGCACTTTGAATTCTTAAACAAGTTATGCTTGTCAGACTGTGGCATGACCTTTGCAACACAAATATAATAAAGTGAGCATGTTTAGCAAGTTTTGATATTGTTGCATGCTGTTTATACTCTTTTTGACATAGAAAAACTATGATTACTAATGTACATATAGCTTTACACTGGTATGATCTGGAACTGTGACAGGCTCTGAAAGACTCCAATCCACTGCCGTAGTTGCACTTATAAAGGGAAACAATGGCCTTAATGAGTCTAACTGGTCACAAAAACCAAACATTTTTAGATTTTTAGGGTTTTAGATCAGGACCTGGTCCAATGTGGTCAAGATGCGAAAAAAGCACTGAAATCTCCCTTTTTTTGTATTTTCACAAATAGAATAATGGTTTCACAAATCTAAAACGGTGTTATAAAGAATGTTTAGCCTCTCTGGGATAATTCAGTCCAGGTTTGATGAGTCTAGGTATAGTGGTTTTAGATCAGGACCTGGTCTTATGTGGTCTAGATGCAAAAAAAGCAGCAAAATCTTCCTTTTTTTGTATTTTCACAAATAGAATTAAGGTTTCACAAATCTCAAACTGTGTTATAAAGAATCTTTAGACTCTCTGGGTTAATCCAGTCCCAATAAATCGGCTATGCAGCGATTTAAGAGGTTCAAACACGGAGGATTGTTCGCTCAGCGCTGTAAATTAAATGTCTCTTAACTGCCGAATCGGAAGCTCTGAATCGGAAGCCATCTTCAGCGTCATTTTTGACGACAAGGGGGGAATCCATAGAGGTGGAAGAAGTATTCGGATCTTGTACTTAAGTATAAGTACCAGAATGTATTGTAGGAATACTCTGTTACATGTAAAAGTCCTGCATTTAAAATGTTACTCAAGAAAGAGTAAAAAGTATTAGCATCAACATATACCAAAAGTACTCATTATGCAGATTTGCCCATTTCAGAATAATATATATCATATGTTTTTTTTATTATAACTATTGATGTGTTTATGTGCTACCAAAGCTGGTAAAGGCGAAATAATACAATTGCAATACTCAAGTAAAGTCCCTCAGAATTGTAATTAATTGCAGTACTTGAGTAAATCTACTTGTTTATAGGTGCAATTTAATATCATATGTCAAGTTGGATTATAAAGGCTAAATCCTTATACAGCTAACGACTCACTTATAATATGATATTTTTGGGGTTGTTAATGTAATGCTCAAGCTAAAGATAAAGTCAGGCTCACCGATAATGCCATGTCTTATCAACTTAAATGTGATCATACACTGCAGAAGCTGTGTTTCCTGTATCAAGCTCTGTCTTTATCTCTTCCCAGTTGAAAATGGAGCCTCTGGATCCTGACAGAAATGAGTGAGTAGTCGTAGTATTTTCTGTCCAAACCTCAAAGCAACCGCCCACAGACAACCTAATTATCTTGCATTAACGATTAACTCATCATTATATACACCAGGGCTGAGGCTGTGTTTCATGTATTGTGTTTCAGGGGAGGCAGTGGATTCTCTAAGCGCCGCATTTCTTCGGTCAGTGCTACAAAACATTTGTATTGACAGACTATACATAATTTGACTTCTTATGTGAGAAAACCATTAGCCTAAAGTTTAACCATGACATTTGCAATATCTCCTTTTTAGATTTTAAAAGCACCACGAAGATCGATGAGACATTCTGACCCACAGCAACAAGAAATTGTGGTAACTGGATTACTTGATTACAAATGTTACCTGAGTGTTGGGAATTTGTATTGTAATTAAATGTATTTTTAAACCATTATATATTTATGAAATATAAATTCTGAACCAATCAAGGATTCAGTTTAGTGTTATTAACATTGTTTATGGCCTTATCTTTACATTATATATATTTTTTCACTAAGGTGGAGTGTCCCAAACCAGTCGAAAAGAGGGTTTCGAGAAGAGTCAGTTTTGCCCCTGCCAATGGTGTTCTCCTGTTTTCAAGGTGAGATACTAAAATGAAGGTAGTCTTGATTTTCTACAGACACAGGAATGTTCTCCTAACCAATATATTTTTTTACAGGGATGAAAAAAATGACTCTCCTGTTCGAAGTCCTTTACAAGAGTTAATACCAACATGTAAGTATAAAGTGTAGCGTGTATAAGTATGTGCATTTAAAAAAAAAAAAAAATGTTAACACCCATTTCATCTTTGTCTTGTGTTACTCCACAGCAGCAGCAGCCACACAAAATAGGTAAGGTGTCTTGATCGTTTGAAGCACTACCTATTCTGTGGTTCATCTTGTTACTGTCACAAAACATTGATTTTAGATGCTAATGTTTGACCTACAGTCACACCAAACCAATACAATGTATTGTATAACCAACACAAGTGTGTTCTCTTTCATAAGGGTCCAGTTGGCAAGCACTGAAGATAGCAAACAACACATTTTGGGTGAGAATATTAACTTTTAAACTCAAAAAAAATATTTCCAAATGCTCACATTATCTCTTATAGTGTAAAATGACTATTACTACATTTCAACTCTTCAATTTTAGGGATGGAAACCCTATTGAATGCCCCTCTGCATGCTTTTCAACAAACGGATGAGGTGAGCCTGAAGTCACTTTGCTGGGAATGGTTCAATTGCTTTGTAATGATTATATGTGGGAGGCGTGTGGCGCAGTGGACTAGTGCGTTGGTGTTCGGATCAGGGGAGCACAGGTTCAAACTAGGGATGGGAACAATTAATCGAATATTCAAAATTATTCAGGTATTCGAATATGAGAATATTTTTTTTGGGAGGGGTGCCTAAGTTGATTACATATTATCAAATGGAATAATTCAATGTATACGACAGTGCCATAGCTAAATGTGTTAGGTCTAAAGGTGTGTTTTGCTCCGCTCACCAGTCCCTCACAGCGGGCAGAGCTGCAGGTGCTGATCTCTCTCTCTCTCGTGTCCGGTTATACTTCACTCGCGTTTATGTCCAAATCCATCAGATCTAGCTTGTTCTAGCTAATGATATGGCTGCTGCCCCTCCCTACACGCAGATCACACAGACTCAAACCTCATCTTATGCCCAAATTCCAGCTGAGAGGGTCTTCTCTACAGCTGGCCTGATTGTGAATCGCCTCCGCACCCGCCTCTCCCCTGAGTAGACATGCTCATATTCTTAAACAAGAATGAGTATTGAATAGCTGCATTCTGTGCATAGGCCCTGTTACAGGTTGTTGATCTCTGTTGTGATAGGGTTACGTTACCCTAACCCGTTATGTTGTTCGTGTATGATCCCTCTTTCATTTAAAAACCAAGTTATGTTTTAAGCATGAAAGCTGTAGGCCTATAGCTGTCAACTGTTCAAACTGTGATCATCAGTTCAATACATTTGACAAATTCGACTTGGTTTCTATACTTATTTGAACATGTATTTATTTATTTTTCTAAATTTAAATGTTTTTCTTTTTTTTTGTAAATATTTTTCTCACTTTTTTATTTTATTTTATAGCATATGTACATTTCGGTTAATCGGTTAACCGTTTTTTTGGGGGTCGAATATTCGAATATACATTTGCTTTCAAATTCCCATCCCTAGTTCAAACCCCACTGCAGCCAGCATGTCGTTGTGTCCCTGGGCAAGGCACTTCACCCCAAATTGCTCCTGTGGGGATTGCCCACAGTATTGAGTATGTAAGTCGCTTTGGATAAAAGCGTCTAACAATTGACATGTAATGTAATTTTATATATATTATAATATATATATATATATTATATAATATAATATAATATAATATAATATATATATATATATATATATATATATATATATATATATATATATATATATATTATAATATATATAAAATTACATTACATGTCAATTGTATATTATAATGGTAATCAGGATTTCATGAGAAACTTGATATTTTTAACAAACATTCATTGAGCTAAAGCTACTTATCTTCACCAGGTCAACTTTGAGATGGACTTGATGGAGAAAACGATATTATTCTCGGATAATGCATTCATGGACATGACCCGGAGTCACACTATAAACATCGCCTGTGATGCAGAATTACTCGAAAATATTCCCCACCAAAACTATGATGTTTTACCCGCTAGAGGAGAGAAAACCTTCATGTTCGGTGCACGTGGTGCCTCTAGGGATATGACCCCAAGTGTTCCTGCTTTACTACCCACAAGCATTAACTTTAATTCAAGTGTAGAGAAGAGCAACATATCTTCAGCAATGCCTTTGTTGCATCCTGGATATGAAAACTTCCACGCAAACCTCTCTAAAATATCGGGCCCCAGCGTTAACCCTTTGACCACCAGAACCACGCCCGCTGCTGGTACATCCTCCGAAAAAGGAAACATCTCCATGGCCCAGATGAAAACAGTTTGTGTGGAGGAAGAAAATCGGGTTCCAACTTCAGCTGTGAAAAAGAAGTCTCTAAATACATCCAGAAAGATTGGTGACTTTTCTAATGGCAGTGCAATCTCTCCACAAGATGATATAAGCATGGATATGACTGAAGCTCAGACAGGCCGCATCCTGCGATCTACTGATGATGATGATCCCTTTCAGTGTTTTTTTCCCACGCAAGAAATGTACTCCCAACTCGAGAACAGAGTGCCACAGACAGCAGGGAAGACCAAACAGCAGCCAATCAGCAAAACACCGGCATCATTCAACCCTAAAGGTATTGCATTTCATATCAACTAAATAACTAAATGATTATTCAACTTAATGTTCCAACACTAATGTATTTCTTGCTTGTATTTGGTGTCTAGTTTGTCTTCATTATGCTGGTGTTATTTCACTACTTATAATTGAATATAGTCTAAACGGCATCTTATTTTATTTCAAATTTAGATATGATATCCGGGAGGAATCGTTCTATGCCGGCTCAGAGACACAGGGTGAGTTCATTATTATTTTTTACTGTGCTGTTACAGTGAATTTCCTATCTTTAAAGGTAGGGTAGGTAAGTTTGAGAAACCGGCTCGAGATCGCTAGAATTTGAAAATACACAACCGGAGAAAATCTGCCACTTCCTTACAGAGCCCCTCCTCCAACACACACGAACGCGCACATGACCAATGAGGGCACGAGATAAGTTTGTGCACAGATGGAAGGCTGACAGGCAGGTAGGCCATCCAGTTATTTTAGCCGGGCCGGCTCAGATGATTGGTCGTGCTTTTTACAGTACTACGGCTTCCACAGATGAAATTGTTTTATGGATTTTTTGTCAAAGCACTTAAGATATTCATTGCTATCGGGATGTTAAGAGCATTCCATGGAATATAACAAAAAGTGTATCTCGAGCCGGTTTCTCAAACTTACCTACCCTACCTTTAAGTCTGAAAGTCTTTCATGCCAAACAGAAATGAAATGAAACGTGTTATAGTAATTGATTGTATAATAATAGTATTGTTTTCACAACATTGTTTTAACACTTGTTTGTGTCTTTTCTTCTTCAGGTCACCCTTGATACTAAAGATGAATGCAGAGATAAAACCATAATGTTCGCTGCAAGCGACGAGTTTATGAATATGACTCCGAGTCACCCGGTCAACATTGCCAGTGGTTCATTGGCTCATCAAAAACAAAACATGGAGAGATCTCCCCCTGACAGTGCTTCATCTATGGACGAGAGGAAACGGGAAAATACTGGTGTGCCTGGCTCGTCTGCAAATGCTGTGGATCTTGGATTTAAAAACTTCCCTTCAAGTGTCTCTAAAGTTGGCACCCCCAGTGATAATCCAGCAATTGCTAGAATGGTACTTTCCTCTGCAGCATCCTCTAGGGAAACTGTCAAAGCAAACAGCTCCCTCTCCGAGCGTAAAAGTTATGTTGGTAAAGAGAATCAGTCACAAATGACATCTAGGAGCTTTGGAAAATCATTTAATGGAGGTACAATCTGTGCTGAAAATGACGGAAGCATGGATATGACTGAAGCTCAGACCGGCCACATTACAGGACCCACGGGATCAGATGAGCCTTTCCAGTTTATTTTTCCTATGTACACCAACAGTGAAAGTGTGAAGAAACGAGAGATGACTTCAGGAGCGAAGAAAAGCAAAGTGCTAGGATCTTCTGACCGCACAGGTATGGAAACTACAAACCTTTCCCCCTACATTTGTGAGAAAGAAACCAAAACAAGACCTTGAGATATAAAAATGCTAATGAAAATTGTAACATTTTAACCAATTTTGATTGTGGTAATGTGAATGGTGATGTGAATCAAAATGGCTTTGGGTTTACTAACTTACATTTTATTTAATTTTCTATCTCCACATATTAGGTATGGAAACCGAAAGAAATCCGGTAAGCTTAAAATCAATTACTTTTTTAGTTTTCCTGTGCATTAACTTTATGCAAAATGAATTGTATACAGCAACTTTGTATGAATTATTAAGTTACATTTTATAGAGCTGTATATCTTTATGTGGTTATATTTTGATTCAGCTGAAATAAACTAATTCCTTAAGTTTTGCAGAATCGCAGTAAATGCACTTTTTAATGTTATTTGAAGGTCGATGTTTTCTATGACTGACCACTTACAGTTATTGTTGTTTTCTCCACACACAGGTCAAATTTGATAACAAAGAGAAAACAGTCAGGTTCAATGCTGACGATGCCTGGATGGATTTGACAAGAAGTCACACGGCAAAAATTGACACCAATATACAACTACAGTCACAACCAAATGTGGACTTCCTTCCGGCCCGTGGAGAGAAAACTGTGAGGTTCAATGCTGACGATGCCTGGATGGATTTGACAAGAAGTCACACGGCAAAAATTGACACCAATATACAACTACAGTCACAACCAAATGTGGACTTCCTTCTGGCCTGTGGAGAGAAAACTGTGAGGTTCAATGCTGACGATGCCTGTATGGATTTGACAAGAAGTCACACGGCAAAAATTGACACCAATATACAACTACAGTCACAACCAAATGTGGATTTTTTACCGGCCTGTGGAGAGAAAACTGTCAGGTTCAATGCTGACGATGCCTGTATGGATATGACAAGAAGTCACACGGCAAAAATTGACACCAATATACAACTACAGTCACAACCAAATGTGGATTTTTTACCGGCCTGTGGAGAGAAAACTGTGAGGTTCAATGCTGACGATGCCTGTATGGATATGACAAGAAGTCACACGGCAAAAATTGACACCAATATACAACTACAGTCACAACCAAATGTGGATTTTTTACCGGCCTGTGGAGAGAAAACTGTGAGGTTCAATGCTGACGATGCCTGTATGGATGTGACAAGAAGTCACACGGCAAACATTGACACCAATATACAACTACTGTCACAACCAAATGTGGACTTCCTTCCGGCCTGTGGAGAGAAAACTGTGAGGTTCAATGCTGACGATGCCTGTATGGAGGTGACAAGAAGTCACACGGCAAAAATTGACACCAACATACAACTGCAGCCACAACCAAATCTGGATTTTTTACCGGCCTGTGGAGAGAAATCTGTCAGGTTCAATGCTGACGATGCCTGTATGGATGTGACGCGAAGCCACAGTGTAAATATTGCTACAGATTTAAAACAGCAGCCACACAACAATGTGGACTTCTTACCAGCTTGTGTGCAGAAAACAATGAGGTTCAGTGCAAATGATGCAGCTAAAGATGTGACAAGAAGTCGCACTGTAAACATTTCCACTGATTTTGAACCAAAGTCTTACCAAAATGTGGAAAGTCTACCTGCTTGTGGAGAAAAAACTGTCAAGTTCAATGCCACTGATGCGGCTATGGATGTGACCGAGTTCCTTGCTGTAAACATTGCCAGCAATTCAGAATCAGATCCACATCTTCCACACAGAGAATCTAACATATTATCCACCAATGAAAACAGTGATTTCCCTTTATCTGCAAAGAAGACGCAGCGACCGCTTAGAAACCGATCTGCACACGTTTTGGATAACGGATTTAAAAACACCCTGTCCATTAAAAGTGGTGCTAATGCCGTGAACACCGGAGAAGTGGCTGCTGCTGCAGGCCTTCAAGAAACTGTCAACACAAATGGCCCACTTGGAAAACAGAAGCCCAATGTGGATACTGAAAATGAAGCTCCAGGGTACATTTCAGCTTTAATGGAGAAGCCGGTAAACAAAACCATGACAGAAGATCCACAGGACGATGTAAGCATGGATATGACTGAAGCTCAAACGCGTAGCATTCTGGGACAAACATGTACAGATGAGCCACCTCAATGCCCCCAGATCAATGAAGCACTAGGATCATCCAACTCTGATGGTCTGGAAATCATAAACCTTCCCGATTCTCTAGACTCAAAAGAAACGTACAACTGGAAGGAACCTGAACCAATAAATCAAACGTGTACTTTACCACAGAAGATGGAGAGTAATCCTGGTGCCGTTGTTGACGCTGCGCCTTCACGGAAGTCTAGACGATTTAGTTTAGCCGATATTCAGTCAAAAGTGAGGCGTTTAAGCCACATGATGAACACAGCTCCTGATACTATCGCCTTGGACAGCTGCACAGCACCTGTGCCTGGACTGGAAAGCGAAATGGACCAAAACTCAATGGACAAAACAACATCCCTACCTGTAACAGAGCCTGAACATGAAATGGGTTTACTAAATACAGAAGAAAATCCACAAGCTCAATGTCTTACGCAAGAAGAACCCTACCCTACTACCCCTTACAACTTGAAGACTAAACAACTGATGTCCAGACTCTCAGTAGGAGGCTTTAAGGCAAAACTCCCGCAAAGAAACAAACCCGATCAAAAAAAGGAGTCTTCTGCGGGAGAACATACAAGGACAGTGAATGTTACTAATCAACTGAGCAACTTCGACGATGATGTGAGCGATATCTTCGACGAGGAGCTTGGAAGCTTTGAAGATGTGTCAGAAACACTGGACATGAGTCCCCCGAAAGCCACAGAAAAAGAGAGTGCTACCCAGGACTTATACATGGAAGAGCTTTTACAGGACAACTTATTTCAACAGGACTTGAGCAGCAGCGTAAAGAGCAAAAAGAGACCTTTGCCAGAGGAGGAAAATAACACACGGGATGAGAAGAGATGGATGGCATACAATGAGGCAGCCACTGAGGGTGAAAAGGTATGTCAAATTAGAGTACTGTCAAGTCTCAAGTAATGGATGGGATCTTTATTAAGCCTTAAAGGATTGCTTCACCCCCAAAATAATCGCCAATTACTCACCCTTTGTTAGCTTGACCTTGTGAAGAAAACTTTCTTACATGCCTCCATTATGAAATACAACTTTGAAAACGTATACAACTCTCATTGAATTAAAGAAATTAGGTGTCGCTTAGAACAAACGATCATTTTGGGAGATGAGGTATTCTCTTAAATCCTTATCATTCATTTTTATATAGAATATCAAACTTCTTTCTTAAACATAAAGGAATTTGTATTCCCTACTTTTTTTTCAGGTTTTGTTCATTTTGCCCTTTTATTAATTGCTATTTTGAATTGCAACCCCTTCTTTGCTGTTTTGACACATTAAAGGCCTTCTATTGAGTCAAAATACATAATTTTGGCTTTTAATTTTGTAACAACTGTAGGTAGTGATGGTTTCATTACAGTAGATTGAGTATGACATGACTGTTGTCCTGATAGGATTATAGTTTATTAGATTATAGAATTGTATTATCCTGAATGTAATGGTAATGGTGATTTACTTCTCTTTGCTTAAGTACTATTGAGAATTAATAGCCTATTATATTGTAGTTTTTTGTCATAGAGATTCCTAATTTGTTTTATTGGTTGCCAGGGATTACAGTCTGAAGTTGAGGAGTGTGACGGCAACATTACTGCAGCTCCGAGCATGACGGCATACACCACAGATTACGCCACCAGCAGTCACACAGCCAGCACGAGATGTGAAGCTACTTTTGAATCAAGTACCGGTAAGTTGTTTTGGATTCACGTCATTAAAACCCTTTTTCAACTATGTTTCTTCACAATAAGAATTCTTCTTCTTCGTTCTTTCAGCTTCCAAACAAAGCCTGTTTGAATCACAGCTTGAAGACTACACCATTGAGAGGGTAGGTTGTTGATGTGTTTTAAAACTAGATAGATTTGTTTGAAATATTCGTTTTTACTCGATTATTTATGGTCTACAATGTTTTTTACAGAAATTAGAAGATGGCACCATTACAGTGTCGGAGTTCTTTAAAGTCTTCTACATAGATTTTGTCATTCATTATCATCGAAGGAGCAGCCTCCCTGGCAGAGTAAGTCGATCTTCATTTATTAAAAACATAATATATGTATACAAATATACAACAGCAAAAAATAGAGCCGTCATCTATCGTGTTGTGTTTGCAGCTTCAGTTGGACACAGATCGCACACAGATGGATTTATTGAAGGACAAACACATCAACGGTCCCAAAATGACGGTGTATGAAACAGACGTCCTGAACGTCACAGAGATGGTGGAGGGGTATGTACGCTTAATATTGTATAAAACATTTACAACTGAGATTAATATGTGTAGAAGTTTGACACATTGAGCTTCCCTGAGTGTTCATGTCTTATTTTTTGTCTGCTTTGCCCCCTAAATGCCCTTAAAAAGCAGCATATCTTGTATTGAATTCGATTGTAAATGGCATCGTATGAAGTATGTTGTTCTGTATATATGGGGCTTCTTACATTTCTTTATACATACTGTATTTGATCCGGATAGTGTTTCAAGAAGTTAAATTATGACTGAAGCTCAAACCAAAGCCTGTTGTGTTTTCTCCCCAGGTTGAAGGAGAGGATGCAGGACTTGGACAGACCACTAAAGATTGTTAATCGAGTTTTGTGGGAAGAAGTGAGAAATGCTTCAGAGGAAGAGGTATTACATGCTAACTCCAGTGCATAGGGATGGGTACAGAGCCCCGGTATTAAACGGGCCCAGAGGCTGAATTATTAAAGACCGTGGTACCGTTAAGCTCCGACGTTATAGGTGTTTTTATCAGTACTGGAGACATTTAAAAAATATATGTCATATATATTATTGCTACACAAACATTATATTGTAGTTTTAGTGTCGCCAACTCTGTTTCTAGTCAAAAAGACTGCAAAATGCGTCTATGATTATTTTTAGTATTTTCGATCTTTCCAATCCAGACGAGAGATCTCTCTCTCCCGTCTGTGTGCGAGGGGGCGGGGCAGTTTACACACACGCAGCTGCTACATGCAGCAACACACACACACACGGAGGAGATGGCGGAGAGAACGCGCTCCGAGGTGTGGTTAAACTTTACCCGTCTCGATGTGGACAATGCTCGTTACCAAAAGTGCAATAAGAGTTTAGTATCTAAGGGCGGTAACACGAGCAATTTGTCTAAACATTTAGCAAAAGTGCTCCACATTCAGACGGAGAACTGTCTTTCTAGCTCTGTAGCCCCATCCACGAGTAACGTTTCCACGTCAGGTGTTATGTATGCTAGCAGCAACACACGGAGTTAACTCAATGATACAAACATGGGTTAATGATTAGAGGGAACTGAGGTATTTATGTTGTTAAAGTTTCAGCTATTCTGTTTACAGTTCTGTCATCATATTATTTAATACGATTTGTTAAAACATTGTTGTTTCTTTTGATGTGAAATATTATTTATTTAATTTAAATAAAAAGCAATGTTAGTTTTGTTCACAATTTGTTTAGTTCATTTACCTTATTTTTTTCTCCAAAAGAACCGACAAGAGTACCGTTAAAAGACCGGATCGATAAGCGGTAGTAGTACCGTTAAAACCTTAACGATACCCATCCCTACCAGTGTATTACGTCTATGTTAATACGTTTGTTAATTTTGCACAAAGGCAGTGTAAAAAGGAACCTAATTCCCGTCCTTTTAAAGAGATGCGTGTGATTTTATATTTGGCGATTTTAGCAGATGTCCTTTGCTGTGTGTGTAGATGTAGCATATGATCTTTTTCCTGACCCTCACTGTGTTTGTTTGGATTCACAGCTCAAATCATGGGATGCAAAACTAAAAGAGAGATATAACCTCTTCAGGAAGACGAGCAAAGTTCAGTCGCATGAAATGAAGGAGGTCTTGTACACCGAGCTTGTGCTGGCTAACCTGGTAAGAGCCTTCACACAGAAATACTCAATTTCAACAATCGAATAGTAGAAGCTAATTGCCTTTTATTCATATTTTCAGGAGGAGCAACAGACGTTGAGAGGAACGATTAAGGAAGCAGATGAGATGATAAAGAGTTTGGATGACTGTATTCACGAATTACAAACAGGTAAGGATAGAGTGGCGAAGTCCCTCCCTTTCCGGGGGATCTCCATGGGACCTTATTTCCGAAAAAGTTTGTATTTAAGTCAATTGTGCCACGAATTACACATATGATGTTTGTCAATTTAAAAGATAATTTTTCAAGTCAAAAAATTTTAAATGTGTCGTAAAAATGTGAAGTAACACTTTTTTTTGTGTGAAACCGCTCAATGAACTACATCTCCCGTCTCGCACCACACACCAAGACGGCCGTCACGTTGGCACATTTCACTTCTTTCTTTCAGAATGAGGCTAAGTATTAAAAGAGGTGAAAATCACTCCAAGTCTGGGCATGTTGAGAGCTGTACATACACACAAGGGGAGTTGGTCGGTTCGTAAGAGCCAGCATGCGGGACCGGGATTCTGGGATTTGTAGAGTTTCTAGTTGCGTATTTTTCATAGTCTTATATTTCAACAGTTTTACGACAAACTGTGACTTTTTTGACATGGAAATTATTTTTTAAGATTGACAAACATCATATGTGTAATTCATGGCACAATTCAAACGGGATCGAAAGATAATCTTTCTCTCCCCATTGACTTCAATACATAATTTTTCCGAAATAAGGTCCCATGGGTAGGAAGTAGATGGGCGGGACTTCGCCTCTCTATACTACGGAAACATTTGGTCATGGCTGTGCAGTTCTCCTTGCCTCCTTCTCTGTATACTGGGCAAATTATTCAGTAACTCTTTTTGTTATTCCTGTTTTTAGAACTTGCTGCAGTTGAAGAAAAAGGATTTGAAGACAAACCAAGTCTGAAATCCCTTCAGGAAGGTAACTTTGAATACTACTTTATTTATTCATTTACTTATTGTTGTGTTCTTCAAATGAATATGTTATTAATATTGATTTATTTGACAGATATGCAGGAAGCCACTGAGGCTTTGGCTGACAAAGACCGGTCAGTTGAGAATTTGAATACAAATCTTCCTCATGCCTAAGTTACAGAAAGTTATTTGGTAACTAATTTTATTTTGTTTTGCCACAGACAAATAGCCGAACTGGAGATGCAGAAGAAGCAGAGTTCAAACAAACAGAACAAGCTGAGAACAGAGACGAGGAGACTGGAGAGTCACGTCAGCACGCTTCATCTGTGAGTTTATCATTTTAACTGTTCATTTTTGCTTTCAGAATACACAGCAATAATCTACTTTCAACCACCAAAACCTGCTTTTTTTAAAAAACATTTTCTTTACATCTCTTACCTCAGGTTAAATGAATGGAAGTTTACAGAAAGGAGCGACAACTCCACCATCTACACTTTCCTCCACGAGACCCTTCATCTACAGCTGCTGTTTGAGAAACCCAATGGTGAGTGGTCTTCAACAGAAACCAACGAGTCAATGGTTATTTGTTTTTAAACTGTAGATATGTCAACAAGCTTCTACACAGTGGACAGCATTAGTCCTGTTTCTACAATAATTTACTTTTTTTTCAGGAGCTCATATGCAGGTACAAGTGTTGTTCACCTCCTAAACTATGTATTCTGTTTCCTAGACAGACTTTCACATCACTGATTACGATTAGCGATTTCATTTACAGCAAGTCTCAAGCTCAAGTTCTTTCAAAGACAGGGTGTCCGCGGGGTCTTAAAAAGTATTAAAAGTTGATGAATCAATTTAGCGAAAAATTAAGGCTATTAAAAAATATTAAACGGCATTTCCAAGGTATTACATTTTGTAGCTTGTTTTCAATAAGTATATAAATTGTCCAAAGAGGTTGTATTCTACAGTGTGCCTGAATGTAATCATTGCGTAGGTGTGTAGTGTGATTCTGTGTCGTTTATTTATGGCATCCCGTTGGATTTGACGTCATCTGAACAGCACATCGCACGCTCACTGCTTGATAGCGCGCGAAGGTCCGTTTACGCCGGTTGTTAAACAACATCGTTATGGGGAAATGCAAGTTTGCGTCCAAATGGTTGGAAGATAAGGAGGAAGGACAATCAATACTGTATATAGTAAATGTGAGGTAAAGTGTGTCGCCAATGTAACCGGTTAAAACTCCAAGTGACGATGAGGTCTTAAAATGTATGGAAAGGGTCTTAAAAAAGGTCTTGAAAGGTCTTACATTTGACTTCAGGATTCCTGCATATACCCTGATGAATGATTTGTACCTTTTGTGTTATTTTTGCAGGAAATGATGCTGATAAGTCTGAGAGGAAGATATCACACATCACATTTAATCTTCAACTCGATGGTGAGTAAAAACCAAACAGAAAGTAGCTAGTCATAAAGGGTCATTTACAATAAATTGGCAGAACCTGTGTGATCCAAATTGTGTGCAGACGAATATAACATACATTTTGAGCATGGGGGACGTTTTTGAGACTGGTCATTGGTGTTAACATCAACTGCTCTTTTGTTTTTTACTAGATGAGAAGTCGCAGGACCACGCCCGCCTCGTTCACAAACTGCTCTCTCAGTACGTAGAGGGAAACGCTGACTGTGTGGAGAAGTATCCAACAAGCAGACATGTTCCAACGGTATGTGTGTGTGAAGGGGTTTTGTATTTATCTTGTTTGTGTTCAGACTTTTTTAAGTTTTTCTATTCAGTACACTTGTAGAATTCTGTGTCAAAGTTGTCTCCGTTTGCTTTGGTGAAAATACAATTTTACACGGTTACTCTGAAACCTTACACTGAGGTATTGTCTCCTGTTTTGTGAAGCTGCTGCACGATGTTAGCCTGGTGGTGAGTCGCTGTCGGCTGCTGGGGGAGGAGCTGCGTCTGCTGAACATGTGGGGGAGTATGAGGCTCGATATTCTCAGCATCAGCTGTGTGGACACTCAGTAAGAACTCTTACCCACAAATAATAACCAGTCCTTGCCGTATTGGAAAGAAAATGTATAATAAAAGATGTAAAATCTGTCATTAATGGGTGCGCTAATTTACCATTGTATATACTCAAAGCTACAAACAAGCTAAGCTATCTTTATATAATTAATTTTCTTATTTCCCTTTCTCTAGAGTGCACATTGTCTTCAGCCGTCTCAAGACATTTTCCAAGTTTGAGGTGATCTTCTCGGTCAGTTTGATCGACTGCCACTGTGTCCTTAAAGTGCAGAGCTTCAAGAACATGATCGGAAACACAACGTAAGTTTGACTCAAATACACATTTAGTCGTTTAGACACTTCACCCCAAATTGCTCCTGTGGGGATTGTCCACAGTACCGAATGCATGTAAGTCGCTTTGGATAAAAGCGTCTAACAAATGACATGTAATGTAATCAAAATGAAGTGAGGTTGTGCTTATGGCTTTTTGGGTGGAAGGAAATGCAGCTCTGAATAAAAATGTGTCTGGGGTAGCACAATGATATGTTAGCTAGAATATCTAACCACTTCCTCACAAACAATACTATTTTATGCTTTCATGTTTTTGCAGGATCGAACCGATCGAGGAGATTGTGGCGTCTTTCAGTCCGGCCAAGAACGTCCTGACAAAGATTGTCAAAAAGATTCATGAAACTCTGCTCTGTTGAGACCAGGACGTTCATTCATTCATTCATTAAACTCCTTTGTATAGTATAGATGTCGACAAACTATAAGAAAAAATGTAAATAGTGTACAGTAATTTTTTTCTATTCTCAAGTATTTTTCACTGTATTTCATGTCCCAATTAAGTACTTGTTGACATACATGTCATGGTGTGCCAACGTACACGTTCAAATTGTTAGAATACATTGTTTTGGTTTCTTTAAAACACTTTGTCACAGCTGCCTTGCTAAATGTAGGTTACTCAAGTCATGCTCAAAGGCCGTTTATCTAAATATGTTTGACTTAATTCCTATTTGCTTAGTGATGTGAGCAATTTAAAAGAAACAAATGCACTTCACTGGTCTGAAATAACTTCAGTGCAGTTTCCGGAGTTGCCTCCTACTTTGTTTACTTGTGTACAGCACGTTTCATTTTATCGTAGTTTAGTACTGAACGTACGTTTTGTTCATAATGCTATTACCACAGTTCCTCCAATCTTTTGACAAAAAAAATGAAATGTTTTGTACTTTTTAAAATCTCAAATAAAGGCTTGACAATTAAATGTTTCTTCTTTCTGTCTTTGAAGGTTGTATTTCCAGTCTCACTTAAACAGCCATTTGAAGGAGGACCTGCATGAAGAGCAAATTCACCCTTAGTGTCAAATGCTATACAGTTATTACAGGGTGTCCGCGGGGTCTTAAAAAGTATTAAAAGTTGATAAATCAATTTAGCGAAAATGAAGGCTATTAAAAAGTAATAAACGGCATTTTCCAAGGTATTACATTTTGTAGCTTGTTTTCAATAAGTATATAAATGGTCCAAAGAGGTTGTATTCTACAGTCTGCCTGAATGTAATCATTGCGTAGGTGTGTAGTGTGATTCTGTGTAGTTTATTTATGGCATCCCGTTGGGTTTGACGTCATCTGAACAGGACATCGCACGCTCACTGCTTGATAGTAGTGATGGGAATTATGGCTCTTTGAAGGGAGCCGGATCTTATGGCTCCGTTCCTTTCAAAGAGCCGTTCAAAAGAGCCGTTCAAAAGAGCCGTTTTTTTAAGGTTACTAGGTTTATCTGCAAAATAATCACCAGGATAATGATTGACTGTATTGCCAGACCTAATGTCAATAATCGGCATTGTAAACATGACACAAGGTGGCGCCATATCCATGTCATCATGTCAGTGAATGTACTTTGAATTTACCCTCTGTATGTGTTAAGTAAATAAAGTTGCCTTGCCTTGAATGAAATTCATGCAACTCTTAATATTAGATACTGTGTTTTTAAGTGGCGATGGAGATTATTTGTTGATCCTGCTTTAAAGGATATTTTGCCTTTACAAATGGTGCGCTTTATCACTGCCTGGGTTTTGGTTGAAGTGAATCCAAATGCTGCTGCGTTTTCGCGTTTGGCTCATTTACCATCCGAAAAACACGTTGTCTACCTGTCCTGTACCACTTGTTATGACTTCTCTCTCTCGCGTATTCCGTTAAGACCCACCCCATCTCACTCCTCGTGCTGAAACCTACCAAACAGAGTAGGGGCGGATCTTCACAGAATACGTTTGGGGAACAAAATCAAGCTTTTTAAAAGGCGAGTGGATTTTGGCAGGCAGTGAGTGCGGACCAACGATTGAACGATAACAAGAACGGCTCTCACAAAGTAGGACTCGGTTCCCCTCGTTCGTACCAAAGAGCCGTTCAAAAGAATCGGCTCGTTCGCGACCGACACATCACTACTTGATAGCGCGCGAAGGTCCGTTTACGCCGGTTGTTAAACAACATCGTTATGGGGAAATGCAAGTTTGCGTCCAAATGGTTGGAAGATTAGGAGGAAGGACAATCAATACTGTATATAGTAAATGTGAGGTAAAGTGTGTCGCCAATGTAACCGGTTAAAACTCGAAGTGGCGATGAGGTCTTAAAATGTATGGAAAGGGTCTTCTAAAAAGTATTACATTTGACTGCAGGATTCCTGCATATACAGTTATTAGACTTTAGA